>NW_006283639.1:3266228-3270324 GCF_000327345.1 Myotis davidii
GAGAGCCAGCGCACAACGTCAGCATTTACGTCAGGCTGAAACATAAGCCAGGAAAGACAACAGTATTAACAGTATTCACACAGTACATTCAAACTTCCAATTACTTAATGTGAGAATTTTTTATAGCTAAACTTCAAAAAAAGCCACTCAGTTTCTCTAACTAAATAGTTTTAAAGTCCTGCCCAGCCTTTGTGGCCCAGTGGATTAAGTGTCATCCCATGCAACAAAAGGTTACCAACATGATTCTGAGTCAGTCACATGACCAGTTTGCAGGCCTGACCAAGAAAGGGTGTGCAGGAGGCAGCAGAATGGCTGCTTTTCAAAGATGTTTCTATCTTTCCCTCTCCTTTCCCCTCTCTCTAAAAATCAATGAAAACATTGAAACAGCTTTTAAGTCCTAAAAAAGTTCTAATCTTACAATAAAAGACCCAGTTGAATGTTAGTTTCCCAAGCAGTACATATTTCTCTTTATCAATACCTGCCATTTTTGCTTTTTTACTCTTTATGTGACACAAACACACCATTTAGAATTAAATGAAATATCTAACATCTATAGGTTTTGTTAAATAACAGTTCTGTGATGTCTGTCAATATTTAGAAAGAACCAGAATTCCTAAAAAAAGTTTTAATGAAAACTATGGAAAAACCTTGAAAAAAGATAAATGAAAATAAAATGACTCATATAAATGATGAGGAGCTAGCTATCAGTTTGTGCTCTAAGTGGTAGATAAAAAGTATATCTAAGAGTCTGTTTTTGTTTATTCATTTGTTTTTTTGTTCGATATTCTACATGAGTGAAATCATAAGATTCTTAACCTCTCAGACATTTTTCTAACCACTCTACATGCAATAAAAGGGCTTTCTTTATGACTAGTGATTCACTGTTTTCAGTACACTTATTTTTTTCTTCTTTAATTACATAAAATATGAGATATTATTCTTACTAATGTTAAGACTTTCATTTCTCTTTCATTTTTATAAAGTAACAACATAAACAACATAATTTTCAAATAACTGCACAAACATTGCTACATTTATATCTGCTACAATGAAACTGTTGGCCAGCAGGCACTGGCACTGTAACATGAAAAAACCCATTTTCCAGGTGATATGTCCACACATGATATGCAAAATGCAATTAAGAGATATGAATACATAACTTATAAAAGGACAATTTATATATAGGAAAGCTAATGAGTTTATACAGTAGTTTACATATATTTTGAGTTAACAAACCAAGTAAATCAGAAGAGAAAATAGTAATACTAAAAATAGAGAGCAACTATTTTGTAAAAAACAAAAACAAAACCACACACAAAAAAATAGAGAGCAGTGACAAATTCAAATTACTATATGCCACATACTGTTCTAAGTACCTTAAAAGATTAAATTATCTATTATACACAAGAACTCTCTGAGGCATGTTAACATTTTACAAATTTATAAATTAAAACAGAATGCAGCCAAGTAACTTGTCTACTGTCAGAATCAATAAGTAGCAAAGTTTGGATTTGAAGGTTAAGAGAAAATTTATATACAGAACATTTATATGTTACACTTTGATAGCTGTAACTTTCAATACTCACCTTCTCTTCCAAGGTTTCCCTTATAGATGTTGCTAGTTTCAACAGCTCTTTTTCATCATTTTTGCATCTAGGATTCAAAACAAAGCACCTCAAATTCAGTTTTCTCAAATGCAATAAACAATAGATCATATTCAAATCTAAGATATATGTAGAAAAATGTGGAATTTTACTAACAGGTAGAAGCATAAGTACTTTACTGACTTGAAAACTGGCTCACAAATACATTACTTAAAATCATGCTCATCTAAGAACAATACTTCTGACTTAATAGGCTAGAAAAAGAAAAATTATGTAATGGATTTCATAACTGAATTAATATCATATTTTTCATTTTAAAAAGTTGTAGCTTTTGAAGAATTAAAAATGGGAAAAGTCTTATTTAATGTAATTCCAATTTTATAAATTAATCTCTCTACTCTCACTAGGAAGACCAGGAAGTCATAAAAAATGTTTATATAGTTTGGGGTACCTACTGGTGTTGCAATTTAAGATGCTTAATTACTTTTTAAATGTTTTAAACTATAATTTCTGAAATACTGTTTTTTGTCAGTATTATATTAGCACATTTATTTAAGTTTCATCTAATAATTTTCATAACATTTAAGGACAAATATCATTTTTTTCCAACTAACAATGTTACACATCCTTCCATTTACTTTTAAATAATTATGTAAAAATAATGTGTCCTTTTCAATAGTAAATACAAATTGCACATTGTATCATTTTTGGTTTGGTACTAAATTCATGCACATGCATGCATTTTAAATAGTACGCTTGAATTTAACTATAATTATAACATCAAATATGTTTTCATAAACTGAAATACTGTTTTATAACAGAGAAAAAAGGAAAATGTCATTTCAAACAAAGAATGTTACCCAATATTTGTCTTGCGACCGTAGTTCTCCTGAAATTGGTCCAAGGCAAGCATAGCTGTGTGAATCTCTATAGGTGCCTAATTAGAACATTAAAAAGAGGTCAATGTAATATGTGCCAGGCACTGTGCTAATGCTTTTAAAACATTATTTAATTTAATTATTACAATAAATTAACTAGCTCAATATTATTATTAACAGAGGAGGGAGATGAATCTTCGAGAAGTCAAATGACTTGACTTCAAGGCAGTAAAGTGATATTACTAGTAAACAATAGATTTAAGTCTCAATCCCAGGTGGTATGACCAGTTTTTACTAAGTTATGAAACTTAGAGTAATATTAACTAAACAAATGCATCAAAATATTTGTATAAGATCACTTTCTTCTTTTTTCCTTATCAACATTGACAAATTTGGAATCTGTCAATATAATTCTTTTCTTATCACAATTACATTCACTGCTACAAAATTATATCCTTTGATTTTTAAAAAAAATAAATGCTTCCAAGGCTTTTTGAGAAAAGAGCTATTATATGAACTCTACATGGTTCAGAAAATCTTTTAATAAGATTACCTTGCATAAATTACTAAAAACTGTCTTTTAACTATCAAAGATAACATATCATTATAAAACTTTTTCCTATTATTTTAACATTTTTCCATGATATAAATTTCTGTTTATAATCACTGGAAGTCAACTTTATATAGGTGAAACAATCTTTATCAAGAAAATCTTATAGAAAGATATATACATGGTTACTCCATTTTAACTTTATAACCTCTTACCAATCCCAATCCCCCATTCTGCCGCCTCTCTTAAAACCTTCTAAGTGTTTGTTTACCTCAGGTTTGCTAAAATCCGCAATAAGGCACTTTGGGTGTTTTATCTGCTTCTCCAATGACTCCTAATAGAAATAAAACAAAACAATTTACTCTGTTGCAAAATCTAAGTATCTGAATAGAGAAAATGCAAAGGCTACTTATATCAAGGAACTCAGGAGTCTCTTACCACTTAAATCTTTAGCCCACTTCTCAGTATAAGCTAATACATTCTGTTTTTTCTTACAAGTTCTCGTGGTTTTAATGAGATAGCCTTTTAAAAGTAATGGAACTTTCCAAAAAATCTGACATAATGTTGGGCTACTAAAGTTTTTTTTTTTAAAGTAGTATTAAGAATAACTTATTCACTAATCCACTGAGCCAACATTGATTGAGCTATTAGGTCCAAATAAATTAAATAGGACTCAGAATGATTTGATGCTAAAAGTCTACTTCCCACTGGAATACTGTCAATGCCATCTTGACCAGAAGCCTGGGCTACTAAGTTTTAGCGAAACCTTAAAATAGCTCCTAATTTTCCTGTTACCCCTTGTCTTATTACCACATTTATTAAAAGAAATGTTAAATGCAATCAGGCAACCTGACCCACATAATAAATTTGGGAAGAAATGGCAAAAACATTTGTATGTAATTGAAAAAAAATTTATTGTTTTAACTGAAAAGCTACCACATTTTTCTGTTATTGAGTTATCAAGACTTGGTATGACTGACAAGACTAGAAAACTCAAAATTACAAAGACCCAAACACCAAATAACCAATCAATCAAACAAACAAACAAACAAAAAACAATTCCC
>NW_006283639.1:3270398-3289196 GCF_000327345.1 Myotis davidii
TAGAAGTTTTCTAAAGATTTAAGTGGTAAGAGACTCCTGAGTTCCTTGATATAAGTAGCCTTTGCATTTTCTCTATTCAGATACTTAGATTTTCCTTTTCAATGCCATATGATAGAAATTACTTTATTTTTCCAACATTTACACTGTTTCTTAAAACTTAAAAAATGTAAACATTTAAAAAATATTCCATTTACTTTAAAAATGTAAGTGAATAATAAAATATACACTGTTTCAACTTTTGTTTTAGGAAGTAATTGTAAGACGTATGATTGACTCTGATGATTCACAAAGGTATAATTCTTTTAATGTAATTTTTTACCTCAATTATATGCATATGGTATTCTATCTGTTCATATTTTGTTGATACCAGCTTATTTCCTTAAATTGATACCATTTTCCTCAAAGTGGGTGCAAATTAAAAGAATAAAATCTGTTCAGGCTTTAAATTAAGTGTTTGGTTAACTGACTATTCATTTTATTACTTTTTTTCTCTTCTGCCATTCTTCTTCTGTAGAGAAATACATTTTTTTTAAAGAGGAAAAGAAATACTTACAAAGTAAAATGTTTTAGGAGTCTTAACTTGGACAGCTATGCCTCCATGTAAATAAGGTTCCAGTCCTGTAGTATCACCAATGCTAAAAGAAAATGGTGATACCACTAAAAGAAAAAAAAGAAAATCATTATTTATTGAAATAAATTTGAATTTCAAGGTTTATCAAGATGTCAATTTCCCATAATTTAAAAAATTAAGAAGATCCCAATATAAATCTTTTGGGGGAGGGGGTGCGGGGGGGTATAGAGGTAGGAAGAAGTGTGGAGAGCTAGACAAACTATTTTCCAATGTGAATTTAAGTACTTAAAAATAGCCAAAAAAACTCAAAGGGAAAAAAATTAATGACAGGTGCTTATTAGATATTTAAATATTTTATAAAGCCTCAATAACTAATGTTGGTACTAATTACACATAATTAATAACAATTAATATAGCATGATACTGGCTCATTAATAGACAGGCAAACAAACAATATATTAGAGAACTCAGAAATAGGCTCACAAGGGATACAATTAAGAAAATGGCAACTCAAACCAGTGAGGAAACGATAAGATTATTCAAGAAAACTTTCGGGAAAAATGCCATCAGGCAAAATATCTATTCCAAATGGATGAATGTTTTAAATGTTGAAGATGAGAAAAATATATTAAGACAGAAGAATGGGAGAAAAATTTCTTCAAAACTTTGCAGTAAGGAAGGCTTTTCTAATAAAATAAAAATCATAAAAGAAAACTTTTAAAATTTGATATATACACATAGTAAAAACAAATCATAAGCAAAGTCAAATGCCAAACTAGAAAAAAAAATTGCAATTTATATAAAAAACACCGACAGATATTCCTTATATTTTAGGAATTCCAAGGAATGGTTAAATAACCAACAACTCAACAGGAAAAAGGGCAAATGATAGGTGATTCACATTAAAGAACGAATAGCCCTAAAACTTAAGAAAATACACTTATCTCATTCATAATGTGTAAAATGCAAATTTAAATTATACTGTGATACAATTCATTAATATGAAATAATATGCAGCCATAAAGAAAACTTAAAGGAAAAACAAAAAGAATGTTCTGCAATTATTAATGTGAAAAGATCATGTAGCTATTTGGTTTAGTGAAAAGGCAAAGGGTAGATGTATAATATGATACACTGTATGTAAAAAAAATGTAAGGAAAGCCAGGAAGGACACATAATAAACTAAGAACCAGTGAATGGATGAGAAATGAGTGGGAACCGTAGGTAGGCAGGAAAGTTTTCACTGTAAAATCTGACCTTTATTGTGTTTGAACAATTTCCTTATTAAAAAAATTAAATGAAATCAACAGTAAGTTCTTTCTCCCCATAAGTCATACATAGATTAAGTAGAGAAAAAAGACCAGCAGAATAAACATCAAACTTAGCTGCTTAGTTACCTCTGGAGCTAGGAGGAGGCTTAAAATAGTACTCATTTTAAACTCTATTTAAGTATATCTATCTATCTATCTATATAGATAAGTGAGTAAATATGTTGCAAATGCTGTTCACTAAATGAGATACATAACATATAAAGTTTCCTCTGAAATGTCTTAGGACTCTTGCTATCTTAACTCCCACTGCCAGGCCTGCCATAGCACATCTTTCAGTTCCTTGAATGCCTCTGTCTCTGAATACAATAATCTTTTCACCACCTTCCTAAGTCAATCCAATCAACAAATTTGAATCAAGACACCTTGTCTGTACTACTGTAGCACCAAAATTGGGTAGGTTTTCTTGCTAAACTTATAAAGACTTATAAATGTGCAGAATAATGAGTAATTATAAATGAATTAATAAAACACATCAACTTACCAGTTATTTGTTGTGTAGATCCATTTAAGCCTGTCATTCCATTAATTTCTCGAAATGTTAGAAATTGTCCTGTCTCAAGTTTGTGAGGACGATTTTCAAGGCAGGTGACAATGCCAGGATTAGCCTAAAAATAAGAGTAATCTACTAACAAGTTCAAGTATTACTTTTTTCGTACAAATTCCCAATCCCACACAAAAAAATACCATGTAATTATAAAATTCTCAACCCCCGCCCTAAATTCCAAGCCATTCTTCTCTTTAAATAAGTGTAACAAAATAATGATCAATTTATTTTATTTTAAATGCTTAAAATATAATTTTTATGCATGGGGGAAATAGAGATTCCAATAAGAGTTGCAACATTTAAAGCAAAGAAATACATGTAGCCCAGCCAGCTTCTCAGGATAAAAACAAAAACGAATTAGCTTATTTCACCAAAGAGGATGGATGAGACAGGTGAAAGGCCCAGACAGTTTCTAATTGCACATAATCTTGTATACTTCTTGACTAAAGTGATAATAATCTATATGAAATCTAATGAAATTATTATTCTCTCTTTCATAATAGTGTAGATTCTAAAAATTATGATCACAAATATGTAATGTGATATGGGTTTGCTGGTATCCCATGGAATTTATTAAGGAGAAATAATTTCTTGCAGATAATTTATGATATTTTCTAATTCTTTATGGATAACTTCATATTTCCTGCTTTATTCAATGAAAGAAAAGACCAACGCAATACAAGAATCCATTATCTCCCTTGGAGCTTATTCTAACTATATGATATTCTCAGGAACAAACCAAAAACAACTATAGAAGATAAAAGGCTAAATAATAAACCATTCTGCTAAGAGATGCACAGAATTTTTCAATAAATTTTTCTTAAAAAAAGGCAACATTACATTGGGTTAAAAAATAAAGCATAAAGATAATGTACTACCAAAAATACAACATCATTCACTTATGTTGACTTCTTTGGAGCTTTTAATGTAAACTGATTATAAAAAGTGCAAATGAAGTTAATGATTTAGGCTAAAAAGAAAGAGTAAAAATGAATCATAATGATTTTTTCCTTTATAGGGAATAAAAACATTAAGCTGATCAAATACCTTTTGATTTGAAGATTAGTTAATTCTTAAAACTTTTTTCTTCCTCCAAATGTTTTAGAAGTATAACAGCTTTTGTCTATAATAACTTAAGTGTGCATCTCTCTAGAGTCACTGTGTTGGGCCAGGTGACTCATCAAAGTTACATTTATGATCTGACACAACGAACAATTCAGCAAACACTGAATCACAGTTCATGTCCCATAAGAACATGACGTAGAACAAAATTAAAATTTATGACATTTGTGCCCAGGCCAGGTTGCTCAGTTGGTTGGAGTGTCATCCTGTACACCAGTTACAGGTTCGATTCTGGGTCAGGGCATATACCTAGGTTTCGAGTTTGATCCCTGGTTGGGTGCATATGGGGGCAACTGAGTGGTGTTTCGCACATCGTTGTTTGTCTCTCTCCCTTCCTCTCTTTCTAAAAATAAATAAAAACATATCCTCAAATGAAGATTAAAAGAAAATATATGACATAAGCAAATATTGGTCTACCAACCTATAATAGAAGGGTAATATGTTCATTAGACTGGACGTCTTTTGGACGTCATTCTGGATATCATTCCTGATGAAGCCAGGGCCGGAGGGAAGCCAGCCTGGGTCCCGGGTGCCTGCGGGCAGCCAGAGGAGGGAAGCAGCCCAGGTCCCAGGTGCTGAAGGGAAGCTGGTGCCAGGGGAAGGAAGGCCTACTCTTTCACGAATTTTCGTGTATAGGGCCTCTCGTTGTTAAGTAATGTTAGAAGGAATCAGGAATACTCTTTTTAAAAAAGATGTATTATTAATGATTTCAGAGAGGGAGAGATAGAAACATCAATGATGAGAATCATTGATCGGCTGCCTCCTGCATGCCCCCTAAAGGGGATTGAGCTGAGTCTGCAACCCAGGCATATGGCTTGACTGGGAAGAGAACCCTGACCTGCTGGTTCATAGGTCCATACTCAACCACTGAGTCACATCGGCCAGGCAGGAGTACTCTTTTCATTGCCTAACTTAAATTTAGCTTTAAACATAATACAATAAAGAAATTAACAAAATATATCTCAAGAATTACCTTAAAATCTTGTAAAACAACTAAAAAATATTGCATATTACAATATTTTGCTAATACCACCTTTAAAAAATAATATTCACATCAACTTAAAAATTAATCCTATACATATGTATACAATATACATATATAATCATACTTGCGTGATATTTGAAATGAAGATTTCTTTTGGTTCTTCTCCTGTTGTATCTAAAACTTCAAATTCATCACCAAAATCACAAAACAACCGTGACCAAATTCCATGTATATCTGCACTAATGAACTGTAAAATAGTAAAAAAAAGTTCAAGCTTATCTATTTATATAAAAAAAAAAACAGCTCAACTATCTTAGGCTTTTATGACAATTTCACTTACAATTAAGTATAACGTTTGGGATATAAAGTAAAACATGAATAGAACAAATTATTTTCCTGTAAATTGGTTTAGGAATCAAGAATTTTGGTATTTGGGACTTGATATCTAATGTTATAAAATTAGAAGCAATGTCTGCACATCATCATTATACATTCTATGATTTTTAGATAACAAAAATTCTTACCTTGCCCTAAAGTCAAGTACAGTATGTAAGAAGCAGATTATCTTGATTTCATGGGCTAGCAGTGAATTTTTACTTTTCATTTTAGAAAAGAATGGTGTGTCCATTCACCAAAAGCAGTAGTTAATAGAAAACAGAACAGAGCTAAAAGCTGAATAGAGTCAACAGAAAAAGGGCTGAGGAACTGACGAAAGGTAAAAATGAGATTCTTCAACGGAATCATAAATGCGTTAAAGTGATTTTTATTATACTACACCCTCCACTATTTTAAATCTGTACAGAAACTGTTTTCGTGTTCAGTTATTTTTAGAGTTATTGATATTCTCTCTCTTACTTGATCATGTATTACCTTTACTGTCAAAATAGTACACATAGCCATTTTTATGAGATATAACATTGAGTAAAACTTTTATATATTTAAGTTTAAAAGCTTAGACTTGAGGACAATTTCTTCCTTTTCAAAACAACTTTTAAAATGTGAATATATGTATCAACTACATAAACAAGTATTTAAGTTTATAAACTACTGTAATTATTTTGTAAAACTTGTGTGACCTATTATAAATTTACTGACCATTCCATGTCTTACTCATCTGTTTAATTTAAATTATGAACCATAGCACAAATGTTCTGCAAAGTGTAAAAATGCTATGTAATACCACAATCTGAAAGTACACCCATTTTATATAGTACAATTATGGCTTGGTGGCTATTTTAAACAGGATGAATAGCTTTTTCCAAAGAAACAAATGTCTCACTAAGGAGGTGGAACTAGCAATATGTATTCAATTGCAGAGAAAGAATTTTGCATTTTTTCATCTAAATCTCTTTCTAATATTCCCAGTGTCACTACTACTTACCTAATTAATCTGGAACAAAAGCTAGGAGTTATTCTTGGTCATTCTTTCCTTCACAACTCACAATGATCCAACTCTCAAGTTCTGCTAGCCTTTTCTTTTTTTCTTTTTTTTTAAATAAGTTCAATGACTCACAATCCATATTTGCTCCTCTCTTGAATAAGGCACCAATATCTCTCACCTGGATTACTGCATTAGCCCCTAACTGGCTTACCTGCCTCTATGCTATTCATTATTCAATAGTGTTCTTTTTGGTTTCATAACCCCTTCATGTTCCTAAAAATTATTGAGGGCCCAAAGAGCTTTTATTTATACCAGTTATACCTACTGATATCCAATGTGTTAGATATTAAAAGTGAGAAACATTTAAAACCCAAGAATACACACACACACACACACACACACTATATTAGCTGTCAGAGCAACTGTATCACTACACATCAAAGCCCGTGCCACATAAGAGAACCAGAGTGAAAAATGCAAATAACATTTTAGTAATATGAAATTTTATGAAAGGGTCTGTGTCCTTGGACTACACTTTTAAAAACTACTGCTAGAGTCTTCCCTCCACTCAGCACAATCAGAATGATCTTTTAAAAATGTAAATTAAATCAAAACTCACAGTCTTAAAACTCAGACATTCTTAACTGTGATCTGTAAGAAAATGGTCTTCTAACTACTTCTCCAACCTAATCCTCCGGCATCTTTTACTCCTACTGCTCTCTCTTTAACCAAACTCCCATTCTGGTCCTGCTTGCTTCCTTCTGCTTTTCAAACATACCAAGTGAAGTTGTATACTCGCAAGTCTTTATACTTGCACTTCTCATTGCTTTGAATGCTCTTCCTCAGATGTGTACTTAGCTAGCTCTTTTCATCACTCAGGGCTCTATTCAAATATCATCTCAGAGAAGATGTTCCCTGACATTCAGTCTAAGACAGCGGTTCTCAACCTGTGGGTCGCGACCCCTTTGGCGGTCGAAGGACCCTTTCACAGGGGTTGCCTAAGACCATCCTGCATATCAGATATTTACATTACGATTCAGAACAGTAGCAACATTACAGTTATGAAGTAGCAACGAAAATACATGAGGAACTGTATTTAAAGGGCCAGAAGATTGAGAACCACTGGTCTAAGAGAACCAGCACTGGCCCCATCCTAACATCATGATGATGTTATACTCTATTTTTTACCTAGCTCTTTTCTTCATAGGACCTGAAGGACTTATTTGTTTATTTTCATAAGGAAAATTTGTATGTCCTATTCACTAATGTATTCCTAGTGTCTGGAACTGTATATGTTTAGTGAATTTGTTAAAAGAACCAAAGTATCATCACCATACCATACTAAAGTTAGATGACGAATTCACTATTTATCATCCTTTCTATTTCTAGTCTTTATTCTTCCTTAGTTTTGGTAATCTGTCTATAAACCAAATTTAGATCTTAGTTTTAAAAATATGAAATAAATATGATACCAAATTAAAAGAGAAAAATATTACTGTGATTGTCCTCATATAAAAAGAGCTTTTATACAATCCAATGAAAAGCTAAAAGTTTTAATAGTGAAAGTGTCCTTCCTTTGGTTAACTACCTGTCATTATTAAGTGATACTATTACCTTAATTGGAGGGCACTGAGAACGGCAAAACTCATTGATTTTCTTCTGCAATGGAAGTCTGATCTCAGTCAATACTACACACTGTTGAGAAAAAAAAAAGACTAAAAACTAAAGAATACACAATTATTTTGGTAATGTACTTCTAAATCAGAATCATTTCAATTTTATACTCAAAATACAATAGGATTCCAACCAAAAGTTAATATCCTCAGAGGTATCTATACTAATAATAGCCTAGGTGGTATCACGCTCTCACGTCATCACAAGATGGCCGCACACACAGCAGAGGTGGGACCTGGGGGTCTCATGGCTCTGCGCAGCGCTGAAGAGGTCAGTCTCGGTGTCTCCACCGCCTCGCACGGAGGTGGTGGGTCCCAGAGGAGGAGGCAGGTCACAGCAGAGGGGAGCAGTTGTGGGTAATCAGGTCAGCAGGGGAGGGTAGTTGTGGGCAATCAGGCTGGCAGGGGAGCAGTTAGGCGTCAATCAGGCTGGCAGGGGAGCAGTTAGGGGGGGATCAGGCCAGCAGGCAGAGGGGGGTAGGGGGGATCAGGCTGGGCGAGCAATTAAGTATCAGTCTGGCAGGGGAGTGGTTAGGGAGCAATCAGATAGGCAGGCAGGCAAGTTGTTAGGAGCCAGAGGTCCAGGATTGAGAGAGACATGTCCAACTGCTGGTTTAGGCCCACAGGGATCAGGCCTAAACTGCCAGTCGGACATCCCCCAAGGGGGCCCTAATTAGAGAGGGTGCAGGCCGGGCTGAGGGACACCCCCCCCAAACACACACACACACACACACACAAAACCATCGTACACAAATTTCGTGCACCGGGCCTCTAGTGGAATAATAAAAGCAAAAACAACATAAACAAGGGAAAACCTACTCACATTAAATTCAATTACCATCATAGACTTCACAATTAGAAGCAAACTGTAATTTCCTGTGGAATTTATGCACTCCAAATGATTAGAGCTTTTGTTTTGTCTGTTACTGCTATGAAAATACAAACCTAGTCACCAGAATACTAATTTAAAGTATTTAGTTAGCCTAAAGGATTAACAATGACATTTTTAAAGAGATATATTAGTTGGCTTAGTTTTCTCTTACTTCAGAGATTCAACAGATTCACAATATAACTACTTCTGCTTTAATAGTTTCATTAGTGAAACCACAAAGTTCTGTAATAAATATCAAATTTAATTTTCAATGCTTTATTTTTTATCATTACCCTGTGAGATAAGTAGAGAAGATTTTATAATCAGATTTTATCATAATTGATAAAGGTCAAATACTTTCTTAGAGTAATTAGCAGAGCTAGACTCTTAGTCCAGAGCCTTCCTTGTTGCTGGTTTCCATGACTTGTATTACTTAGTTTTACTACAAATATCCAGGTATTTAGTGGCATACTTTCTACAAGGAGAGTACTTCCCCATGGGCCTCTCACTGTATACGTCTCAGGAGGTATACAATGAATGCAAGGTCCTGACCATTTTTTACTTGTGCCATTTCTCAGGACAGTATTTGTCACATACAACTTGAGGAATGAGGTCATGTCTCCCTCTGGGACAAAGAAGGAAACTTGTTTATTGCTTACTGTAAAACATTAAGACAAAGCTCAGTGTTCCTCTCTTCTAAAGGAACCCACTACATGTGCCCTCTTGCACTTCACTAGGATTTGGGGGAAGACAAGAAGAAATAAGATAAATACAATACTCATACTTCTTCCCATGCTCTGAATAGTAAAGTTCTTAAGTCTGTAACCCAAGAATCTCATGTATTCTTGCCAGTGTTCATCAAATAGTGACACTTTGACTTAGCTTGTAAACAGGATCAAATCAATTCTAAGTATATCCCGTCTGGTGTGGCTTAATTGGTTGAGCATCATCCCATGTACCAAGAGGACACCAGTTTAATTCCAGTCACAGCACATGCCCAGGTTGCAGACTCGATCCGCAGAAGGGGGCATGTGGGAGGCAGCTGACGGGTGTTTCTCTCTCATCATTGATTTTCTCTCTCTCGCCTTCCTCTCTCTCTAAAATCAATAAAAACATACTTAAAAAATATTCTGAGTATATATTGAATATTAACTTTTTTCATCAATGCTACAAAATTCTCAGCCAGAGTTAGAGAACTGCTTCTTGTGGGGAGAAAACTGACACATATATGGTCACACGGTGCCTGAAGAAGAGTAGAGGAGAAACACAGGAGTATTTTTTTCCCCTAGACAATGGGTAACACCATAATCTGATCATAGGGAAAACCAGGGTGAATCTAGTCACTTTTAGAACATCCACAATGTTTAGAATTTTTATTATTTAAGGTTATCTGAAGTAGATCCCCATGTTTTACATTTCTGTAACTGGATTAGATCACCTTTAACCCATGACCTTAGGAAGAGAAGAGTGCACTTTCCTATTCCTTTACTTTAGGCTTGACTGTGTGACTTGCTTTGGCTAATGTATTATTAAATGGAAGTAACACAGAAGCTTGACATATGTGTAGATGGTTGGACTTGCCCCTTTGCATTTCTGCTATCGCCATCAGACCATGTCCTAGGTAGCTCCCTGTTCCCAGAAGAGAGGCACATGGAGCAGAACCCAGACTCTGGAGTTCAAGTTCAATCTAGAATATCTGAACTCCAACTGACATGCAAATACATAAGAAAGGAAAAAACACATGTTGCTATAAACCACTGTGTTTGGGTAGATTTTTATGCACAATACTGTGAAGATAGCTGACTAATGTAATTGCTTTGTCAGAAGTTTATAGGCCCTTTGCCTAAAATGAAGCATTAGAAATATATTATTCTAAAGGAAATCTTTTATCCTGAAAATTTTTTTTCTGCTCGACAGAAGAGGTTAGTTATTTCACATTAATACTTAATGATTTGCCTTGAAATTTGTCAATAACCACCAATATTAAATGGTGCACCAACCTGGTATTTATCTAAGAAGGAGAGATCTGTGGTTTCATTTAAAGGAAGAGAAGATGATGTAACATGAACATATGGATTTAGTTCTGCAATATGTTGAAGAACAGCTTCAGCCCTTAAAAAAAAAAAAAAGAAAAGAAAAAGAAATTACCTTTAGTATTTTTTCATTCAATATACTCAATCTCAAACTTGGACACTTTTACATCAGAGGAATCTGAATGTCACAAAATTTCAACAGAAATTTAATAAGGTGTAGAAGAAAAAAAGCTGAGACATATTTATATTTACAGATGACTAGACAATCTTGAGATGTAGCATACTATTGTATTTCATAGGAAGACACAATCTCAAAGTGCACCCTTATAGTTTCAAGCTCCAAACTCCTTAATTCTTTTAATGATTCAGCAATAATAAAGACTTCCTTTAACAATCTTTAAAAAATACATTCCTAGGTAGTAATGTGAATATCTTAAAAATTTGACAAATATAATTAAGTAAATATATGTCAATACTTATTTATCAAGGGCAGTATAACTTTATGGCGATGAGTTAAACAACTGCGAATGAACTAGTGTTCTGGATACAGATAATATTCTAAGTAATTGCAAGAATAAAAATAATGTCCTGCCTTAGCTGGTTTGGCTCAGTGAATGTCGGCCTGCAGACTAAAGGGTCCTGGGTTTGATTCTGGTCAAGGGCACGTGCCTGGGTTGCAGGCTCGATGATCCCCACTAGGGAGTGTGCAGGAGGCAGACAATCAATGATTCTCTCTCCTCATTAATGTTTCTATCTCTCCCCTCCTCTCTCTTCCTATTGAATCAATAAAAATATATTTTAAAAAAATTTTCTATGATAATACATCAAAATATCTTATCTTCACCTGTTTCTCATATTAACAACATCATCTTCACAGAGAAAGAAATTGGTTCCTAGATCCCATGCTTGGCATTTCTCTACATCATGAATTGTAAGTGCCTTCAAAAAAAGGAAAATATCTGTTAATTCAAAATAGGACAAGGATGTTCACCATCTACAATATTATTTACATTATATTAAAAATATTATCCTGCGTAATTAAACAACAGAAAGTAAGGCTTAAGAATTCAAAGATGAAATGACTATACATATCAGAAAACCCAGAAAAAGTAATGAAAAAAACTATTTCCAACAGTAAGAGAATTTAAATTTTTGGAAAGCAGCATTTTAGATAAAGCATCACATAAAAAAATTTAAAAATTCACATAAATAAGCATTTCTGAATGTTCCACGTTCAAAGTAAGAAAGGTAATTGACTAACTATAAAAAAATGTTTGTGACCTGTATTACAGGCCACAAGAAAATTTAAAAAAAGGAGGCATGGGTTCTGGTCAGGTGACAGCTCAGTTTGTAGCAGCATCGTCCTGTATACCAAAACGGTTGTGGGTTCGATCCTTTGTCGAAGCAAGAACAGGAGGCAACTGATCGATGTTTCTCTCTTACATTGATGTTTCTCTCTCTCTAAAAATCAATGAAAACATCTTCTCGGGTGAGGATTTATATTATTTTTTATTGACTTTTTAGGGAGGGAGAGAGAGAAAGAGAGAGATGTGAGAGATACATTATCGGTTATCTCCTGTAAGTGCCCTGATGAAGGTCGAAACCTCAACTCAGGCATGTGCCCTGACCAAAAAATCAACCCACAACCTTCCTGTGTACGGGAGGATGTACTAACCAACTGAGCCAAACCGGCCAGAGCCCTCCCTCGGGCGAGGATTTTTTTAAAAAAGGGCATGGTATATGAAAACAAATGATACTGGAAAAGAAATGCATTTGGCCTTGTAAAATATTGAAGCATGTTCAATCTTGCTCAAAATTGAAATATCTTTTCTCATTCTAGAATGGTATGAAGTCCAAAAGTTTGACAATATACTCTATTGATGAGAATGAGATGAATCAGGTACTTCAATACATCAGTGGTGGAAGTGTTAGGCTGCACAACCTCAATGGAAAAGAATTTTGCAATCTCTAGCAAAATGACATGTACATTTATACTTTGATATAGTAATTCCACCTTTAAAAATCTATACCAAAGACACACTGGGAAAAATACAAAAAGACATGGATATGAGTATTAACTGCAACAATATTTATAATAGCAAAAGGTTGGAAATAAAACATTCATCAGTGAAGAAGTGGGTATAATAATATATGCTACATTGACAAATTGTATATCCATGCAGCTATTTAAAAAAAGGAATACATCCTATATAATATCCTATATAATAAAAGGCTAATATGCAAATTGTCCCCTGGGAGTTCGACCAGGAGACAGGAAGTTCAATCGCTCGCTGTGACGTGCACTGACCACCAAGGGTTGGCACGGAACATGGCGGGCAACCAGTGGTGGCAGTGGGGCTCTGAGGGAGCGAGGGGAGGAGGAGACATGGAGGTGAGGAGGCGGGGAACCTGACTGGCCCTGATCACTGGCCAGGCCTAGGGGTCCTCACACTGCACAAATTTCCACAAATTTTGCACCGGGCCTCTAGTATACATAATTATATATATATATATAATTACCAATATGGGATAAACCCAGAACATACTATTAAATGATAAAAAGCAAGATGGAGGAAAGTATGGCTCTTTATCTAAGAAAGGCAGGTGGGAATATATATGTACAAACGCATAAAATTTTCATATTTATCTGTTTTGTTTATATTTAAAAACAGATGAAAAAAGGGGGTGAGCTAATAAGGAAAGGAGGGTATAGGTTACAAAGAAGCTAGGCTTACCTGAATATATACTTTGTTTTATAAAACTGACTTTGAATTTTTTAAGTCTCACATAATATTAATACTACGTTAAATCATTATTCAGTTTTAGTAGTTTTTTGGTGGAAACCTTAAGGGTTCTTTACATACTGTATCTTGTCATCTGCAAATAATGACATTTTTACTTTTTCCTATTCAATTTGGATCTCTTTTATTTCTTCTTCTTGTTTGATTGCTGTGGCTAGGACTTCCAGCACTATGTTGAATAAGAGTGATGAAAGTGAACATCCCTGCCTTGTTCCTGATCTTAAGGGAAACGCTTTAATAGCAAAAGTTGGAAATAAAACATTCATCAGTGAAGAAGTGGGTATAATAATATATGCTACATTGACAAATTGTATATCCATGCAGCTATTTAAAAAAAGGAATACATCCTATATAATATCCTATATAATAAAAGGCTAATATGCAAATTGTCCCCTGGGAGTTCGACCAGGAGACAGGAAGTTCAATCGCTCGCTGTGACGTGCACTGACCACCAAGGGTTGGCACGGAACATGGCGGGCAACCAGTGGTGGCAGTGGGGCTCTGAGGGAGCGAGGGGAGGAGGAGGCAGGGAGGCCAGGAGGTGGGGAACCTGATCGGCCCTGATCGCTGGCCAAGGCTAGGGACCCTACCTGTGCACAAATTTTGTGCACTGGGCCTCTAGTATATTATATAAGCTATCATATTGGTAGTTTTTTTACATTAATACTACGTTAAATCATTAAAAAAAAAAAAAAAAAATCATAAAAAAGCAATCCCTAAAAATCCAAGCAAAATAAATAAATGGACAAAACTACCTATTGAATTTGTTGCATAACTGCCCAAAGGAATGACTTAAAGTGACTAAAAAAAAAAAAAATCTTAAAACGTTTTAAAATTACTAACTGTTTTTGATAGTAATCATATTGTTATTAATATTGGAATTGTTTTGCTGAAAAAATTTTACAATCAGTAGCAATCAAAGACTACTGGGGTGTGCCAAGAGGACTCAAGAACTTGAAGAAGATCTGAGCAAGGAAAGGTAAAACATTATGAGCATCAATGAGAACAGCTACTATAACAGATCAAAACCTATCAAATCTGAGTTTGTCATCATATTCACACACTCATACACAAACACACATGTTCACTGGCTACTGCTGGGGGATGAAAGAAAAACCACTGATTTGAAAACTGGTAAATAAAGTGGGAAAATATCAAATATTTCTTCTGTTCTTCAAATAGTACCACTTTAGCAGAACCAAATATGTGATGAATGACAAATTTTCTTTCTAAATATTATTCCAGCTAATAAACAAAAAGAATGACAGAATTAGAATATCACTGCCATTAATAAAATAATGAATCGAGGCAATAATCATTAATAGGTAGTAATAACCACAAAGAGAGAGACAACAGGATATTATTTCCTCCTCAGGGGAGAACAAAATATCACCTGTGAAGTAGTGGCGCCAGAAGAATCAAATATGAATCTGACTGTCTGAATATAACTACCAGTTTACAGGAAATACAGAAGTAGAGGTGTATGTGATAAATAATCTAGTTTCTTTTACAAATTGCAAGGAGGAGTGGGGAAACAGAGAAGGGAAATCTATAGATTAAAATAAATCAAGTTTAGTGTATGGACTTTACTTGGATCTTGATTAGAACAAAAATTTTTGAAAAAATATCTCAGAAGATAATTGGGAAAATTTGAACTTTAACTAGATATTTGATGATTGTGGTAGGCTTTTAAGATGACCCCAATAATTCTCATTTCCTGGTATTTAGGCCTTTATGTAATTCCCTCCGCTTGAGTGTAAGCAAGACCGAGTGACTTGCTTTTGAGGAATACAGCAGAGAGGATTGAACGTCACTTCTGAGATTAGATTACTAAAGACTGGTCTGCTAGAACAGTGGTCGGCAAACTCATTAGTCAATAGAGCCAAATATCAACAGTACGACTGAAATTTCTTTTGAGAGCCAAATTTTTCAAGCTTAAACTATATAGGTAGGTACATTGTTATTAACTTAATTAGGGTACTCGTAAGGCTTAGGAAGAGCCACACTCAAGGGGCCAAAGAGCTGCATGTGGCTCGCGAGCCGCAGTTTGCCGACCACGGTGCTAAAACATTCCCTTTCTTTTCTTCTTGCTAGCTTACTCTGATGAAGCAAACTGCCCTATGGAGAGGGCCACATGGCAAGGAATTGATTTAACAGCCAGAAAGGAGCTGAGGTGAGAATGTGAAGTGGCACAACTTTGCCACTGAATCCTTTCAATAACTACCTGAGCCACCTTGGGAAGCAGATCCTTACCCTAGATGACCACAGACCCTGCCAGTATCTTGACTGGAGCCTTGTTAGAAACCCTCAAACAGAGGAACCAACTAAGTTTTGTCTGATTCTTGAGTCACAGAAACTGAGATAGATGCTCCTGTTTAAGTTGCTAAGTTGTGGGGTAATTTATTTTGCAGCAACAGATAACTAATACAGTGAAATTAAGAAGCATTTTTTAGGTGTGAAAATGGTATTGTAGTTATATTTTCAAAAGGGACCCTTATCTTTTAGAACCATATACTAAAATATTTAAGGAGTGTATAATAGGATGTCTGAAACTTACACAAAAATAATTTGGTGGTTGGGGTAAGCAGTGGGGAATGGGGAGGAGATACATGAAAACAAATTAAAATTTGTCTATGAGCTGATAATTGTAGCTGCATGATGGGTACATGGGGTTTTTCAAAACATTTTTTTTTCAAATTTTTAAATTTTCTATAAGTTTTTTTAAAAAGACTGAAGAATTAAAACAATTTTGCTACTAAATAAAAAAGCAATAATTAACTCAAAGTATAAGTAATATTACTTCTGAGAAGCAAAAGATAAATTTAAAAAAAGGGTTTATAACAAATAAGAGTTTAAAACAAATACCAAGGACATTTACTCACCTTAATTCCTGCAAGAACAAGATTCTTTGCTATAAAGAAAAAGGAAAAAGAATAGTTCAATATTAGGAATGTATAACAGATATGTCTTCATGGAGCTTCATCACATCCCTGACTAAATAATTTTAACTTTTTTACTACTTAAGTAAGAAATAAATGTCCCGAAGAAGGTACAGATTAACAAAAATAAAAAATAAAATAAAATTTTCCATAATCATATCACACTGAGATAATTACTCTTAAAATTTTAATGTATTCTTCCAAATATACTATTATAAATATATGTATATGTGGCCTACCATAATAAATTAACAAATACAGTGAATAACCACTAATGACTATTAACATCACAAAGAGAATCAAGAGAGTCATTATCATTACTGGTTCTTTCTGGAAGAATATAACAATACTGCGAAGTAGTCTTTCCAAAATAATTAGACCTGATTAAGGTTTTGAATTTACTTTTCTTTAGAGAAATAATACATGGGGAAGGTGTTAAATCTTGAAATTACGCTCAAAAGTGTCACGTAAAATTATAAATAAAAACTACTGCTTACCAATTTCCAAACCAAGACCACCCATACCACTTAAGAAAATATGGGACTTGGCCATCTTCTGCATTGCTGTGTCTCCAAGAACGTACCTCTGTCGACTACATGTAAAACACAATGAAAAACAATACATTAAGTCATTAAAATTATATATCCTTTTAAAGTTGTTTGCAAACAACCTGGCAACTAGATCCCGCCCAGAGACTCATTTTGGATCATTTGCATAACGTTTACATTTTCTGAATTAATTGCTAAATAAAGTATGAAAAGTAGATTAGAGGCAAGAGTAGCTCTAAAGAGATCACATAAAAGAATAACAGATCATTGAGAGATGCCAAATTTAGGGAGAGGAAATGAAAGAGATGGAATTAAGATTTGCTCAGAAAATGAACTGGAAGCATTTTAAAAATTAATTGAATTTGGAGGATAACAAATAGGGAAAAAAAACTAAGATGACACCATATTCCTATCTTAGGTTACTAAGTGGGTGTGATAAGCATTTAATTAAGCTTGGGAATAGGAAGAGGAAGAAAACGGGATCCAAATGGTGTTGAGTGCTACTTTATGCCAAAAACTAGCACTCAATAATGTAAATTTATATTAATAATTTTAGATAAAAATTTTAGACTAAGATGTTATTCTTTTTTGAGCTTTTTAAATTTTTATTTCTTGATTAAGATATTACATATGTGTACTTAAACCGCCATTACACCCCGCAACCCTCCCGCTCATGCCCTTACCCCCCTGTTGTTTGTGTCCGTTGGTCAGGCTTACATGCAAGTCCTCTGGTTGATCTCTCCCTTTACACCCACCCTCCCCTACCTTCTCTGAGGTTTGACAGTCTGATTAATGCTTCTCTGTCTCTGGATGTTTCTGTTCATCAGTTTATGTTGTTCATTATAGTCCACAAATGAGTGAGATCATGTGATATTTACCTTTCTCTGACTGGCTTATTTTGCTTAGCATAATGCTATCCAGTTCCATCTATGCTGTTGCAAACAGTAAGAATTCCTCCTTTTTTTTTTCCTGCAGTGTAGTATTCCACTGTGTAAATGTACCAAAGTTTTTTAATCCACTCATCTGCTGATGGGCACTTAGGCTGCTTCCAAATCTTAGCTATGATAAATTGTGCTGCTATGAACATAGGGGTGCATATATCCTTTCTGATTGGTGTTTCTGGTTTTTTGGGATATATTCCTATAAATGGGATTACTTGGTCAAATGGAAGTTCCATTTTTAATTTTTTGAGCAAACTCCATACTGTTCTCTACAGTGGCTGCACCAGTCTGCATTCCCACCAGCAATGCACGAGGGTTCCTTTTTCTCAGCATCCTCGCCAGCACTTGTCATTTGTTGATAGCAATTCTGACAGGTGTGAGGTGGTCGTTTTGATTTGCATCTCTCAGATAATTAGTGACTTTGAGCATGTTTTCATGTCTCTTGGCCTGCTTTATATCCTCTTTCGAAAAGTATCTATTTAGGTCAGTTGCCCATTTTTTGATTGGGTTATCTTCCTTTTGTTAAGTTGTATGAGTTCCCTGTAAATGTTGGAGATTAAACCCTTACTAGTGATAACATTGGCAAATATGTTCTCCCATGCAGTGGGCTTTCTTGTTGTTTTGTTGATGGTTTCTTTTGCTGTGCAGAAGCTTTTTATTTTAATGTCGTCTCACTTGTTTATTTTCTCTTTAGTTTTAATTGCCCTAGGAGCTGAATTGGTGAAGATATTGCTTCAGCACATGTCTGAGATTTTGCTGCCTATGGACTCCTCTAATATTTGTATGGTTTCCCATCTTATGTTTAAGTCCTTTATCCATTTTGAGCTTATTTTTGTGTACGGTGTAAGTTGGTGGCCTAGTTTCATTTTTTTTTGCGTGTATCTGCCCAAGTTTCCTAACACCATTTATTGAAGAGCCTGTCTTGACTCCACTGTATGTTCTTGCCTCCTTTGTCAAATATTGAGCATAGTGGTTTGGGTTGATTTCTGGGTTCTCTATTCGATTCCATTGATCTATATGTCTGTTCTTGTGCCAGTACCAGGCAGTTTTGAGAACAG
>NW_006283639.1:3289530-3298466 GCF_000327345.1 Myotis davidii
GTATGATGTTGGCTGTGGGTTTGTCATATATGGCTTTTATTATGTTGAGGTATGATCCTTCTATTCCCACCTTGCTGACAGTTTTTATCAAAAATGGGTGTTGGATTTTGTTAAATGCTTTTTCTGCATCAATTGATATGACTATGTGATTTTTATCCCTCAATTTGTTTATGTGACATATCACATTTATTGATTTGCAGATATCGTACCATCCTTGCTTCCCCGGGATAAATCCTACATGGTCATGGTGTATGATCTTTCTGATATAATAGTGGATTTGTTATTCTTAAGATATAACAAATATTGCTTTGATTTACATATGAGAAATATGAGGAACAGAACATTTTAATAACTAGTTTCAGTTTATAAATGTCAGAATTGGGATGTGAACATCTTCTGCATCTCCAGAGATCATGTTCATTCCACTGTTATACAATGTTTCTCTAAGACAGTGATGGCGAACCTATGACATGCTGTCAGAGGTGACACGTGAACTCATTTTTTTGGTTGATTTTTCTTTGTTAAATGGCATTTAAATATATAACATAAACATCAAAAATATAAGTCTTTGTTTTACTATGGTTGCAAATATCAAAAAATTTCTATATGTGACACGGCAGCAGAGTTAAGTTAGGGTTTTTCAAAATGCTGACATGCCAAGCTCAAAAGGTTCGCCATCACTGCTCCAAGAAGTAGATATTCACTGAACATCTTACCTGGTTTACATTTACATGCTTATATGAATTTAAAGATGAGGCTAGAGTTTGGAAGGAGAAAGATGAAAAAGAGACAAGTATTACTAGAATATAGATAGTTAAAATCAAGGAAATGGATGATCGGAACATGAACTAAGAGAAAAATCCTGAAGTTGGAACCTGGCATTTATGGTGCAGGCAAAAGAAGAGCAACCTAAGAAAAAGTACAAGAAGGAAGAGTCAAAGGAGTAGAAGCAAATCCTAAAGTCAGAGGAAAGAGTTTCCTCTAGTATTCCACCAGAATAAACAAAGGTTTTGACACTATGATTGTATTATACCCAGAGACTTAAGAAAGCCCTGATGCTGCTTTGATATTCACTCCTTCTTCATACAGTGATGTTGACAGAGAAACCAATATGTAAAGAATATAGAAAAAGAGTTATCTAAGTACCATTTTATTATCTGAATCTGCCCTAATTACTTCCAATAGAAAGTTCTTTGTTAAAAATAGAGTTAGAAAACCAAGGTTGGAGTCCTCAATTGGAACGCATTCATTTCTTCAGATAAATCTTGCAATCAGCAGGCTCAGATACATCACCAGAGTAAAAAATGAGAAATGGTCAGATCTACAGAACTGGCTCTAGTCTAACTCACTCAACAATTTGCAGGTAATAAAGATGTACCACTAAAAATAAACAGACAACATAACTCTGACTGCTGTTAGAAG
The DNA here is from genome assembly GCF_000327345.1 of Myotis davidii. Lineage (NCBI taxonomy): Eukaryota > Metazoa > Chordata > Mammalia > Chiroptera > Vespertilionidae > Myotis > Myotis davidii. The sequence goes on from NW_006283639.1 coordinate 3,290,953, forward strand.
TGTCCCCCAAACAAAAGAATCTTTAGATTGTGAGAATAATTTCAGATTTAGTTGATTAGTAACTATGAGGTGACTTAAGGTTAAGCAGTAATATGGAAAAAGTAACATTTATTCAGAAAGATATGTTGTTCAACTATGTATTGAAATTGTTCTAGTCCAGCTGATATGGCTCAGCGGTGAGCATCAACCCAGGAACCAAGAGGTTGCCTGTTTGATTCCCCATCAGGGCACATGCCCAAGTTATGGGCTCAATCCCCAGAGGGGATTGTGAATGAGGCAGCCAATTTATGATGTTCCTCTCTTATCAATGTTTCTATCTCTCTATCCCTCTCCCTTTCTCTCTCTCTAAAAATCAATAAAAACATACTTTAAAAAAAGAAATTGCTCTAAAAATATTTCCTACTTAAATACACATACAAATACTAGAAACTTGGTTAATATTCAAGATTTGTAGATTTTAGAGAGTTTTAGTTTTGTAGGAAACCCTAATTGTTTAGAAACAATAATAACCTGAGGATCAGTTACTCATATTTGGGAATAAACTGTACACCTAGTAAATATTAACCAGATTTCAATTATGGTATCTAGGAGGAAATAAACAATATTTAAATATTCACCTTATAAATTTCAACATCTAAAATGCCAAAAAGTTAATGGGCTCAGAAGAAAACTAAAGTTGTGCCCTAATAGAGAAAATTTGAAATTTTTGGATTGCTACTTTTTATAAAACATCTAAGGTGATGGCTTTGATTTTTATTTTAAAACAAATGATCCAGTTAGGGGTTAATATAAACTGCAAAAACACATTTTAAAGAAATTAATAGTTTAACCATTAAAAAATGCCAAAAAGTTACACTTCCTCTTAAACTTTCAGGGTAAAAATGAATTTATGTATATACTAGCGGCCCGATGCATGTGCACCGGTGGGGCCCCTTGGCCTGGCTAGTATCCTCTCGCAATCCAGGACCTCTCAGGGGCATGAATTCTAGTATGCATAAAAAATCTTTGGTTAATCTCTTCTCACCCTCCTCCTCCCACTCCCCTCATCACTCTGTTCCATGTTTCCATTCCTGTAGATTGAGCATCTGCCCTCTGGTGGTCATTGCACATCATAGGGACAGGTTGTTGGATAGTCTCTTAGGCATCCTTATCTAATAATAGACAAACATGGTTATTGACTGTACCTTCGCTACACCTCCCATTGGCTAATCAGCATGATATGCAAATTAACCGCCAACAAAGATGGCAGCTACTTTTCATACTGCAGGCAGGGCGGGACAGCGCAGCCACCAGTGCGAGCTGCCATTCCGGGCCGCAGACCAGCCCCAGAAGCCGCCCAGAAGCTGGTGATTGGGGTAGATGGGGGTCCCCAGCCCAGGCCTGACAGCACTGGTGGAGGTGTCAGGCCTGGGCAAGGGGCCGATCCAGTGATCCGAGGGTGATGGGGGTTGATGCCTCTGGCCGAGGAGTCAGGCCTGGGCGAGGGCAGAACCCTCTGTCTTGTTTTACTCACCTAATAATCATTTAATGCAAATTTTCTAAGCATTACACAATGTGCCACAGTCCTGAACTTTGAGAAACTCATAGTCTGACAGAGCTAACATACCAGTACATGTAAAAAAATACTGAGACAATGTGCTGAGTACTTTAATAGCAACAAGAATAACATGTTTTAAGACTGAGCTGAAAGGACTGAATTCAGGTAAGATATCAGAGTAGACATTTGAGTCTTAAAAGGTAGGTATAAGGTGATTTTGAGGCACAAAATGGAGTTCTACAAATAGACAATTTAGATGTTTGGTATGAAAGTAGTCTAGCATAGCCAGTGTATTCAGAGGAAATGGTAAGTTGGGGCTAACAAATGGGGTTGGGAAAACTGGATGTCTGCATATAAGAGATGAAATTGGACCTTTATCTTATACCATGCACAAAATGAACTCAAAATGGGTTAAGGACTTAAGGATAACACATGAAACTAAAACCCCTAGAAGAAAACAGAGGAAGAGCTTCTAAACATTGGTTCTGACAAAGATTTCCTAGGTATGACCCCAAAAGCACAGGCCATAAAAGCAAAAACAGACAAGTAGGACTACTTCAAACTAAAAAGTTTCTGTATAACAAAAACAACAACAAAGTGAAAATGCAACTACAGAATGGGAGAAAATATTTGCAAATCATATATCTGATAAGGAGTTAATTCCAAAAATATATAAGGAACTATAATTCTATACTTAAAAAACACACAAAAAAACAACAACCATATAATCTGATTTAAAAATGAGCAAGGACTAAAAGAGACATTTCTCCAAAGATAACACAAATGTTATATGTGTTATGAAAAGATGCTCAACATCACTAATGGTCAGAGACATGCAAAACCACAATATCACCTTATGTCTGTTATGATGGCCATTATAAAACAAAACAAAAAGACAAAAACAAAATTCCAGAAAATAGTAAGTGTTGGTAAGGATGCGGAGAAATCTGAATCCTTGTACACAGGTGGAGGAAATGTTTTAGTCTAAAAGTAACAGAAAACAATATGATTTTCCTAAAAAAATAATAATAAAATTACCTTATGACCCAGCAATACCTGATTATATATGTACTACTACTATATGCCATACCTAAATGGCTATATTCTAAAACTTTCAGTCAAGCAAACTGCAGCCTACTTAGATAGCATTGCAAAGAAAAAACTTAATCTCTGGCTTACTGAAAATTATGTTCATTAGTTAGCAATTACTGGGTTGGAGGCATATAAAAGTTTCACAGGGATTTTAACAAAATAATGAATAAAATTTGGAAAAAAATTCAAAGAACTGCCATTTGTTATCCCAAGAATATGATCCAAAGGACATCAAGAACAACATAATTATAGATTAAGAGTACAAACCTAAGGTGACTTCTGAAGTATACTGATAATCGGGGGAACATATGGTAAAATAAGTCTCACATAAGCAAAATCAAGTTAGTCTTTCATCCACTTTTTCCAAGTGGATTTGAAGTCAACATATCAGCTCCTTCTAAAGTGCTCAAAAATGACACTGTATCCCACATTCAAAATACACAGAGGAATTCAAAATACACAATGAGCTTATCTTTCCAAATTGTATCTACATAAAATCTATTTTTCATGATTACATGAATACAAAAGGCTGAAATAAATGAGTAATCGTTAACATAAAATAATAGAATATTTTAATAGAAGTTAATATTTTTTCTTACACACTAACTTACCCGACCCTGAATAACTACATAATAAGTGTAATGTAAATAAAACTATTTTTGTTGTTCTCCAAAAGTGAAAAATTTCCTATTGCACATAGCAAACAAATCAGTCCAAGACTGAAGACATGGCAATCGGCTGCTAAAATATTCACTGCTAGTATTAGTGGAGAGAAATGGTGCGCCTGTGTGTAAAAGGTTCGTAAGGGAAATGAATGCAACACGATTATAGTAATCAGTCATTAGCAAACGTTGTAGTTTGTTATTAATAATTATGTATAACAGGATATTGTAAAAATTAAGTTATGAAATTTTTATTAAAACATTTCTTATATACCATTATGTTGACTGGGCCACAAAAATATTCATTGTGGGCCGCGAGTTTGACATGCTTGGCCTAAAGCAACTGAGATTTAAATATTATTCTAGCTTTCAGACTATACATAATTAAAAAAAGAAGTTGCAGAAAATCTAATTTTAACTCAAGAGCAACTCTTAAGATATATTTACAAAACTCGGCATAGGCCTAATGGTAACCTCAAACAGACTACTTCATTATTTGAGAACAAAGAATGGGGAAAATAAGTTTCAGTTTACATAAGGTTCTTACCTGTATAATGCATCATCAATCTCTACAGATTCTGTTGACATCATGGGCAAATGTGTATTTGTACTGAAAAAACCAAACAAAATCTATAAGGGAAAGCACGATTATTCAATATTCACATCCTGTAATTAACATCCAATTATACATGGTATCAGATTCACCAGTTACTAAAGGAGTTTTACAAATCAGATATATATTTTATTATCTACTACTTTACTTGGATTTAAAAAATAGATCAAAATTAAACTCACCGATTGCATATTCTTTCTGTGTATACTGCAAAATTACAGCCCATGGTTGTTTTAGTCTCAGGTATTGTTTTATCACTGATGCATAATTTCTTTTGGATCTATATTTTAGCAGTTTTGTTGTAGTGTCCCACAAACCTTCTCTAATATACAGTTTCCCTAGATAATCTCATACAATCCATGGGACTTTACAATATACTGATGATATCTAAACTTCTTTCTCTGTGTTTGACCTCTCCTCTGACCTCTAGATTTTATACATTTTCCAGAACAATATCTCTAGTCTGATGTCCAATTAGTATCACAAATATAATAAGCCCAAAACAGAATTCAATTCTCCCTGCTTAATCTATTCTTCCCCAGTGCTTCCCAATTCAGTTTCTGGTACTACCTACCATTTACCTGCTCAGGCCAAAAAATCTAGGGATCTTTTTCATTTGTCCTTCATTTTCTTCATCTGTTAAGCTCTTCCTTCAAAGGAGATCTCAAATCTGATCACTTCTCACTATTTCAATCTGTATAATCTCAGGCCAAACGACCATCATATTTTATCTGAAGTACTTTGAAGGTCTCCCAATTAGTTCTCCATTCTCAACTCCCACAACTCTCCTTGCTCACTATCTTCAGCCTCGCTGGCCTACTTGCTGTTCCTCAAAAAGCCAAGCCTGCTATCACTTTAATTTTTACACTGGCTATATTCTTTCTGAATACTTCCTCACAAATATTATGCAGACCATTCCTGATCACACTATCAATGAAATGGCTCCCCTTCTCCTTAGGTCACTCCGTAATTCATTAACCTGTTATATTTTCTTCAAATCACTTATCATTAACTGTTTATTGTCTGCTTTCCTCTATGGAATGTATGATCCATTAAGAAGTCACTACTGCATTTCAAATACCTAAAAGAGCTGGCATTTAATGAGAGTTAACACTGTGTCCACACCCTTTTAAATGCTTTAGCTGTACTAACTCAGTTAATCCTATCAACAACTTTATGAAATAGGCACTATTATCATCTTCATTGAACAGAGGGAATAAAACAAAACACCACAAAACTAAGGATGACTTAAATAACTTTCCTAAAGTCATAGCAGGCAAATGGCAGAGCCTAAGCAGTCTAGCTCTTGGGTACCAGACTATACTGCCTATTACCTCTTACGTAGTAGGAATAAAGAGAGCATTCAAAAAATATGTGTTGAGTAAATTTTAAAGTTAAACATACCGGTGTGACAAGACATACTTATGGTAATGTATCCTTTACCATAGCTCCTCCCAATTTTTTTAAAGCGTGGCATGCAAAGAAAATGATAATAGGATAAGCACTGGGAATAGAGATGGTTCCCTGGCAGAGGGAACCAGCCTGAGGCATTTGGGCTTGAGTCACTGTGACAGCTAAGATCAGTATCATCTTAATAAAAATATAATCCATTCCATATTCTGGGAAGCTTTAGTGATCAATTACAGGATTCTAAAAACAATGTGGTAGCAAGAAAGTTCAGTTTTAGAACTCATTTTTTTTTAAGGCCTGGTACTGATATATAAGTCAAAGGATCTATCTATATATCCTATATAATAAAAGGCTAATATGCAAATAGACCAAACAGTGGAACAACTGAACAACCTGTCACTATGATGTGCGCTGACCACCGGGGGTGCACGCTTCTCTACCTCCCCCTGCTCCACTTCCCCCTGCTCAGGGCTGGAAGCTGCCTCTCTCAACTGCTGCCAGCAATGGCTCCACTCTCACCTGCTGCCGGTGCCAGAGCTGCCTCTCATACCCACTGCTGGCGCCTGATACCGGTCCCAATCACCCCTGAGGGCTTTTCTACCTCCCTCTGCTCATGAGGAACAGTTGGGGCATCAGCTGCCGCTCACACCCATTGATGGCCCCGGCCCCGATTGCACCCGCTGTTGGCACCGGCCCCAATCACTCCACTCAGTCAGTGGGTGCGAGCGGGGCCAGTACCATCAGTGCATGGGTGTGGGGCTGCTGGCAGACAAGGAACTGGGTGCCACAGTGAGAGGGGCTGAGCGAGGGCGTGGAGGATGGGCCAAGACCCGCCCCTGTGCCCACAGCAGCCTCATGGCCCACAGTTCTTTTCAAGGTGCACGAATTCATGCATTGGGCCCCAAGTACATATATAAAAGCCTAATATGTTAAGTGTCTGACCATTTGACCAGTTGCTATGATGTGCACTGACCACCAGGGGGCAGGCGCTCCACCGGTAGGTTAGCTTGCTGCTGGGGTCCGGAAGATGGGAACTGAGCGAGACAGGACACGCCCTGGGGCCCTCCCGTGGTCCTACCCTGGCCCTTGGGTCTCGCATTGTGAGAGGCCACACACCAGACTGAGGGACCCCCACTGCAGGCCTCTAGTTTGTAAATATATTTAATCTTACCAAACATTGCTTGGTACCATTAAATGCCATCAGCTTCTACTTAAATGGGTAACTATTAGAAATATTCCTGATTGCAATTACGAAAGCAAGCCAGAAAATAGCTGCACTCATTACACATCCACTGTTAATAACCTGTTTGGGCACTGCAACAAAATATGAAAATAAAATGTCCTACTACACAGTTTTCTCATCCTTAGGACACTTTCTCTAGCAGGAGGGAGAAGTCTGGAGGGTAAACCGAAAGTGAGAAGCCCTGCAGTCTCATCAGCCCTGTCACTTACTGTGACTGGCAGCGTTCAGAAAGCCCTGCCTTGCTGGGATGGTTCACAAGTCACGTTTGTGTTAAGATCTATGTGGCCATCAAAGGTGCTTTAAAAAGGGGGAGTTTCTGTTGGCGTTGCACAATGTCCCCCGAGTGCATGTGGCAGCGTGGGCAAAGCCGGGCAATCCCCCGGTATCAGAAGCATCCCTCAGCCTGCAGCTCCGTTAAGGGCTACGGGATCGCGTCCACCGTCGGCAGATTGTATTCCGGCGATGGCGGGACACAACACGCCGCTTTATTAACTATGCAATCACTGAAGCAGGAACTACACGAACCCTCATGTTCCAGGAGCGAGCAAACCGCGAAGAACCTCAACACCAACTGGGAAATAAGAATGGGTCACTCGGGCTTTTCCCTGATTTTTTTTTTTTTTTAACTGTGGCCAACAGAAGTCCTCGGGGTGTCCTGTCACTGACTCATGATGACCGAGTTCCCCCAGGTAATCGTTTTAAAAGGAGGCTCGCGGTGGAGGATGACGCCCAGGGGAGCTCCTAGTTTTCATTTTACCGGCGGGAGGGCAGCATGTGTTGTTAGGCAACAGGTCTGGGAGCGGACCGGGCCAGGACTCCCGGCCGGAGCCACCCTCCGCCACAATCCCGCCCGGTGACTGCGAGGAAGGAGGATGGCAGACCCCGACCGGAACTGAGGGAACGTTGAAAGGGGGAGAGTAAGGACTTTCTCCTCGACGAAGCCGGGAGCCCCGGAGG
>NW_006283639.1:3299614-3302286 GCF_000327345.1 Myotis davidii
GGAGGCTGCGGCTGGCCGCGCCTTCCCGTCAGCCCCCGGGGCGTCCTGACTTCCGGTCTGGGTGTGGCCGCAGAGCGCGCTCGGGTGCAGGTGGCTGCCGTGAGTGGCGATGTTGCGATACGGGTTCCGCAGACGTTAGAGGAATCGAAACAGTCAAGTGACGCTGCACCGCTGGCTCCCCAGCCAAGCACTGAGGATTCCAGTGGCCCTGAAATGATGGGGCTGCCTATCAGGATTCTCGAGTTTTGTTGCGAGAAATGGAACCCCCCCCAATTTAATAAATAACCAAAGATTAATAATGGGTAGCTCCAGATGTCCAGCCTGGGATTCAATTTTAAGACGTTATACGTTTCACAGATCATTTTGAGCGTATAGTACATGCCAGGCACTGCCACAGGTTTAGTAGAATCATGTGACTTTTAGACCTATGAATAACATTACTGTATGTCATCCAGTTTGCCCCCTTCACCTTCTGGTTGAAGTTAGTGATGTAGGTGACTCGGTCAAGGTCAAAGAGCTGGTCACACATGTGTAAGAACCTTTCATCTAATTCTCTTTCCATTGACTCCCCTTCCACCTTTCTTGGAAAACAAGGATGAGTGGGACACAATAACATTAGGGTTTGTCTTCCAGTCTAAGCAACATCTGCAGGATTTTTAAAATTGGATATACTGTCTTTATATACATTACATCATCTCTTGCAATGTGTGATATTTTTAGTTAATTAGAACTTTTTCCTGTCTAGTGGGGAGTGAGGATCCAGACAAAACCACATTACTCTTTATGCCTCTCCATTCTCTTTTAAAAGTTGTACATCTCTAATTACCTGAAAACATGCTGCTCAACTATGGCATCATTCAGGTTTCTCAATTCAGTTATGTACCTTTCAACAGAACAACTAAAATCAAATTTTATCAAGGTTCTGCTCTAGCACTAGGCTTATCCCTCTGTCTTTTTATTCTAAAGTAAATAAATATATTTGGCCCACTCCACAGATAATGCCAATTTCTGTATTCCCTTCTAATTTCCCTTTTTTTCTTTCTAAAAATTGAATGACCTTTAAACTTTAGGATCTATTAGACAATGATAAGGTGATAGAGATACAGTGATTCCTGAATTCAACATTGTCATTGTGAAAAGCCAAAAAAAAAAAGGAAAATAAATGAAAAAATAATTTCAGAAAAGTAAACAGAACGAGGAAAAAAAATGTGAGGAGTTAGAAAGAGACTTGGAGGGGAGGAGGAAGACAATTTTAGATAGTCATAGAAGGTCTATTTGAGAAAGTGAAATTTGAACCCATATCTAATGTATGTGAGCCCTGCCAGATATTCTAGCATAAGAATATTCTAGACAGCGGGAAATGCAAGCATAAACTTTTTATTTTATTTTTGGCATTTATCACTTTCTGGTGTATATGTATTTGTTTACTTATATATTACCTGTCTACCTTTAAAAGGGGCTGAGCGTTTCCTGAAGAAAGAGATTCAAAGTGTGAGGGGCAAGTTGATGTGAGAGAGATTCTACTTTGCTGGCTTTGAAGAGGAAAGGGGCCACCTAGACAGAAATGGGAATGGCCTCTAATTCCTGAGAGTGGCTTCCAACTAACAGCCAAGAAGAAAATGGGGATAACGACCTATTTCATTGCAAGGAACGAAATTTGGTCAATAACCTATGTGAGCTTGGAAGAAAACCCCTAAGCTTCAGACCAAAACACAGCTGATACCTTGATTTCAACCTTGGAAGGCTTCGGGCAGAGAACCCAGCTATGCTGTGCCCCCAGTTCTGACCTGCAAGAATTCTGAACTAATAAATTTATGGTTTATGTATTTAGAAACATAATGTAGTATATTTCACCTAACACCCACATTTCTTGACATGTTAACATCCCTGAAATTAGAATGTGTTTTTTTCTTTTTAAAAAATACAGAAAACAATGGTGCTCTTATAATTGAAGTCATCTTTGATTTGGTGAAATATAGTGTAAATTATTTCAAACATACAGTATACCAGATACCCAGATTTAATAGATTTTAATGTTTTGTCACATTAAATGTGACATCAAAATGGAAAAGAAAATCGAAATATCATCAGACTTTTGACAAAGAATCTTTTTTGCCGGGAGAAAATAAAATGACATTTAGGATATTCAAGGGGGAATAGTGTGGTCAAGGACTTAATATCCAGCAAAACCAACCCTCATGTACAAAGGGAATAAGCTATTATCAACACTTGATATGACATCAACATTTAATGAGACCGTTGTTCTTATGAGTCCTTCCTAAAGAATTAGTGGAGAAAGCGTCAGACAACCAAAATGACTGGAGAAGTATCGACCTAAGTTTTGGTGCAGAGTTTTACAGAAAAAAAAATATCAATCTTTTGTGCTTATTAGCTTTGTGTTCCTTTTAGTTTATTCTTTGTAACTAATTTTCCTGATTTTCTGTCACCTCATTTTTGAGCCTTTCTAACCCCTCTCCCAGTTTTCTTAAGGTGTAATTGACAAATAAAACAAAAATATTTAAAGTGTACAATGTGATGATTTGATATATGTATACACTGTTAAAGGATCTTCACATTGAGTTAATTAACTAAGATTTTCTAATTCTAAATCTATGTTGTTTTTTATATTTTGTATGATTTTCTTAATCTTATTTAGGTGGTTTCAAAACAGT
>NW_006283639.1:3302321-3317358 GCF_000327345.1 Myotis davidii
AAGGAATTTTGGGTAGTGTTGAGTTTAGGAGAAATTGAAATGAAGTTTGAAAATGTTTTGATAGGCTCACAAGAAAGCAAGGCTGTATGTAAAGAGGTCTACATTACATCTGGACTGCAACATGGACCCAGGGTGCTGTTTTATTGAAAACTAAAAAGTTTAAATAGGTGTGTATTTGTAATTCAGTAGAAACTTCATTTGTTTAATATTATCTTTCTCCTTTCTTTTGAACTGGCTTAATCCAGCACCCTGATTCACCTATCTCCTTCTCTCTTGCAGGACTACTCCCTAAATCATTAAGCCCTCAGGACAAGGAGGTTCTGACCAACATCAAGTAATCTTAGGAACAAAGCCTCAGGTCTGTTGAACCCAGAGATGGATTTTTGGTCAAAATAGAGATAACATGTAGGCCTCAGCTGTGTTTCAGCACCAGAACAATCCCACTGACCACATCCTAGAGAAAACAGATAAAGCAATGCTATGACTGACATTAGGAATAGATGCATTGGTCAAATACCCCCTACCCTAGCAATGACCAATCAGTGGAAACATGACCCTAACTCTCTTAGTCACCAAAATTAATGACTTATCATCTGTATAACCCACTCCCTGATGCCATCAGGGAGCCAGGTCTTTGAGAATTACCTGACCTGTGACTCTGGATGAAGCAGGGGGTCCCGTGGGGGTGAGGCCAATGGAGTCCTAACGAAGCATGCCCGATTCCGGAGACCAGGTTCAGTGACGTAGATCTAAGTTTATTGTGTATGTGCAGCAACATATATAACATTCTGGACCAATCAGAAGTTTACACTATCCTTAGGGCAGCCAATAGTAGGAAAGATCAGGGTACTATGTAGGTGCTCTAGGAGGCTGGCTCAGGTGGGCACTGCCACTTCCTGGTGTGCTGAGGAAGCTTGTATAGGCGGAGTGCGCTCATGCCATTGCATCCGCCTCTGCACTGAGATAAATCTCCTGAGCTCTTCCCACATCTGGACATGGGCCACTTAAAAATAAACCCTCACTTTCTTTGCTGCAAATCTTGTTTGTGTCTTCTCTGGCTTTGATGCAGGCAGGCAAACAGACCCCTTTAGTCCAGAAATATATTGTTTCTACAAACCTCTTTTCTGACTGCCCCTGGGTTGGAAGTAGAGGCTATTTCTTTGTGTCAAAGTGACTTAGATTTTCTAGCCAAGAGTGGGATACTTCATTCTTAATGAAAGGATTTCAAAGAGCAAGTTTTTTTTCAACAATCCATTATTATATAGAAAAGGGTTATCTGTAAGTGAAAAAGCAGTAGTTTCTCCAAGTTGGAGGGTGGTTTTTAACACTATAGCATGTTCTTGAGAGAAATATTATTTTCTGTTAACTTTACAAGTGGCTTCTTTGTCTGTTGTCTATATCTGATAAATGGCAAAGGAGATTTTCATTTTCTTAGTCCAAATTCATTTTTCCTTTCTCATGTGTTTCAGCAAAATTTTCCAAACTTCATTAGGAACAGTTAAGCACATTTTATTGTTTGATTTAAGTACTTAATAGAGAGCTCCTTTTTCTGTTTTTTCTTTTCGTGTGTGTGTGTGTGTGTGTGTGTGTGTGTGTGTGTGTGTGTGTGTGTGTGTGTGTGTGTGTGTGTGTGTGTGTGTGTGTGTGTGTGTGTGTGTGTGTGTGTTTGTGTACTGTTTAAAAGTATGTTGGCTTAATTTTGTGGTTTCCCAGCTTAATTCCCTTCTCCAATCAGATCTCTCAAAGATTCACTCTCTCCTTTCCTTCATTCTGTTGCCCCTGTGCTATCAATGTACACACACACACACACATTTAATTATTAGTTCACTAGAGGCCCGGTGCACAAATTTGTGCACGGGTGGGGCTCCTAGGCCTGGCTGGCGATCCTGCTGGCCAGGGGGAGGGACCATGGGAGGTTGGCTGTGGGAACGCACTGTCCTCCAGGGGACAGCTCCTGTGTTGAGTGTCTGCCCCCTGGTGGTCAGTGCACTTCACAGTGACTGGTCAAACGGTCGTTCTGGTCGTTCTGGTCATAACGGTCACTTAGGCTTTTATATATATAGATTGGACAATTATTCTCTAAATTTGAAATGATAGAATTGTAAAGAGTTACATAAATTTCTTACCCAATGAGCTAATTATAAAATAGACAAAAGACAGAGACCAAGCGTTTCCAAAAAAGTCAATAATTGGGCAGAAGTTACCCTCTATTCATTGAGTGAAGATTCCAACTACTAGAGTTTAAAATGTTTAAGATTTAGATTGTAAAAAAACCAAAACCAAATCTGTTCTTTTCCCTTACAGCTACATTGATTGTACAATTACTATATTCCAAGAACTGTATTTAGTCTTTATGCTTGTATTTAAATTACATGCTATTTAAACTTTGTGGTATATATCGTCTGAGTTTATTTTGAGAAGTTAATTGGTGATTGTGGCAGCTACAGTTGGCTTCTGACCCCAAAACATTTCCCTTCTGCTTTCTCTCTCTCTCTCTATTTCTCTCTCTCTCTCTCTCTCTCTCTCTCTCTCTCTCACACACACACACACACAGGTGAGAAAAAAGAAATACAATTGTTTTCAGTTATCAGATGGCTAAATGTTCAAGGAAACTGAACACTACCTCCACAAGATAAAGCATACCTTTAAGCTGTTTAGGGTAATCCCCTTCTCCTTTGCAAGTTATTAGTTATTGTAATGTGTTACAATTATAGTCAATTTAGTCAATTTAGTTACAATTATAGTCCTTAGGAGGAAGTGCTGAAGTTCTGGGAAAGTGAGATGCATAATAAGAAGCCACCCTTTCTTTCTGCCTTTGAGGCTCCCAATTGGCAACAACTAACTTCTAATCACTAAAGTAAAGCCTAGTAGAAACAATTAAAAAAAAATTACTCAAAGCTCTGAATGATCAACTCTACATGCTTACTTCTGGATTTCCTGTAAAATGAATGAAGAAAAAAAATCCACTTCTAGTCTTACATTTCTATTAGTAATAGCAGAAACCATTCTAATAGTAACAGTGATACATAGAATAAAAGTCATACAAGCACACACACACACACAAATAACATTTATTGTATTTTTTTCTCATGATAAAAACAATATACATTTTGGAAATTTAGAATTATAGGAATTCACAAGAAAGAAAAATTTTAAAAATTATTACTCAGAGATAACTATTTCAACACTTTTTTGCATATATTCTATTGTTCCTATGCATGCATTTTACATATTATATAGCTTTTAAAATTAGACTAATTCTCTTAAACATGATGTTTACTAGTAAAAACTTAATAACCGTAAGAATTAAATTGAACATTTAAGTTAATTAATCTTAATTAAAGATTAGCTTCTTATGGATGCAACTTACAGTAAATAGAGAAGCTCAATAAATTGGTTAAACATTTGAAACTAGGCTAAAACAAAATAAATGAAATTCTAAATATATCTTAACTGCCACAAATATCTCTTTATGACTACCTAATAAATTCTGAGACCAGGTCACTTTAAGAAAATTCCTAACTTACACTGATTTATGCTCCCTGGAAGTTAGTATTGGTGGTACCAATCTTCCTCCTCCCACCACATTTTCCCCTATTGTATCTCTGTTTCTTGGGCCAAAATTGAATTAGTGCAGTCATTGTTCAATACATTGTCATTAGTTCATGTAATGTCTTTACTAAATTGAGTTACAGGAGGAAATCCACTGTTAAACCAGTTTTATATGCTAAAGGAGGAGACAAACAAGATAAAATTTTAATTATCTGATACATTGGACTCTCTCTGCATAATATATCTTTTTAAACAGGGAATCCTCATCTTTTATTATGATTAGAAATAGAGGAAGTGACTATAATATCAAATATTAAATACACTCTGTTGAGTGTAGTATCTTTAATTTAAAAGCTACATTTACCTTTTGGACTATGAATTTTAGTTTACATCCATATCCCTATTGTAATTTATGAAGTATAGTATTCATATAATATAGTTATTTCTGCTAAGTTTTTAATTATATATTGAGCTTTAGAGGGTTTCTAAGTTTGAAAATGGCGAGTAATCAAATTGAAACATACAGTTTCAATATTAACATTATTATGCATGCAATAAACAAATAACTATATTCTGATACATTTTTATTGTAGTAAACTTTCTCATAAATATATAAGAATCAGCACTTATAAACCTTGTTTTGTGATAAGGGGTTCTTTGGCAGTCTGGTTGGTCCTACAAACCCCTCTCAGGCTAATGTTTTGAAATGCATAAAATAATACAAATCAGAATTAAAGAAAAGCAGTTGCATGTAAATACAGTTTTGTGCATGAACCATAGATTAAAGACCACCTGCATTAAGATTTTGAATAGCCCTTTTCTTAATATATAAAAAAATGCCTGAGAACAGTTTCTTAAACATATAAGAGCCAAACTGACATACGTTCATTAAACACATATTTTAATAAAGCCCTTAGGTTATATTTTGTATATGTGTATTATTTTTGCCTTTAAATGAAAAAGTAAGAATGGTTATCAGTTTAAGAATAAGTATATGATATAGAGACTTGTAGAAGATTGGCTTTACTGTGACATATATAGTCCTATGTTATTTAGCAGAAGCATCCAATCTTGGTATCAATATACATGCCTTTAAAGTTAAATTTGAACATTTTGGTACATTACGAATTTTGACTTAACCAATTCGACTTTAGAGTTGGATCATGGATTGGTAAATGTTTAGTAAAAAAGAAGATATGAATGAAAATATCCAACGGAAGAGCTCAGTGGTGAGAGAAATAGGACCAATGGAAACAGAATTGGAAAATAAAGTAGGATGTGGAAAAAAAACACCACACACTATAATACTGAAACACTGAAAGTATGAAAAGAGAAAAATAATGAAAGGAAAGACCTACCATGAATCTAATTAACAATTTACTTTTCACAAGTTCATATGCCCTAGAATATTTGGAATTACATTTCATCTTTTGTGTGGCATTACATATCATAGATGAATATAATGGTATTTTACCTGTTTCTTTTTAAAAGATTTTAAAATTGATTTTTAGACAGAGAGGAAGGCAGAGTGGGGGGAGAGAGAAAAACATCGATATGAGAGCAAAACATCTACCAGCTGCCTCCTGCACATCTCCTACCAGGGATTGAGCCTGCAACCTGGGCATGTACCCTGACTGGGAATCAAACTGGCAACTTTTGGTGCATGGACGATGCCAATCAACTGAGCCACACCAGCCAGGGTTATTTTACCTAGTCTTAAAAAAAAAGTTAAATAATTGGTTGATTTTTTTTAAGTCCCTTATATAATTTTCTCATTTAATGGGTATTAGAGTCCCATTATTTTTATCCTCTCCTGTTTTTCATGGAGTAGAAAAAGGCTTGCATTAAAAGAGGTACTGTGCTGACATCATTTGGAAATGATACCATTTAATGTGACTATCAGTAACTATTAGTTACCCATTTACAGAGAGTTTTTCTTTTGCGTTTTTCCCAATACTCTGCTGTCTTCTTTGACCTATCTATATTGAAATTGTGGTTTTCTGAGTTTCTTTTACATATTAAATATCTTTTGCTTGTGCACTTGCTTTCCTATTTAATATCACAAGATAGAAAAAAATCCCTCATATTAGAACAGAGGAGATAAAAAATAAGTAATGGACATGGGAAACACAAATTCTGTATGATAAAAAAACAGAGAGTATATTATGTATAAAACATAACTGGCATAGACCTTTTAGTGATTGTATTTTAAAACAATAATTATTACTACACTTAATTACCACAAACTCCGTAGACTATATAGCTTAAAGGAATGTTCTAAACCAGCGGTTCTCAACCTGTGGGTTGCGACCCCTTTAGGGTTCGAACGACCCTTTCACAGGGGTCGCCTAAATTCATCCTGCATAGCAGATATTTACATTATGATTCATAACAGTAGCAAAATTACAGTTATGAAGTAGCAACAAAAATAATGTTATGGTTGGGGGTCACCACAACATGAGGAACTGTATTCAAGGGTCGCAGCATTAGGAAGGTTGAGAACCACTGTTCTAAACACTGTTGAAATCCAAACCCCTCTTAACCTCAACTTCATGTAGAGGCAGTCACATACCATGTAAATAAAGAATGAGATGAAAAACTACTTGTAAGTCTTGTCATATTGGTAGAGTGGATGGTGGGTAATTGCTGAATACTCCAAACATCAGAATGCTTTTGAGGCCAAACAAAATATAAGCTTCATTGCATTTTTTTTAACCATAGGAAGAAAAATTGATTTTATGGGGAGGGGAAATACTGTTTCTGTGCTCCATGTATTATTGTAGCATAAGATCAGAATTGCTGATAAGCCCTTTTGGAGAAAAACTCTCCAAGGATTTCTGAGATTAAGATTGTGTTGTGGTTTCTCAGCCTGACTTTTTGGTAACTCTTAGCCTTAGGCCATGGCTATTATAGAAATACTAGAGGCCCGGTGCATGGATTTGTGCACTGGTGGGGTCCCTCAGCCTAGCCTGCGCCTTCTCACAATCCGGGACCCCTTGGGGGCTGTTGGACTGTGGGGATTTTGCCGAAACTGGCAGTCTGACATCCCTTGAGGGATGTAGTAGTGTGCAAAGTGGCAGGCGGCCAGGGAGGAGCCTGAGCCCGGGCTGGCCACCACGCTGCTCCCACTCATCCCAGCTCCACTATGTCTGCTGCAGCTGCCACTCAGTAGGGCTGCCACAGAGGCGGGAGAGGCTCTTGTCGCTATAGCTGCGCTCGCCAGCCGTGAGCCTGGTGCCTGGCACCCTGCGGCCGTTGGTCAGCTGAGCAGTGCTCCTGCTGTGGGAGCTCACTGACAGCTAAGAGGCAGCTCCTGCGTTAAGCGTCTGCCCCCTGGTGGTCAGTGTGTGTCATAGCGATAGGCCAACCAGTTGACTGGTTGAACGTTAGACCAGTAGCTCAGGGTTTTTTTCTATCTATCTATCTATCTATCTATCTATCTATCTATCTATCTATCTATCTATCATCTATCATTTATGAGCCTATAATGTACTATAGGAGATCAGAAGGAGACTAATTCAGAAGCTAATGATTAAGGCAAAATATTTCAAGATATTTCTGAAGTTTTTTCCCTAGTAATTGAGTCTCTGGCAATGCGATTCTTTTTAAAAAAGGATGATAGCATAACTTTAAATTATGATTTGTTTATAAGTTTGTCTGCTGCTACCTGTTTATCATTCCCAAATGGGAAAATTCATTACCTTGCTTGTCTTCACATGACTTCCTATGTAGTTTAATAATTACAGAGAGAAATATCCATATATAAGGGGATCAAAACATGGATTTAAAAAAGCAAAGAGAAAGAAGAAGTGATTCACTGGATCTGACACCCTATTTAACATTTCTGGATCAAACCAATACCAAATTCCTAGGACGTAGTAGGGAGTCCAGCAGACAGTGAATGAAGTGGCAAAGGCAACCGTCATCTTTAGGGTCCTCAACCGAGCTCTTGGTATATTATTCTTGGATTGATTCAGTTGCAGATCTATTAGAAAGAGAAAAGAGTAGGTGTTTAAAGACCAGTTTTATTACAAGACTGAAATGGACAAAAAGGAAGAGAGAATCACTAATTCAACCTAATGAATATAATGGAAACAAATTTTAATGTTTTTAATAATGATAATTTGTTGGAAAAGCATGTTTTCCATTATAGCATATAATTAATAGAAAATATTAAAGATGACAGTGCTCTTATATTTTTCTACCAAACTAATTTGGATTTGAAATATTGTGGTACTCAGATTCTTAAAATATAAATTTGAGAGAGCAGACTGAGGTTGAGTAGAGTTAAGTTCTCTGCGTCTTGGTTGAAATGCCAACATAGCCATGCATACTTTATAAATTCATACATTTTAGATTTTGAGAATGCACCAGGTTATTGAAGCAAAAAGTTACAACCATTTTTGTAAAGTTTCAGATGAAACAGTCAATTACATGTTCAACAATTTTCCACATATCTAACACACACACTCACAATCATACACAAATGTGCACAGTTATTTTGTGTGGATATAGAGGATTTGATGTGAAACAGAAGAGCTTAATTTAAACAAATATTTGGCTGCCATTTAAAGAATTGTACTTTGCTATCTTCTAGAAATCAGGTGTTTGATAGAGAGTTAGTGACAGCCCAGCAGGAACAATTCACCAATACTTACACTGGGTAAGTGGGGCAATTGTCCTTTCATTTTTATTTCCACGGTCCAAATTTAGAACATTAGGAGAGATAGCCTCATTTGTCAATGGAGATAATAAAAGGACTACATCCTGGGGTGATTATGAATGTAATGAGTTAACATATGCAAACTGCTTAGAACAGTATCTGGCACATACTAAGTCCCACTCTGGGTATTGCTGTTTAAAAGCTGTTAATCCACAACTAACACCAAATCTAAGGCATACATACTATGGGGATCCTGATGAAGGACCCGTGTGAGGGTGAAGATGATTTTTGCATTGCAGATCAACATGATGAGAAGAGGAATGATGAAGAGGCAGCTGAAGGTGAAAAAGTTGTAAAAGGCTTGATGCCACCATTGTGGAAAACTGCAGTGTGTTACACATTGAGAGAAACCGTCTGACTGTCCGGAGCCATCAGCTAAATGAATCATTCTGAAGATATATAACTGTATAGGAAATAAAAAATTAAAAAGTTGTGTTACTTTATTTCAAACAGTATTTGCATGTGTTCTTGAAAGTGTTCTGCATTCTGCCAGCCTTTTAGGATGCTGTTGCCCAAAGCAATTGATTTACCCTTTTGGAATTTCTATGAAAAGTTATAAGTGAATCTTTACTTAAAATATGTTTGGATAATGTGAATGGATCTATAGGATTTTTTATTTTTTTGGAAATTATTTCAAACTTGTAGAGCAATCCTCAACCAAGGATTTAAACCTTGTTTCAATTTCAATTTCAGATGAAAATGTGCTGA
Organism: Myotis davidii; assembly: GCF_000327345.1. Taxonomy (NCBI): domain Eukaryota; kingdom Metazoa; phylum Chordata; class Mammalia; order Chiroptera; family Vespertilionidae; genus Myotis; species Myotis davidii. The sequence continues at coordinate 3,311,305 of NW_006283639.1, forward strand.
GTAAACTTTGCAAGTAATTTTGTTCATCGTCCCATCTGCAGCCCTTAAAAACTATGGCATTTAGAATGTGCCCCCAAGCTATGTATTTAAATTTTATTTTTGAGACAGAAAACTCCAATAAAGTGGTCAAAACAGACATGAACATACAGTTCACAAAAGAGATCTAATAGTCACCCTTATGCCTATGAAAAGATGTTCAACCTCATTCATGACAAGCAAATTGCCAATTAAGGCTTCACTGAATGTAATTTTTCATTAACAAGATTGGCAACATGGTAGCAACATGGTCTCATGGCAAGGCTGTGTGGAAACAGGGACTGTCAGACATTGCTAGTGGGAATGCAAATTGGTACAGCTGTTATGGAGGGTATTTGGCTGTAACTAGCATAATACATATTCATTTACCTTTGATCCATCAATCCTACATCCGGGAATTTATATCTGGGTGATATACCCCTACCTACATTATATGAAAATACATTTGCATAAGTTATTCACTGGTGCATTGCTTGTAATAGAAAAATATTGAAAACATCTAAGTACTAATTCATAGAACAGTAGCTGAGTAAACTATGGTGGACCACATGATGGAGTGCTATATGATTATAAAAATAAAGAGTAAGGAAAATTTCTCTCTTTCTCTGTCTCTCTCAGGAAAATCTCTCTCTCTCTCTCTCTCTCTCTCTCTTCACACACACACACACACACACACACATCCTATCTAATAAGAGAGTAATATTAGATGCAAATTGACCATCACTCCAACACACAAGGTGGCCGCCCCCATGTGGTCAAAGATGGCCGGCAGGGGAGGGCAGTTGGGGGCAATCAGGCCAGCAAGGCAGGGCGGTTAGGGATGATTGGACCAGCAGGGGAGGACAGTTTGGGGTGACTGGCCCTGCAGGGGAGGGCAGTTGGGGGTGACCAGGCCAGCAGGGGAGGGCAGTTGGGGGCAATTGGGCCAGCAGGAGAGCAGTTAGGCGTCAATTAGGCTGGTTAGGGGCAATCAGGTGAGTGATTGGGAACCAGCACCCCTGAATTGTGAGAAGGGTCCCAGATTGGAGAGGGTGCATGCAAATCAACTGAACGGATGAACGACTGGTAACTATGATGCGCACTGAACCAGGGGGCAGACGCTTAATGCAGGAGCTGCCCCCTGGTGATCAGAGCGCTCCCACAGAGGGAGCACTGCTCATCCAGAAGCTGGGTTCATGGCTGGTGAGTGCAGCAGCAGTGGAGGGAGCCTCTCCTACCTCCACGGCAGTGCTAAGGATGTCCTACTGACGGCTTAGGCCCGCTCCCCATGGACATCCCCTGAGAACTCCCAGACTGCGAGAGGGCACAGGCCAGACTGAAAAACCTCCCTGAGCGCATGAGTTTCATGCACTGAGCCTCTAGTATATATATATTTGTGTGTGCACCTATCTGTACATTTATTTATTTTCCAGTTCTGTTTGTTGAGAGACCCTAGAGATAATGACACATTAAGTGCCCAGATCTTGATTTCTAACTGTCATTGTCTACCAAAGGAACAAGAGCTCATTGGAGAAGTGGGTGATGCCAAGGCTTGGGCAGCAAAGTACAGTATGTGCTTAGAAAAGCTTGTTGTGCCAGAAGTCAGAGAGTGACGGAGCATGTCAAAAGAGATCACGAGCCAGCTTGAGAGAGCTCCCCTTGGCCAAATCTAGGGCAGTTTTAAGTTGATAATAAAGGAAACAACTGATAAAAAATGAGAAACTATTGAATAAAGTAAGAATACATGGGTTCATTCTAAAAATAAATTACAAAACAACAACAAACAAATGTGGAGGGGGAAAGCTCTTTGTTACCATAGAAAGGAACAACAGAATTACAGTAGTGGTAATTTATAAAAAGTGATTCAGGCAAAAATCGTCAATGCATTGTAAAAACATTGGTGAAAGTGCAGAGAACAGATTACTTACATTTCTAAAAATATCTACCTACTGTATGTGCATTCCAAAAAGTAAAATAACTATAATAGAGAAATAACCAAATAATTAAAGCTAATATTGCCAGTAATGGGACCAGCTGACAGCACCTGTTTCCTTATATAATGCACTAAGAAGAACTCAGCATCACTTCTTTTGTATTTCTGCTAAAGGTGCATAACCTGAAACTAACCATGAAAAACCACAGAACACAAATTGAGGGGCATTCTACAAAGTAACAGACCTGTACTCTTAAAATGTCAATATCATGAAACAAACAAACAAAAAGACCGAGTAAAGGGTGTAGTTTAAAGGGGTCCCAAGAAACATGGCAACTCAGTCTACCACATAATCTTATAGATTTTCTTTTGTTAAAAGGGACGTTACAACAACTGGTGAGATATGATTAAGGTATAGAGATTAAATACCTTGTATCAGTGCTATTTTTCTGCTTTTGATACTTGTGATTATATGTGAGAAAAGTCACATTGAAATATTGAGAAAGAACATCTTATCTGAATTTATTTTTTAAGCAATTCAGAAAAATGTATATGAGAAAGAACAAAACAAACAAGTGTACTAAAATGTTAATATTTGGGGAATCTGAGGGAAGTGTATTCAAGAAAACTTTGTACAATTCTTGCAATCTTTCTGTAAGCATAAAATTATGCTTTCTTAAAAAGCACAAATTGAATCAACTATTAAAGAAATGTTGCAAGTTGTTTTCAAAAATGAGTTGCAGGGGACATTTATTCAGTCCTCATTCATCAAAAACATGCTTACCTAGTCATTTATAAGCTTTTCCATGGAGAAAATTTTATTTACAATACAACATCTATACTAATAAAAGCCTAGGTGGCATCATGCCCTTGCGCACGATGTCGTCACCACGAGATGGCCACCACAAGATGGTCGTGCGCACAGCGGAGGCGGGGCTCGGTGGCAGCTCTGCACAGTGAGGCCTGGGGGCCCCACGGCTCAGTGCGGTGTGGAGGAGGCTGGTCCTAGCGTCTCCTCCATCTCATGCAGAGGAGGCGGGCAGGGGAGGGCAATTGGGAGCGATTGGGCCAGCAGGGGAGGGCAGTTGTGGGCAATTGGGCCAGTAGGGGAGGGCAGTTGGGGGAGGGCAGTTGGGGGGGGGACATCCCCCGGAGGGGTCCCAGATTGGAGAGGGTGTAGGCTGGGCTGAGGGACTCCCCATGCACAAATTTCGTGCACCGGGCCCCTAGTCTCTTATATAAAAGGCCCGTGGTCGTCATGCTGTAACATTGTCACGACCAAATGAGCAGTGACTCTCGCAGTGGGCGGGGTGGGGTGCGAGTTACTAGCAGCAGAGAGCTACGAGTGGCAATGGGCAGGGTGGCCAGCTGAGGCAAGCAGAAGCAAGCTACTCAGGCACAATTCTGTGCATGCCGGGCATCTAGTTAATAAAATGAAAAGATAAGAGGGTCAAAGCACTTAAAAACTGATAGCAAGTAAATTCAAACCAAAATATTACAGGATTTCTTTTTTTAAATCTGTAGTTTTTTATTTCTTCTTTTTAAAAATTGATGTATAATTGACCTCAACGGTATATTAGTTTCAGGTGAACAACATAATGACTTGATGTATATATTCTAAACGATCACCACATTTAGGCAGTTTTAGGAATAAAGAGGGTCCATGGGGGAGGAAGGCATAGGTGAAGGCTTGGAGCCACCAGAAGGCATACATTCACAGAGAATAGAAAAGTGCCACAGGATAAGGGGAGAGGAAGACATCCATTCACAGAAGATAGGGAAAAGCCACAGGATATGGGGAGAAAACGGAAATAAACTTTCACAGGGGATAGAGAAATGCCAACAAATGGGAGAAAGAGGAAAACAGATTTTCATAGGAGATAGAGAATTCTACCACTGAAGGGGTAAAACGAGTGGGGCACAACCATGTGGGGATTGGGCTTTGAAGCTGATATTCTGCAAAAGAGTGACAAACTAGAAGGCAGTATGAAGAGACAAAGAACTGCAGCCTTTATAAACCTTAGCAAAAAAGAGCTTGGTGGGTTACCCCCTTGGGATCCCCTCCCTACATGGGAATCTGTACTTGCTTCCAATATATTCCCACCCATTTCTTCTACCACCTTTGGTTTGTGGCTTCATTCTTCAAATCCATCTGGACAAGAACCTGGGAAAGAAATCACCATTGCATCCTCCTCAAGAAAACAACCAGAATCAACCATACATAGTTACACATTTTCTATTTCATTGTGAAACTTCTAAGTACAGTCTATTCACCATGTTGTACATTATCTCCCCATGACATTTATAACTGGAAATTGGCATGGTTTGCTCCCCTTCATACACTACCTCCTGGCTCTGACCATCACCAATTTTTTCTTTGTATCTAGGAGCTTGCTTTTCTTTTTCTTTTTAATATTGTACATATAACAATCGCATATAGTATTTATGTTTTCTGTCTGATTTGTTTCACTTAGCAAAGTCCCCTCAAGGTCCATCCATGTTGTTACAAATGGCGAATTTCCTTCTTTTTAATGATTGAATAATATTCCATGGTGTGTGTGTGTGTGTGTGTATGTGTGTGTGTGTGTGTGTGTGTGTGTGTTTATACATTTCTTTATCCATTCATCTATAAGTGGACACAGGTAATTTCCATATCTTGGCTATTGTATCTAATGCTACAGTGAACATGGGAATGCATATATCTTTTCAATTTAGTGTTTTTGTTTTCTTCGGATAAATACATAGAAATGGAATTGCTGAATCATATTAAAATAGGAATTTTTAGGGGTGAAATAGGCAGGTTTAGGGAATTTTTAGGATTGGGGGTCCATGGAAAAAAACACAGGGCTACAGAGCAGGAGTTACATTTCCATAAGACAAGGAAACTGGGAGTAGCAAAAGGTCTATATTTACAAAATAAAGAAGGAGGAAGAAAGCCCAGAGGGAAGGAGAACAATGAGAGAGGAAGGCCTCAGGAGTTACTATAGTAACCAATTCAAAAGGGAATATTGACCAATCAGAAGGGATATCAGGACACAGGGACTTGCAGCCTTTATAAACTGTGGAAACCGGAAGTCTGGGGGACTCTTGCCCCCTCCCCACGTGGGAGTCTATACTTGTTTTTCAATAAATCTCCACCTTTGCTATACCACCTTCCGTCTGTGGATTCATTCTTCGACTCCAATGGACAAAGAATCTGGGGAACCATCCTGCCCAGGGGAACACCATGTGTTCCAGTACAAAAATCCTGTATCAGTATGGTAGTTCTATTTTTAGCCTCCTGCACATCTACTGGGGATGTGCCCGCAACCCAGGTACATGCCCCTGACCGGAATCGAACCTGGGACCTTTCAGTCCGCAGGCCGACGCTCTATCCACTGAGCCAAACCGGTTCGGCTGGTAGTTCTATTTTTAATTTTTTGAGGAACCTCCATACTGTTTTCTATAGTGGCTGTATCAAGTTATATTCCCACCAGCAGTGTACAAGGTTTCCTTTTGTTCAGATCCTCATCAACATTTGCTATTTCTTGTCTTTTTTTTTTTTTTACAACAGCCATTCTAACAAGTATGAAATACCTAATTGTGGTTTTGATTTCCATTTCCCTGATCATTAGTGATGCTGAGCACCTTTTCATGTACCTATTAGTCATTAATATGTCTTCTTTGGAAAAATGTCTAATTAGACCCTCTGCCCAATTTTTAATTGGATTGTTTGTTTTTTTGCTATTGAGTTGTATGAGTTCTTTAAATACAGTCATGTGCCATCTAACAATGGGCATCTGCTCTGAGAAATGCATTGTTAGGCAATTTTGTTACTGTGTGAACATCATAAAGTGCACTTATACAAAACTGGATAGTATAGCCTATTGCTCTGGAGGGGAGGAAAATAATTTTCCCTCCACCCTCTGGATTCTTGGTAGAGATCCTGTGTAATAAAAGACAGATTAATATAGAAAAACAAAAAACAAATGCTTAATCACATGCATAACTCACATCTACATGGGAGAGACCCTGTAAGACAGGTAACTTGCCAAAGTGGCTGAAGTCACCACCTTACATACCATCTTCAGCTGAAGGACAAGAAGATGGTGAGGGTCAGGGAAGGC
>NW_006283639.1:3317716-3331796 GCF_000327345.1 Myotis davidii
CCACCTCCCCCCGCTGCCGTCCTGCTTGCCTCCAACTGCCTCCCCACCAGCCTTTTTACCACCAACTGCCCCCTCACCCTCAACCTTGCCGGCCTGCTCTCCCCTAACTGCCTCTGCCTCAGCCTCGCCACCCAGAAGATCTCCCAGTCTAATTAGCATATTACCCTTTTATTAGTATAGATGGGACCACCACTGTCATATACTAGTATAATGGTTGAGGAAGAATTACTGTATTTTGGATATTAACCCCTTATCAGATACCTGATTTGCAAATATTTCCTCCTATTTGGTAAGTTGTCTTTTAATTTTGTTGATAATTTTGGCACCATTGTAATTAACCTAGTTATTAATAACAGGAAAGAAACAAAGGGAATGCCACATATTATAGGCATGTCACTTGGGCCGCTTTACCAGGAAGCTGCAGTTTAACACTCCCCAGGGAGCCATTAGGGGTCTATTCCCCACAGATCCATGGGGGAGGGGAATGAACAGGGTGAATAGAGGAATGTCCAATAAAGTCTGAGTGACATAGGGAAGGTACTTCTCTGTCAGTCACACCTGGGAACAGGTCATTGGCCAGAGTAGGCATGGCCAGTGCAAGATTTGTAATATTAACTACCTTAAACAAAGGAGTTCACTCTCTTGCATTTTCTTGGTCTCTTGTGCTCTTGGCTCTTGGCATGTTGTACTTGACCCCTGGCCTGTGGGACTCTCAAACCCCTGATCTCTTGCATTTACTCACCTGGTCCACAGCCAGGTGGATCTCACACAATGGACCAATGGACTGCAATAGGCCTAATGCTAAACCGGATCCAATGGCAATATGGAACAGAAACTCTGGACACTGACTTTGCTTTTAGTTTTACTGACTCCCCAGCTGTACTTCTCCCGGGACTGGATTAAGAGAAATAGGACTTTGGAAACACAAGGATATAATTCCTCATAAATAAAAATCACTCATCCTCCCATTCAAGTCTTAGAAAATTATTTTTCTCAAGATATCATTAGGACTCCACCCCCAGCACTCAGTCAGGAAAGGGATACCCCACTTCCACTGATAATAGTTTTCTTTGCTGTACAGTAGCCTTGTAGTTGGATGCAGTTCTACTTGTTTATTTTTGCTTCTGTTGCCAGGATTTCTTTTATTTTAAGTAAGTGAGGGACAGCCTTTTAAAATGTTTTTTATTGCATTAGAAAAAAATTAAGTTAAACTTTATTTATTTAACAGCCTAGTTCTTTCCTTTTTTAAGTGATGAAGCAGGAGTGGAATATGCTTTTTATATATTTAAAAAATACTATATTTTTGCCCTGGCCCATGTGGATCAGTGGTTAGAATGTTGGCCTGTGCACTGAAGGGTTGTGGATTCGATTCTAGGTTGGGGGCACATGCCTGGTTTGCAGGTTCACTAGGGGCATGTGTGGGAAGAAACCAATCGATGTGTCTCCCTCCCTCCCTTACACTCTAAAAAAATCAATGGAAAAAGTATTCTTGGGTGAGGATTAATTAAAAAAAAACAACAACAACAAAAACCAAAAACCCACACACCTATATTTCCTTTCTTTTATTTTACAGTAGAAACCGTTTGAATAAACTATAATTATAATAAAAATATAAGTAAATATAATAAAAAAATGAATCCAGTTTCTTTTATTTGTAATTAAAATGTTGATTTTTTAGTTTCAAGGGCAAAAATAATTTAAAAATATTCCACTAGAGGGCGCCCAATGATCATATCAAGAAACTCAAACACGCAGTCAGCTAATTCTATTTTATGATCCTGGCCAACTTTTTCCCCAACATAAAGTGATTCTTTCAGTTTTCCATATTTCTTTTCAAGCTACCTTACTTAAAACTCAGTTTTTAATTTGACCAAACAGATGTGAGTTGAAGTATTTGGAAGGGTTACTTTACATAGAACCTGAAAGTCCTATATTTCCTTAAAATCTTTACTTCCCTTCCCACCTTCCCAATTGTATTTGGAACCAGATGACCTGAGTTTTACCTTATGCTCTGCACTGGGCCACATTTTCACTTTAATGTTTTAAGTTATAATGATGATACTTTCAATAATAGTGACTTTGAAATATGGTACTATGATTTGAATTTTTAAAAAACATTTTATTGATTTTTAGAGAGAGAAAAAGGGAGAGGGAGAGAGAGAGAGAGAAACATCAATAACGAGAGAGAATCACTGATAGGTTGCATCCTGCACACCCCCTACTGGGGATCCAGCCTGCAACCTGGGCATGTGCCCTGACTAGAATCTAACTGGCGACCTCTTGTTTCCTGGGTTGATGCTCAGCCGTTGAGCAACACTGGCTGGGCTGGTTTGAATTTTGGTTATCATCTTTTTTTATTTAACAAATACGTGTATGTGTGTGTGTGTGTGTGTGTGTGTGTGTGTGTTTTAATTCGCACCTGAGGATATATATTTTTATTGATTGATTGACTTTAGAGAGAAGAGGGGAAAGAGAGAGAGAAAGAAACATCAATGGGAGAGAGAAACATTGATTGATTGCCTCCTAAATGCACACTGACTGGGGATTGAACCCACAACCTAGGTATGTTCCCTGACTGGGAATCCAACCTGCAACCTTTATGTGTATGAGATGATACTCCAACCAACTGAGCCACCTGACCAGGACAAAATGCTTATTTTTAAAGCAACTCCTTGGTTAAAAACTATACTAGGGGCTGTCTGTACTAAACAATAAACCAGATATATCCTATTATCAGGGCATTAAATATTTGATAAAGAAGATAGAGCATGAATGTGACACCTGCAATATAAGATAGACTGTGATAGTTCAAAAAGAGAAGTACAGTAAGGTGTTATGGAAAATCAGAAAGTTACTTGCCCATAAATTGGTTGTTTGAGGCTTGGTTGCGTTTATTTTATGCTCAAGGCCACGTTCATTTTAATGATTATTAGAGGGATCACTTTACTTCCAGTGGTTCTTTTGTCCTTGGATTATATTTCTTTAATTTCTTTATGTTTCTCCTCTCTTATCCTTGGCCCTAGTTTCATTAGTGTTTGCTTTATTTTGCCACAAACAAGAGCAATCTGTTTTCCTTTCTTTCAGTCAATTGTAGATGCTTATTTCTTTTTAGAATATTATTTTTAACCCTTACCTTACCCAAGACTAATTACACCATTACCTAATCTTTTCCAAAGGTAATTATCCTCAGGTGATGTGATTCAGTTTCCTCACCTATAAAATGGAGATGTTAACAGTATCTACCCCTACCTAGTTGATATCATGACAATTAAACAAATAAATACTTGGAAAGTGCTTAGAATAGTGCCTGGCACACAGCACTATATAAGTCACAACTGTTATTATAATAAAATTAGAGGCCTGGTGCACAGAATTCATGCATGGGTAGGGTCCCTTGGCTTGGCAGGTGATCAGGGCCTACCAGGGCCTTCTGGCTGCAGGCTGAGGCCTCCCTTCCCAGCTGCCAGCTGCCTGCTGGGGCCTTCCTTCATTCTGTGCCACCCCCTGGTGGTCAGCGCACATCATAGTGAGAGATAGAACTCCAGGTCTCCCGGTCGAACTCCCTCGAGGACACTTTGCATATTAGCCTTTTATATATATTGATTTTTGAGGCACAGAGCTTATAAATATGTGTTCATATATATTTATTTATATATTTATAAATGTATGCCATCTTTTTTCCCCCCTGAAATCCCTTAACCATCTAGTCTCACCTTACACTTTCCCTGTCTTTCCCTTTCCTTCAGGTAAAAAGGAAATAAACAATGTTGCATAGTATGCTATAGTGTAGTAGTTAAAAGCTCTGGGTATGAAGGTAATTGGGTGCACTGTCACCTTCACTTACTAGATGGTAATGTTGGGCATATTATATAACATCCTTATCCTTAGTTTGTTCATGAATAAAATAAGGGCAATAATCATATCTAATTCATAAGGTTGTTGGAGCCTTACATGAAGTAATGAACACAAAAGCATTTAGTAACTTCCTATCCAATATTTATGTCCTTCATAACTATTATTTATCATCATCATCATCATTGTTGTTATCTGCTCTTAGTTTTCTATTACTGTGTTCCAGTACAGTTCTTGGCATATTGTGTGTGTGTGAGATGAGTATTTATTGAATTTAAGCTGCCTGTCAAGTTCGAAAGTGCATTCTAGCACTATAAATTTTCTGTGTCAAGGCAAGCCTCCACACATCTTCAGACCACACATCTTTAAACAAAGACTAAAGGATGGCTCATATATCTTGCCTGTAGGCCTAGGTTAACTATAGAATTTAAATACTGTCAATATGTAATGTTTCATATTAAGCAGTGGTATGAGCTAGTGGTATAAGCTCTTTCTGTAAATAATCTGCTACTCTGGAATTCTTGTGGTCTTAAATGACTGTTATTGAAAACCATGTAATTTTAAATTATATATGGACACACCTAATTCAGGAAATGTTTTCTTCTCAACATGTACTTACCAGCCTAACCACAGATGCTCTTAATTCAGATCGTCTTTTGGTCATGTTTGCTGCCTTTTTTTTTCTTTTTTACTTTTATCTTTTTTCTCTACTCTTCCCTTTTCTTCTTTTTTCTTTCCTTCTTCCCTCTCTCCCTCCTTTCCTTCACTCTTTCTTTCCTTCTCCTATTTTTAAAAATTATGCCTCCAATACTTGATTTATTAAGTACCTATCAGAGTGAGTAGGATAGTTTGGTGACTAGGGAGCAGGTTGGCCAAACTTATCAGTCAGAATAAATTTGAAATAATAAACCTTTATATAAGCAATTCTCTTTACTGTTTTTCAAAGAACTATGCATTTCAATACCCATATTTCCCTATTATTTTCTCACCTGACTTGATGAAAGAAGGAATGAAGACAGGAAGAGAGGAATGAATAAACATTAACTGAGTATTTATGAAGTCTTATAGTAGATGATACTTTATATATCTTATTCTTTATAATGTAGTCTTTAAAATTGCACTTAAACTTAATTAATTTACACAGAATCACATAGCTGGTAAGAGATAGTATTGAGCTTTGAAGTCACCTTTGTGTTAATCCAAAACCCATGCCTTTCTACTACCCCATTGGCTGTCATACTTTGTTGCAGGGAGATGTAAGATCTTCAGAGAGACTATTACTGGGGCTAGTGTATAGCCAAGCAGAAGACGGGGCCTCCTGTATCCCTATTCAACCAGAGCATATCTGTTTTATTTATTGGGGCTTCACATAGATTTTTTAAAATTTCCATTACTCGTAAAAAGTTTGAAAGTTCCTACAGTACATATGCTAAAACCTTTGGAAATACATCTCAAATCCATCATAGAATGTAGTTTCTGAGGTTAGTAATAAGAAAGGTGGAAAACCAAGGTGGCCAATTTGAAATTTGGTCTTTCTGAGCTGTAGCAAAATGCCATAAATTCCCAGGCTGCCAGTCCTAAATTTTGACAATGAACTTGTTATATTCTTTAACCTGGTAATGAATTACTCAAGTAATAGAAAATTAAAATATGTACCAAGGGATGAAGATTAAAGTCAATTGTAAATTAGCCACGGCAGGATGTGTCTTTGTCAATGGGTTTGTCCCCAGAGTGTGGTGAAGCATGAAGTACACTCACCATGTGTCACAGTCTAGAACTAAAAAGCCCTCTCTATGTCTCATCTTCCCCATCAAATATAAGTAACATTAGTCATAGGGTTGAAACCCCATTTCAGAGATAGCAGAGAGCCATAATAAAAAGAAAAACTGGCATTAATAAATAAGTAACAACAGGTCAAGTGACATTGGGAGAGCCAATGAATCTTTTAAACCTATGGTTTCCAAGCTGCAGGTTGTGCCTATCAGGTAGCTGTAATCAACAGTTAAAAATAAGATGGAACAGAGTAGATATTTGTTTAATGAAAATCTGTTCTCAGTCATAGGTGTGTGAAGGACAGACAGACAAACCATGTCTCTATGTAGTATGTATGCTGCCAAAAAGATTTGAACGTCATTATTTTCAGAGGTTCTTTTTGGACATTCTCTCATGCTTAAAATGGGGAAAATAACATGGTTCTACTGACTTCATAGAGTTAATCCTACATAATAAAGAGGTAATATGTAAATTAACCCTCATGCCCTCACAAAGATGACTGCCTATGACCAAGCTGGTAGGGGAGTTAGTAAGGGACGGCCAAATGACCGAACAAGCAGGCTGCGTGCGGCAACCAGGCCAGCAAGAGGGTTAGTGAGGGACGACCAAACGACTGAACAAGCAGATTGCATGGGGCAACCAGGCTGGGAGGGGGTTAGTGAAGGATGAGCAAATGACTGAACAAGCAGGCTGTGGGGGGTGAGCTGAAGAGGGACTTCTGCTGCTCCCTTAACTGTCCTGAAGAATTTGAATGAGGGACCTTGCAATTTAGACCCGATCCCTGGGATCAGGCCTAAACCAGCACTCAGACATCCCCCAAGGGGTTCTGGATTGGAGAGGGTGCAGGTTGGGCTGAGGGGACACCCCCCTGTGCACGAATTTTGTGCACTGGGCCTCTAGTGTGAATATGACATAAGATTACGCATTTCAGTTTTTTCAGGAAACTTTACACAGTTCCTTACAAATTTAAAGTGCTGCTGAAAGTAAAGATGGGTCATTTGTTTTACCAAAAAATATATGTTACCATAATTTCTGTGGCCTATTTCACATAAACCTCTCAGAGTAATGTATTTGAGGTCAGGCTATTTATCACTTGAAATTCCTAAACAATTTAAAATTAATTTTATGTGTGTTTTTTTTATTACATCAAGATAGATAAGTTTTGGTATTTTCTTTCTGTTGCTGTTGTAATATACTTAGATAGAAATAAATTGAATTAATAAATCAATATTTTATTTATAGCCTTTGGGAGAGTCCTTTTAAAAGAGAGTAAAATTGTGGGTTTGTGTTTCAGTCATCATAAACTGGCTTATTTCTGCTGTTTTAACTTTCATCTACGTCAGTATTCCAAATTACCAACCACTTTTTGAATAGCCAGCCTATATAATAAAAGGCTAATATGCAAATTGTCCCCTTGACTGAGAGTTCGACCAGAAGTTCTATGGGAGTTTGACCAGGGGATGGGGCCAGCTGCCTGTGGTCACCCCCCTCCCAGCCGGTCTTACCCCCAATCAGCCCCCCCACCACCCTGATTGCGGGTTGGGCCAGCTGGCCAACTGCCTGTGGCCTTCCCTCCCTGCTGGCCAGCCCCAATGTCCCAGATCAGGCTGGCAGGCCAACCTCCCATGGCTCCGATCAGCCCCGATCACTGGCCAGGCTGAGGGACCCCACCCATGCACGAATTTGTGCACCGGGCCTCTAGACTATATATAAAAAAGCCTAAGGGACTGTTATGATGGAACGACCAGACGACTAGAATGACTGGTCTCTATGCCGTGCACTGACCACCAGGGGGCAGACGCTCAGTGCAGGAGCTGCCCACAGCCCACAGGCCATGATTGCTGATGGGGCCTGCGGCCGATCTCCCGGTCTCTTCCCCCCACCCCAGCCTGCAGGCCCCATTGAGGCCGGGCCCCCAGGCTGGGACAGGGAACTGGGGATGGGTGGCGGTGGATGCAGCCCCTTTCCCAGGGGGCCGAGAGCTGGCTCCTTCCTCGGGGCTGGCAGCCAACCTCCTGGGTTCCTCCCCCTGGTTCTCCCCCTGGCCGGCAGGCCCTGATCAGCCTGCTACCTGCCTGCTGGGGTTGCAGTTGGCCCCGGCCACAGCCAGCAGGCCCCGATCGCCTAATCGGGCCTGCCAGCCAACCTCCTAATCCCTACCCCCCGATCAGGCAGGTCCCAATCGCCTGATCAAGGCCAGGCCGCTGGGCTGGGACAGAGAACTGGGAGTGGGTGGCAGTGGATCCTGGTGGCGAGGGAAGGAGGGAGGGAGGCAGGGAGGCAGGGAACCTAATCAGTCCGGATCGCTGGCCAGGCCTAGGGACCCCACCCATGCATGCATTTTGTGCATCGGGCCTCTAGTACTTATATAAAGGCCTTATATCATCAATATCATGTCCTAAAGCAAACGTTTTTAGCCTTTTTAAAGCCTGCTTTTCCTCCCTTTTCACATAGACAGGCAGACAAAGAAACTAACACTCTTCTTCTCAATCTACCTGTCTGTTTCTGTAGTTTTACCATTAAAACTCCTTGACCAAAAATATTAGAGTTTAATTTTACTCCCTCCTATTATTAACCCCCTATTATTAAAGCCAATTTGTTGCTAAACTTTGCTTTTTGTTTGAAATGTCCCTTGTAATTACTATCAATTCCCTCTGACTCCACCCTAGCCCTCGGCCTAATCACCTCTTTGCCAGATGTTCTGAACTAGCTTCTTTGTCTCTCTTCTCTCTGCATACATTTTATTAAAATATTTTTGTTAAAAATTATTTTAGTAATGTACGTAACATGATGACTATAGTTAACACTGCTGTATGATGTATAGGAAAGTTTTAACGGATTAGATCCTAATAGTTCTAATCACAAGAAAATTTATTTATTTGTATCTTGAATGATGGTTGTTAGCTGCACCTATTGTGGTAATTATTTCACAATATATGTAAGTCTTTTTCTTTAATGTAAAGTGGTACATTTATTAAGATACGATAAGTTCAAATAAGTCACTCAAAGTACTAGAACAACATCATATAAATAAATGTCAAAGGTTATGTTTAGGAAATCAATAAAAATACAAAAATTTGGCCTGACTGGTATGGCTGAGTGGTTGAGTGTTGACCTATTGCCCATCTCTCATTGATATTTCTTTTTTTCTATCCCTCTCCCTTCCTCTCTCTCTAAAATTAATAAAGATATATTTTAAAAAATACAAAAATGCTTTAGAAAGAGGAAGAGAGAGAGAGAGAGAGAGAGAGAGAGAGAGAGAGAGATATCAATTGGTTGCCTTCCATACACACAGCCCTACCAGGGATTGAAACTGAAATCTAGGTATGTGCCCTGCCTGGAAGGGAACCAGAAATCTTTTGGTGTACTGGATGGTGCTCCAAGCAACTAAGCAACCTGGTCAGGGCTGCATTTGAATTTATATAGACATTAAAATGAAGAAGCTCCCAGTTAAGGAAAAGGCAAATCATTTTATATAGCCTTTTATGAAAAAAGAAGGGTACAATTATGATAACTTTGTAAAATGCTAGGATTAGGGAAAAATAACACTTGCTCTTTATATCTATGCACCAATTTTCTATGATAAACAATTAATTTTATAAGCATGAAAACAAACAAAAAGTGCATATTTCTAATATAATTTCACAATATATGTAAGTCACTCCATCATGTGGTACACCATAAATTCATACAGTGATGTATGTCAGTTCTAAAAAGAAAAAAACCATTTTACCCTTTGCACAGGTCTCACAGCTATATTGCTCCCACATTAATTTCAAAATTCCCTGGCTTTCAATAGCTATAATATAAATCCATTTTTACCCCATTCAATAATTCATTTATCCAAACTCTCTCTTTTTTTTTTAGTAAAACATGGAAGATTTATATCATCTAGAAAAACCCCAGAGTAGCCAAACATTTTACATTTCTATTTTTGCTAGGTATCTTATTGGGTACTGTGAATATGAAATATGTTCAACACAACAGTCTCCACTATTTAGGAGCATATACCTTCAAGGCAAAGACAGGCAAACAACATAACCACATTACTTTATGACAAAGAAACAGTACCCTATGCGGTTAACCAAATCTAATTTCCTGCTGGTCCCAACTCTCAATTTGTCACTTCAGCCAAACACATATTCTATAAAAATCACACTTTCAACCTTTGTTGAAAATATATGTGCTCGTTGACTTATTTTTTTTCCCCATCCAAATACCATCCCTCTTTAAAAACTCGGCTCATCGTACCTTTACCCTAAAATCTTCCTTTATCTTTTCAAGTCATACTCATCTCTCCCTCTTTTTACATTTGTAATAGGTTTAAAATAATTTAGTATATAGTTAAATTAGCTTTATATAAGTTTTGTTTCCACAACTGAATTACATTTTCTTTGAGGGCAATTTTTTAATTTTGTCAATACCAGGCTCAGTGCTAGAAACCAAACTTTGGTTATCTTCTCCAAGAAAACCAATCAAAAAGCAGCACTCATACTTTAAAGAAACAAAATGGAAAATTTCAAAACATAGCCATAGCCTTAGCTAAATAACTTAATTTCAAGCGATATATTTGCTAAATCTATTCTTATCTATTCATTCACGGTGAGAATAATTGTAATGTACTTTCCCCCAGGGAAAGAAAAACATTTTTTTCCCATTTTCCCTGCTATAAAACAAACACTAATTGGTTAACAAAAAATATTGGTTAAGTGTGGAATTAGTGAAAAAATTTAGTTACCTGGCTTTCTTGTGTCTTGCACTATTTGTATAGTGAGTCTTGCATTGCTTTTTTCTTTTACCATCTGGCCAGTTTAGAATGTCTACATAAATTTCCATTTGTAGTGGTACGTTTTTGGAGGATCCTGGTTAAGTCTGACTTTCCTTCTTGATACCCCCTTGAGCCCCAAGTTCTTCATCTAGTACATTTACATGCATACAGAGAACTTGTTTATTTGTTACTAAAGGATCTTTCTATTTGCAAGAATGTGTCCTTTTCTTCAAAGATATGACCTCTGACAAAGGCAGATTCTATAGATCAATTAACCAGGTAGCCTCTGTTGAAAACAATCTGGAGAGATCTCTGTCTGCCTTTTGCAGGAGAGGGCCTGTGCCTGCACCAACAGTCTTAGAGTTTTGCTAACAGTCGGTTACAGTCTAACTTTCCTCCAGAAAAGTTTAAGTCAACCTCAGGGAAATATTCAAAATTCCAAAAGTTCAAGATTTTCCTCTTTATTGAATCCCACTCAGCTGCAAATTTTAGAACAACATACTAATTGAGACAATTCTCTCTGAACTGCAATGACAGAATTCTTAACGTTTCCACTCAAGAGGTCCCAAATAAGACAAGTTATAAATACCTTCTAGCTATGCAAATTTCATAGTTCCTAAAGATCTCTCAATTTGCCATGTCAACCAGACCAAAAAGAAAATGGTGGAAAACTAAGATGGGAATGCAGTCAAGTTTGAGAATGACTACATTTTGGGGGAGTATTTAGTATGCACCAGAGATTATTCCAGATACTTTAATACATGTTCATTTAATCACACAGGCTGCATGAAGTAGTCATTACCTCTATGTTATAAATGAAGGAAGTGAAACCCAGAGAGGTTAAGAAATTTGCCCAAGGGAACAGTGCCAGGATTGAACTCTACTCTCTGACTTCCAGAGCCAAGCTCTTAAGGATAATACAATACCGCCTTTGACTTACAACAAAACAATACTCAAGTTGAGATAGGAAATCTGTGATTGCCACAGCGTAACACGTTCCTGATAATGGTTTACCTGTGGCCCAGCAAAGAGGCTACTGAGGAGCCACGCCACGCCAATCAAGGACTGTCCCAGCTTGCTGTTGCTCACAGGTAGGGGTCTCGTGATGGCCAGGGAGCGGTCCAGGCTGATCACCACCATCATGAAGGCTGGGGCATACATGGAGAAAAGCTTCAGGTAGCTGAGCACTTTGCAGAGGAGCTCTCCCCCATACCATTGGACGGTGATGTTCCACATTCCGTCCAGGGGCATGACAATCAGAGTCTCCAACAGGTTGGCTAAAGTCAGATGTTTTAAAAGCACATTCATTCTCGAGAGCTTCTTCCCTTTCTCTTTCTTCTGAGTCCACTGCTTAAGTTTCAACAAGAAAGTAGCGTTGAAAGTCGTGGAGAGCAGAAAAAGGAAGAAAGTAACGGTCACTCGAATCTTTCCAGACAAGGTCAGGGTGGGGAGGCTGCCCTGCATCAGCGGGCTGCTGCTGTTGGTGGGTGAACAGTGATGCTGACTCTGCTCAGCAGAGGCACCGTTTGCCATCTTTCCCAACGGGTAGAACCTCAAGACTCGTGCTTCTGGCACTTCTGGTGTTTTATTGTAATTGAACCAGTTTAGACGGATGACAAATTTTGTTCCTGACATGCTTTATATTTAATGCAAAAGATCAAGGTGAACTTGCTTTGTGGGTTTATAATCCAACAGAGCGCTAACACAGAGCCTGCCAAACACATTCTGAGGGCCAAACGTAACTGTAGAACCCCAGCAGATGGCCTGGTTGTCACAACATTTTTCCTGATGGAAGGACACTTGAAGCTTAATTTTGAATTTAAAATTTACTCAGGATGTTATTAAAATAACAGTTATGAAGAGATTTTCTAAAAACGAATGCGTTAGTGTTCCGTCCAACAGATGCAAAATGAAAATGAAGAAAAAGACAAAAATAACTCAGTTAAAATCTGTTGTTTGAAGAAGTGAATACATTTCTCAAAAGCATTTGTTTTCTTTTAAAATCACATGCTGCTATGAGTTCAAACACTCGACAAATATATTAACTTAATGACATCCTCCACAAAACATAAATTAATAACAACAGTTAGAATCAAATTGATATAATACAAATTGGACTGCATCAAAGTTATCAATCAGTCTTAACGGTCAGATTATCCATGCTTAAGTTAGAATAAAAACAGTAAACTATTTAAAAAAAATATTGCCTCGCTTATATAATTGTCTCAATATTATACTTACCGTCATTGTACATTATTGCAGATAGTAACTAGTTATGGGAGAGAATACTGTAATAATGCTGTAACCATATTTGTATGTTTCTATATAATATGAATATTTGCTTATATTCCTTATATCAGGTCATTTCACATTGGGGCCACTTAGAAACTTTCTCTGTATTGCTATTTTAACTTTCATGGTGAGTGTTTGATGATGTTACTTACAAATATTGGTATGACTTACATTGGCATTTATTGAATCACCAGCTTGATTTGTTTTATGTTAACTAGTTTGATTCTGTGGCAGCCAAAGCTGGAAGAATATTAAAAGTGGCTCTTTTGACTTAAATGGTTTATTCTTGTTGGTTCATTTATTTGCATTTTTCTGGTTTATGTTCATTTATTTAAAACAAAACTTTCGGAGGTTGATTCATCTTTTTGTTGTTGTTAATCCTCACCTGAGGATATTTTTTCCATTTATTTTTAGAGAGAGTGAAAGGGAGGGGGACAGACAGAGAGAAAGAGAAACATCGATGTGAGAGTCATATCAATTGGTTCCTCCCGCATGCACCCCTTGTCAGGGAATTGAACCCCAGACCCTTCAGTCTGCTGGCCAATGCTCTATCCACTGAGCCAAACTGGTCAGGGCAGAATATGGTCATGTAAAAAACACAGAGAGATTGGGGAGCATTGCAAAGTAAGAAGGAGATCACAACAGAGTAAAACAAGAATATAACATTAAAACAAGTTATAATGGAGTAAGGGATCATAACCTTAGATAGAGATTTGCATTTAAGATTCTATATATGAAGCTGTTCTGACTAACAAGAAAATATAGGGTGTGCCCATGAAAGTGAATAGAAGCAGAGAGTGAATGAGGTTTGATGCATTTAAAGAGCTCAAAGAACCGTGAATCTATGCTGTTGGATGGGTGGGTCAGCCATACGGATTTTGAAGGTGCTCATTGATTCTGGCAATAATGAAACTATTAGCAATATTTAACACATACTGGCTACTTACTATGTGTCAGGCACTTTTCTAAGCATGTTACATACATTAACACATTTGATCCTTACACCAGCCTTAGAGGTCAGTACTATTGTTATCTTGATTTTGTGGGTGAGGAAAGTGAAACATAGAGCACCACTTACACAGCTGAACTAGGATTACATTGCATGAATCTGCCTCCAGAGGTCCTGACCTTACCTCTTATGTTGTACTATTTCTCTTGTAGGAGTGGGTGGAAAGACTGAGCCAGATGTCAGAGTCCTTGGTGAATGAAGGGCCAGAGTATTTAGGTCCTTTTGGTAGCAAGAAAAGGAGACCCTCTTAGGTAATAGAGGCCTAGAAAGCCCACAGGAACCCAGGCAGCTCTAGAGCAACTTTCTCTGTTTCATGACCTGAGTTGATATTCAAGCATGATATTTTTGTTTTTCTGTGTTTTATTTTCTTTATCTTCTTCTTGTAC
>NW_006283639.1:3331919-3339489 GCF_000327345.1 Myotis davidii
GTATATACAAAAATGCTATGAAAACAAGGAACACATTTAAATGCTCTTCAATTTTTTTCTAAGTCATGCTAAATTATATGTAGCATTTAACGTGGAAAATTCATTTTCATTTTCTGAGAGTATTTTATTTGGAGAATCAAATCATGAGACATCATTACAATTCTTATTTCAGCATAACTGTATCAGAGGCAAATGATAGGCAATAATGGTTTAAAATTTATATAAAATATTGCAGGTCAGATTAACAAAAAAACGTTATAACATAGGTCATTGATATCATGAAATAAATGAAAAAACAGAAGCATAATTACTTTTAATGCTTATTTGTCAAATTGCTAGATTCACTAAATATTGAAAATAGTACATTTCATTTATGTTTTAATTTTAATTAAGAATATGCACTTGTAACATAGAAACCCACACATGAAACCTATATGTTCATGTTGACCAATGTCAATTAAAAAACCCAATCAATTAAAAAAAGGGTATATAACTAAATACAAACTAACAATACAAGAGTTATCATTTTTATTTCAATAATTGATAATCAAACATTTATTGAGCATTATGTCTTGGGTACTGTACTTATGGTCATCAAAATAAGGCTAGTCAAAGTTCACTATATTTGATATTTCTAAACATATTTCATAATTAATATGTTGAGGTATTTTTATTCCCATAAATTTCCTGTGGGCTACTGGTTACTTAATTTTATTCTATTTCTGATATTATTCTGTTGAAACACTTAACATTTCCATTTCATAAAGGAATTCAGTTCTAAAATACAACAAGTCTTAATCCCATATTTTTCAGAATTGGAACATTGAAAGCTAGATATTCAAAAATTAAATTAGAACTTCTAATGCAAATATATTATAATATAAATAAAAATTTAAAATACAACTTAGAAAATGTATGTGATTATTGGTATTATTTATTTCTATTCAAATTAAGTTTTATTAAGACTAGGTTTCCGTGAAATTAACTTATATTCTATTAATTTTTATGTAACACTAGAGGCCTGGTGCATGGATTTGTGCACTGGTGGGGTCCCTCAGCCTGGCCTGTGCCCTCTTGCAATCAGGACCCCTCAGGGGATGTTGGACTGCCGGTTTTGGCCTGATCCCCAGTGCCGACATCCCTCAAGGGATGTAGTAATGCATAAAACAGCAGGCAGCCAGGCGCCCTGCTGCTCCCCCTCCTCCTGGCCCTGCTGCACCTTCCATCCCACTCGGTAGCCAGCTGCCACAGAGGCGGGAGAGGCTCCTGCCACCCCAGCTGAGCTCACCAGCAATGAGCCCGGCGTTTGGCTCCCATCAGTCAGCTGAATGGCGCTCCTGCTGTGGGACCCCACAGACCACCAGGTGGCAGCTCCTGTGTTAAGCATCTTCCCCCTGGTGGTCATAGTGATCTATCATTCGGTTGCTTAGACTTTTATATATATAGATATTATTTCATTTATATTTTTTCTTTTTCACATTTAAATTTTTTTTTTAATAAAAACCTCTGTTGTTTCTGAGTGGTTCATTTACTTATATAATTTTTTTTGATGCTCCTTTTAATAGGCATTTATAAAAAATCATCAGCATTACTTGTTTTTTGTTTTGTTTTGTTAATCCTCACCCAATGGTATTTTTTCATTGACTTTTAGTGAGAGTGGAAGGTATGGGGAGAGCCACAGAAAGAGAAACACTCACATGGATCAGTTACCTCCCACGGGCCTGTGCCCTTGACAGGAACTAAACCTGAACCCCTTCTGTCCATAGGCTGATGCCCTATCCACTGAGCCAAATCAGCTAGTGCAGTATTCCTTGCTTTAAATTCTGCTATATTCCCTATAAAATCTAGCATGTTAAGGTTTAACATTATTCTTAACAGAGTTAAGTAGATTCCAACCTTTAATTTTATTCTACATTAGAATAAGGTATACTAATATGGAAGAACTACCTTAGAGCACCACTGAAGTTAGCTTAGAAATAATTAGTGTAATGTGATAAATATTTAAATATGTAGCATTTTTTTCTCAGAAAATAGTAAAGAAATATTTTAAAAATTAATTTACCATTTATGCTCCTTCTAGAAAGAGCATGGGAAATTTCTCTGTATTTATAATATTGAACTATTTCCTAATTTCTAATTAGTAAAATGAAGCGAATAGTATACCACAAACCTGTATCAAAAATCCCACCAGAATAAGAATACAGTGACTTACATAATTCTTAATTTTAGTAGTTTTTCCTGCTTTCTAACTTATAGTTCTTTAATGGGAATAAGTAAAGTGAAATAAAGGGTTATCCTGTTCTTTGAGTATGTTAAATTGTTGTAAATAAATATTTTGCTTAACAAATACCAATATAGAAAATTTGGGCCAGGAGCTATTTTAAGGTGTTTAGTTTTTTAATCCTCAGAACTACCTTCTGAGGTGAATACTACTTTTATCTTTATTCTAGAAATGTGGAAACTAAAGTACAGACATGTTAAGTAACTTGCTTCAGGCCACAGACATTAGGTAGCAGAACCAGGGCTTGAATTTAGATAAGTTGGCTCTTAACTTTATGGTTTGCCACTTTATAGAAATCCATTCATGAACATTTCTGGCTCCATAAAACATAAACATTCATTTCAGAGTTAATGACAATGATAATAATTCTTTTATGATAATTTCTTTATAAACAGTTTTTAAATTTTGATTTTTATAAAAATTAATATTGTGTTTCAAAATCTTTAGGACTTAACATTAAAATGGGTTGACACCCATAGATGCTGAAGTTATTTAACAAGGTCTTTGAAAAACAATTTTAGTCCAAATAAATGACATCTGCTGTCTTTTATCTGATATTATTTCATTGATTATTTTGCTACAATGTATAATATTCAAATTTATTAGTATTATTTTCAAAATTAGGAGTGATAACAAGAAGCTTATTGATAACACTTCTCTTTCTGTTTATTTTTTAAACCTTTCCAAATTGCACTTTATATAATTACTAGAGGCCTGGTGCACGAAAATTCATGCATGGGGGGTGTGTGTCCCTCAGCCTAGCTTGCACCCTCTCCAATCTGGGACCCCTCGAGGGATGTCCGACCGCCCGTTTAGTCCACCAGGCAGTTGGACATCCCTTTCACAATCCAGGACTGCTGGCTCCCAACCACTCACCTGGCTCTGCCTGATCACCCCCTAACCACTCCCCTGCCAGTCTGATCGACAGGTGTGGCCATCTTGTGTGTTGGAGTGATGGTCAACTTGCATATTACTTTTATTAGATAGGACTAGAGGCCCGGTGCATGAAATTCATGCACTTGGGTGGGGGGTCCCTCAGCCTTGCCTGCACCCTCTTGCAGTCTGGGAGCCCTCAGAGGATATCCAACTGATGGCTTAAGCCCACTTCCCAGACATCTTTAGCACTGCTGCAGGGCAGTAGAGGCTCCCACTACCGCTATGCTTACCGGTCATGAGCCTGACTTCTGGTTGAGCAGTGCCCGCCCCATGGGAGTGCACTGACCACCAGGGGGCAGCTCCTGCATTGTGCTTCTGTCCTGTAGTTGTCAGTGTGCATCATAGCAACCGGTTGTTCCACCGTTCAGTCGATTTGCATATTAGCCTTTTATTATGTAGGATTTATTTATTTTGTGGTTATGTAATTATACAATTTACATAGTGCTTCCCCCAATAATTCTAGTATGTACTCACCTGGCACCATTTATCATATTACCATATTATTGACTATTACCCTATGCTATACTTTACATCCCCTATTTTGTAATTAGCACTTTTTACTTCTTAATTTCTTTACCTTTTTCACCTAGCCCCTCAACCTCTCTCCTTTCTGGCAACGATCAGTTTGTTCTCTATATCTATGAGTGTGTTTCTATTTTGTTTGTTTTTTTATTTTGTTCTTTTGATTCCACATTTAAGTGAAATCATTTGGTATTTGTCTTTATATAATTTATTTCACTTAGAATAATATTCTCTATGTCCATCCCTGTTGTCACAAATGGTAAAATTTCATTCTTTGATATGGTAAAGTAATATTTCATTTTGTATATGTACCACATCTGCTTTATGTAATTTGGACATTAGGTTACGTTCTTATCTTGGTTTTTGTAAATAATGCTGCAATGAGAATTGGGGTGCACATATTCTTTTGAATTAGTGTTCTGAATTTATTTTGGATGCACAAGTGGAATTTCTGGGTCTTAAATCAGCTCTTTTAATTTTTTGAGAAATATCTATATTGTTTTCTATAGTGGCTGCACCAGTTTGCAATCCCAGCAATAGTGCACGAGGGTTCCCTTTTCTCCACATCCTAACCTACACTTTTTTGTTGATTTATTGATGATAGCCACTCTCAGAGGTGAGGTAATACCTCATCGTGGTTTAAATTTGCATTTCTCTAATGATTAGTGACATTGAGCATCTTCTCATATGTTGGCAATCTGTATGTTTTCGTTGGAGAAATGTCTATTCAGATCCTCTGCCCATTTTTTAATTGGACTGTTTGTTTTCTTTGTGTTGAGTTGTATGTCTTGTATATATTTTATATATTAACTTTTTATTGGATGTATTATTGGGAAATATCTTCTCCCATTCAGTAGGTTGTCTTTTGCTGTGTTGATAGTTTTTCTCCTATTTATTTCTCATGGTCTAAAATGCAGTTATCACCTATGCAAGGCCTTTATTACAAAGAGTCATTTAATAGATAGGGATCTGTACCTATGGAATTGCTAATATAGTATTAATTGTTAAATAGAATTTTTCTTTGCTAGGTTATCAAAGCATCTATAAAACTCTTTAAATCAAAAGTGTTTGAATAGCAAAAATGAAATTCTGAAACAATAAACTTCCAATTGGTTTTAATGTACTAGATTTATTAAATTAGAAAAATACATCATGTATTTTAGGAAAAATACAGGAAAATTGTTTTCCCTAACCATCAACTAATCTGAAAATTAAATCAACCAGTGTATTAAGTAGAGTTCCATAGAATCAGAGTTGGAAGTGGAGATTTTTGTGCAAGTGGTTTCAGAGAGTGCTCTAAGGTGAAATTTTCAAATGAGTGAGGGAAAGCAAGTTAGGACAGAGGAAGAAGTGAGGCAAATGTGGCTTCAGCTGACGTCCAGCCTTAGTGTGATGGAATGCTGGGGTATAAATGGCACCTCAGTTGTCCCACCATCAGGAAAGGAGATTAAGCTTTTGTACTTGTGTATAAGTTACCCATTGTCTGAGGACCACCTGTTAAGTGGGAGACATCTTGGGCACATTTGGTTGGCGTTCCATATCAGCTGAGGGCATTTCTCAGAAGAAGATAGCTCAACAATTGATGGAGGAATATCCATGTCTGATAGAGGGGTGTAGGTGGAGGACAAATAATGTGCACTACAACCCATATAATCTATTCAAAGAACATTCTAAAAAATAAATATTTGAGGGTTATAGGTTTTCTATAATGGCATTTAAACTATATTTTCATTATAAATATAGTACAGAAGAAAGAGCACTATATGTATTGAGAATCAAGAGATTCCAATTTTTCTGCATGACACTCAAACCTCCTGGGTCTCAAGTATCTACACTAATAAAAGAGAAAGATGCAAATTGATCGTGCATTCACGACACCCACCAGCCAATCAGGAGTGAGTATGCAAATTAACCCGAAAAAGATGGCAGGTTAATTTGCATACACAGGCACTGCCCCAGCTGCTTCCAGGCCTCTGGGCAGCATGGAAAGGTAGAAAGGTGGCTCTGGCCGGAGCAAAGGCGGTGCCGGCAGTCAGGGGAAGGAAGGCCCATTCTGGCAGAAATCTTCATGCATTGGGCCTCTAGTTATCTATAAAATTCATGACACAAGTTTTAAAAAAATCCTCATCCAAAGATATGTTTATTGATTTTAGAGAGAGAGAGAGGAAGAGAGAGAGAGAAAGAGAGAGAGAGAGAGAGATGAAAGAGAAACATCCATCAGTTGCCCGGCAGTGAGGGGAAGGAAGGCCCATTCTGGCAGAAATCTTCATGCATTGGGCCTCTAGTTATCTATAAAATTCATGACACAAGTTTTTAAAAAATCCTCATCCAAAGATATGTTTATTGATTTTAGAGAGAGAGAGAAGAAGAGAGAGAGAGAGAGAGAAAGAGAGAGAGAGATGAAAGAGAAACATCCATCAGTTGCCTCCCATATGTGTCCTGTCTGGGAATCAAATCACAACCTACTGTTGTCCGACAATGCTTCAAGCAACCAATCCATCTAGCCAGGGCCATGAC
Source organism: Myotis davidii (assembly GCF_000327345.1). Lineage (NCBI taxonomy): Eukaryota > Metazoa > Chordata > Mammalia > Chiroptera > Vespertilionidae > Myotis > Myotis davidii. The sequence goes on from NW_006283639.1 coordinate 3,338,176, forward strand.
ACAGTTTTGAAGTTCTCTGTCATCAGCTTCAAAATCATTTTCTAATATCCTCTTTTATTAAGCACAGATTTGTACTCATTAAAATTATGTATTTTTATTTGTTGGTTATGCCTTATTTAACACAGTCATAGAAAGATTACCACACTTTTCTCATTCATTCATTCTTTCATTTATTTAAAAAATATTTTTATCTGTCAGAGTTCTAGGTGTTAAGAATATAGAATAAGACAGATAACTTATCACCCTGACTGGTTTGGCTCAGTGGATAGAGCGTTGGCCTGCGACTGAAGGGTCCCAGGTTCAATTCCGGCCCCAAGCATCAGTATGAGGAAAAATTAAAGAAATAATAGACCTAAGTGAAAATATGAATTTGTAGTAAGCAATCTAATAAAACTAGGTTTCACCTGACAAAGGAATCTCTGTGAGCCTCAGCTGAATAAATCACAAAGGTGCTGAAAGAGATGCCAAATGACTCAGATGGTAGCAGTCACAAAGGCATGGGGTTTAAACGGGTAAAAGAAGAAACCAACCGATATATGCACCTTATAAATTCATTAAAATATTACTAGTTTACCAGTAAGGAGGGATTAACTGAAAAAGTAGATTTCAACACACAGTACTTGTAGTGTTATTTGTATAATATTTAACTTACCTATTTAATAAACTTGGTAATAACTTATTTATATTTAATGTATTGAGTTTTCACTATTATTTGAAAGTTCTCCTCATGAAATCTTGCCATTACTAATTATAGCAGAAATTCCTGAATCTGAAGATACCCAGTAGTTATGACACTGTTGCCCAGGTCAGAAGGCACCATTATAACTGACATTACTTATTGTTTTTTTCTCTCTATAGGGAGGAAAAGGCAGTCTATCATCATCTAATATATCATTATGCAGGTTGGTTCACTTAAACCATGCCTAGTTGAAAGTGGCATACTTCATAAATGTGCTTACCTACCATGCCTATCTTCATGTCAGATTATTTTAAAATATAAAAGTTAAGTGTACTTCTTCCCATAGGAATTTTATACATTTTCTATATAAAAATTAGGTAAAGAAGAGCAGTGGTGGCTTAAGTCATTAGTCCATCATGCTTTCCAGGCAAGATACCAGATTATACATAATATGACATTGCTTTATGCAAAATCTCTAATTAAGACAATTTACACACAAAAGTATGACATCATTGTTGTAAAGTAATACAATTGTGAATAAAATGGTATTGATTCAGAAGTTGGTTAGGATATTTCTGATTGGGAAAGCGAAGTGGAACCAAATTTTCATAGTATTTATTCTGGTTGATAATTTG
>NW_006283639.1:3341045-3342555 GCF_000327345.1 Myotis davidii
CCAATTCTTGACTCCTCCCTTTTCTCTTAGTGTATTTACTTCTTACTTTCCATTTTTCTTCATGTGACTATATTCCATAATTTACCCAACCCACTGCTCTTTCAACAGGATTCTCAGTTTCTTACCTTCCCATCATAATCCAGGGCAAACCATATTCTGTGAAAAAATACTACATTACAAATTTACACCCTTGCACTAACACCTCTCTTCAATAGTTATTTGTCTCCAATCATGTTACTTTCTCATTTTTTAAGAGCAACCAATCATAACTTTTCTCATTTCCCAATTTTAAAAAATCATTATTCCTTTTTTAATTGTGTAAAATATACATAACATAAAGGTTACTATTCTAACCATTTTTGACTAACTAGTTCTATGGCATTAAGTATGTTGATATTGTAGTGTGACCATCACCACCATCCATCTCCAGAGCCTTCTTCATCTTGCAAAACTGAAATTCTATGCCCATTAAACTGTATAACTCTCCATTGTTCCCTTTCCCCAGCTCTTGGCAACTGCCATTCTTCTTTCTGTATCTATGAATTTGACTGCTACAAGTACCTCATCTGAGTGGAGTATTTGTCCTTTTGTGACTGGCTTATGTCACTTAGCATAATATCTTCAAGGTTCATTCATGTTGTAACATATGTCAGACTTTCCTTCCCTTTTTAAGGCTAAATAACATTTCATTATATATACATATAAACCATGGTATAGATATATCCCATGATATATACGTGTGTGTGTGTGTGTGTGTGTACATGTAATGATTTGCTTATCTTTTTATTCATCAATGTACATTTGGGTTGCTTCCATCTTTTGGCTATTAAGAATAATATTTTTATGAACATGGATGTACAAATATCTAGTTGTGTCCCTGCTTTCAATTCTTTTGGGTATTTACCCAGAAATGGAATTTTTGGATTGTATGATAAGAACAAAATTTTAAGAACATGGGTGTTCCAAAATCTAGTTTTGTCCCTGCTTTCAATTCTTTTGGGTATTTACCCAGAAATGGAATTTTTGGATTGTATGATATTTTTTTTGAGGAACCACCCTGTTGCTTTCCATAGAGGCTGTGCCATTTTACATTCCTACCAGCAGTGCACAAAGCTCATTTAACAATTTTTAAAAATCTGGTTCCCTGACTCTGAATCTAATGTCTTAGTATCAAATTCATAGAGTACTGGAGACTAACAGGTAGGAATCTTTCCACGTTTTGTCTTTGTCCCTACTGACTTTGCAATTCACCTACATCAGCCCTACACCTGTATCTACTCTCCTCTTTAGAGTAATATATGTATTTAGTTGTTTCCAAGACTAATCTGCTTTGGATCAAGAACCTTGTTCTATAAATAGTCTTTTGTTTTGTTTTGCCTACCTGAAAATGACAATCTTTCTTGATCTTATTATTTTAATAATAAGATCAAGAAAGATTGTCATATATACATATATACATATATACATATATATACATACATACACATATATATGTACAATCAATATATAT
>NW_006283639.1:3344439-3346064 GCF_000327345.1 Myotis davidii
CTGGTGGAGGCCTTAGGCCTGGGCAGGGGACTCCCAGGTCTCTGCAATCTCCCTCTCTGCCCCTGCCCAGGCCTAAAGCCTGTGGCCCAGGCATTAGGCCTGGACAGGGAATCCCCAGCTCCCCACGATCGTCAACTTGGCCCCAGCTCCCTGCGATTGCCGGCTCTGCCCCTGCCCAAGCCTCAGTGAGAGGCCTGGGCAGGGGACCCAGAGCTCTCCTCAATCTCTCACTTTGCCCCTGCCTGGGCCTAACACCTATGACCAAACATTAGGCCTGGGCAGGAGATCCCAAGCTCCCCGCCATTGCCTGCTCCACCCCTGCTCCCTTGATGGCTGGCTCCGCCCCTGCCCACAATCGAGGGCTCCCCCCCTGCTCCCCACCATCCCAGCTCCACCCATACCCAGGACTAACGCTTCTGACTGAGGTGTCAGGCCTGGGCAGGGGACCTCTCAGCTCTGACTGTAGGCTCCGATAGCCAATAGCCACTGGGGACCTATGTATGCAAATTAACCGCCATCTTTGTTGGAGCTTAATTGTAGGCTCCGAGCCAATAGCCACTGGGGACCTATGTATGCAAATTAACCGCCATCTTTGTTGGAGCTTAATTTGCATATCATGCTGATTAGCCGATGGGAGGCATAGCGAAGGTACAGTCAATTACCCTGTTTGTCTATTATTAGATAGGATAGTATAATGAATATATCTGCCTGGATATCCCACGGGCACCTCAAATTTAGCATACCCCAACTGAACTTTTACCTCCTCAAACCTGTTCTTTCTCATTTACACCCTCTCTCCAGTTGCTCAGGGAGAAATATGGGAGTTAACATTATACTGTTCGTTTTTTATTCATCCTCACATATAATCTATCCCACTATCTTGTCTACTCAACTATTATTGTTTCTTCATTCCTACTGTGTCTTAGTTGAAGCCCTCCTTGCCTTTCTGAACCTTCTTTTTTTTTCTCCAGGAGAGTGGTAAAAACCCTAGATAACTTATTTGGATTCTTATTACCCAAGTTACTAAGAATATTACCAGTGGCATATAGGGAGCTAAGCCAATGAGCAGTCAGAAAAGGTGTTTCCTCTGTAGTTCACACCAATTACTGGCTTGGCCCCTGCCTAGGCCTAATGCCTCTGGCCGAGTCATTAGCCCTGGGCAGGGGACCTCCAGCTCCCTCAATCGTTGGCTCAGCCCCTGCTTTCCATGATCGCTGGCTCTGCCCCTGCTCCCCGCCATCGCCAGCTCCCTTCCTGCTCCCCACAATCACTGGCTCCTCCCCTGCACAGGCCTAACACCTTTGGCCAAGGCATTAGGCCTGGGCAGAGGACCCCCAGCTCCTATCATTGCTGGCTCCACCCCTGCAACCTGCAATCACTGGCACCACCCCTGCCCAGGCCTAACACCTCTGGCCGAGGCATTAGGCCAGGGCAGGGGACCCCCAGCTCCCCACAGTTGCAGGCTCCGCCCCTGCCCAGGCCTGACACCTCTGGCTGAGGCGTCCAGCCCGGGCAGTGGGGACCTGCAGCTGCAGCGGCCCCGGGATTGTGGGCTTTGCTTTAGGCCCCGGCAAGGGACCCCTAGCTCCTGGGACTGCCAGCTTCGACCATGCCCAGCTCCCATC
>NW_006283639.1:3346553-3347710 GCF_000327345.1 Myotis davidii
TTCATTCATTCACCTACTGAAGGACAACTTGGTTGCTTCCAAGTTTTGGCAGTTATGAATAAAGCTGCTATAAACATCCAAGTGCAGGTTTTTATGTGGGTGTAAGTTTTCAACTCCTCTGGGTAAATACTAAGGAAGGAGCACAATTGCTGAATTGTTGGGTAAGAGAGTATTCAGTTTTATAAGAAATTATCAATTTTTCCCCAAAATGGCTGTACCATTTTTATATTTACATTTCTCATATGCATTTTTAAAAATATTATATAAAAATTGATTTCAGAGAGGAAGGGAGAAGGAGCGAGAGAAACATCAATGATGAGAGAGAATCATTGATCAGCTGCCTTCTGCATGCCCCCCACTGGGGATCAAGCCACAACACAGGCATGTGCCCCCAACTGGAATCAAACCCAGGACCCTTCACTCTGCAGGCTCACACTCTATCCAGTGAGCCAAAGAACACAGGGCTCAGAAAAATATTTTAATAGATCACATTATCTCTAGCTCACTTGCTTTCAGTCTGTCTTACACTCGGCATATATTAGATTTGGCAAGTAGACAATCATTAATAATCTTGACTAGTGGACTGGTAGGGTAAAAGTCAACAAGCAGTGGGTCAGAAAGTGAGTAAATTGAGAGTATGGAACAATGATGGCAAAGTATTCTTTAGAGATTTGATCAAGAAGTGGAAAAGTAAGACTGAGTATGATATATTGAGGGAGAGACCTAATAATGCTTGCAGAATATGTGGAAGAGTATATTAGAATGGGACAGTTTGGAGAATATGGAAGAAAGTTCAAATTAATAGAAAGTTCAAATATCTGTATAGATAGAAAGATAGTGGATGAAGAACACAGGTAAGAAATTAGCTTCGAATAGTAGGATAGACTTGTTCATTGTGAGCCTGGAAAGTGAAGATAAGTGCAACTATAAATGTATCAGGTGAAGAACCAAGATGGCGACATAGGTTAACGCCGGAGTTTGCCGCCTCGAACAACCATTTCAAAAGTGAAACTAAAAGACGGAAGGGACATCATCCAGAACCACAGGAACGGTGGCTGAGTGGAAGTCCTACAACTAGGAGGAAAGAGTAACGCATTCGGACACTCAGAGGAGGCGCAGTGCTGAAGGCAAATTCTGAGGTGCGGAGTGCGCGGAGC
>NW_006283639.1:3351934-3360127 GCF_000327345.1 Myotis davidii
TAAATTGAGAGTATGGAACAATATTTGCAAAGTATTCTTTAGAGATTTGATCAAGAAGTGGAAAAGTAAGACTGAGTATGATATATTGAGGGAGAGACCTAATAATGCTTGCAGAATATGTGGAAGAGTATATTAGAGTGGGACAGTTTGGAGAATATGGAAGAAAGTTCAAATTAATAGAAAGTTCAAATATCTGTATAGATAGAAAGATAGTGGATGAAGAACACAGTTAAGAAATTAGCTTCAAATAGTAGGATAAACTTGTTCATTGTGAGCCTGGAAGGTGAAGATAAGTGCAACTATAAATGTATCAGGTAAAAAAAAAATTATTAAATGAGTTTTCATGTGATTGCTTTCATTTTTTTTCTGGTTAGTAGGAGGAAATGTTATAAGTCAAGGATTATAAGACTGTGATTTAAAGTAGTAGTTTACATTAGTGTGATACATTCAAAAAAAGTAATGAAAATTTGACACAGCATCAAGAAATATGCATTAAAGAATTCAACAGTGTGTTAAAGACCCGGCTGTGTTTATATAGCACAGATTTACAAGGCTATAAGATGTTTTCTTGCTGTGCTAAGGAGCTCACATATAAAAGCAATATGGTAGATAGACTTCTCAGTGGTTAGAGATTATTAGGATGGGTGTGGGGGAAATAGAAGATGGTGAAGTCATTGAGGGTGGTGTCACGAGAGTGGTTGAAATAACAAAACATCCATTCTAGAAGCATAAAGTTAGAAGAGTGTTGTAGGCTGAGAGTGGGCTGAGAGAAGAGGAGAGAAACAAGGTTTTAAGCTTGTCATGACTTGGAAGAATAGGTTTAGTAGGACAGTTGGAAAGCTGGGAATCTATAATTAGAGATGATAATTATCTACTGCAAGTACTTGTTTGCATGTCTTCTCGCTCCAGAGGTTAGGAATAATACTCTATTCACTTTTAACTTCCCTGCACCTAGCACATAGTTAGTAGTGAGTAAATTGCATGAAAGAATGAGTTAATAAAATAAGAGTCTTCCTGGATTTATCACCGATTCTGCCTGTCCTAATAACTACAGTAGTACTTTTTGTTAGCTCCATATGATTGCTTATAAATAGCATCAGGAGTGTTTGAAGCATATAAATCATAAGGAAAGGCAGCTTGGTATGGCATTTGGAGCATAAGCTATAGAGCCCAATTTCCTGGGCTTAAATCTCAGTTCTGCCATTTAATCCTGTGTAACTTTAGACAAATTACTTGCTCTCTGTCTCAGTCTCTATCTGAGAAATAAGGTTTATAATAGTACAAACATCCATCACAGAACTGTCATAACAAATAAATTAATATTTTTAAAAATCTTAAAACAGTGTCTGGCACATGGAGATGCTATATAAGCTTTGTTAAATAAAGAAAATATTTAGGGTGTTGGAGCCACCCTAAATTAAGAAAATTCTATGATTTGATGTTGAACTCAGTTGTATGTTTCTCAGTGAAAGAGGACAATTGAACTAAAGTCACCAATGTATTTCATTTGGTCTCTATTGTTACTCCAAATTGAGTCTCTTCCCTATTTCCACTCAGCTTCTTAAAATAGTAAGGGTGGCTTAGGATTTTAGTACTTTAATGGGACCTATCAGAAAGCAATATAATTTAATTAGCTACTTTGGCTATAACACATACTTAAGCTTTAAATAGTTGTCAGTCTTTTGGAAAAATGGAACTGGTTAATTGGAAATTAAAAATTACAAAAAGAAATCTTCTTGAAAATGGAATAGGCAGACTTACCTGGCAGGCATCCACCTTTCCTCTCAGAAACCCAGCACACAACATTCCAGGTGTGATCACACCACTATATACATTTTCGCTATTGCAGGTCTTATTATCTATAATCTTCACAGCTCCTTTTTGGAGTATATTAGGAATTGTTCCTAAAGGAAGAAGAGATTTTATAATTTTTGCTAAAGTCAATATTAATTAGTTCCTCTGGCTAGGTTATTAGTACCTAACACTATGCAATTTTCAAATAAATGTAAAACATTTTAATTGTCTTCTTTCCTAGTAAGAAAGAAATGTTAACAACACAGCAAGCTATTGTTAAAAATGATCATATTTTGAAATAGTGTGTCCATCCATATGTGATGGGATTTTTCCTTTAGAGTTATTTTGTAATTTTATATTTATTCCTAGTAGCCCGGTGCACAAAAATTTGTGCACTTGGGGGCAGGGAGGTCCCCTCAGTTATTAAACATTTATCAGCACAACACTGACCACATTGGTGGTGGTGGTGTTCTTGTCAGAATGTGTTATATTATGCAGATAAAAATCTATTTAAACAACTTTGATGTAGATATTTTCAAAGATGGAAGAATTGTCCCTGTCAACTATTTTAGTTGATTCATATCTTCACTGATTGTCATCATTACAAAGTTTTCAGTCCCCATATGGATTACTGGATGTAATAGGTCATGCGCTGTCCCTGTCCTTTGTAGCATTTGTTACCTTAAGGTACTCTAGTTTTCCATTTATGTTTAAGTACCAACCTTACCGGCTTAAAAATGTAAGCTTTTAATACTGCTCTCTCTGTTCCGTATCCTTCCGATGAAACGTGGAGTTGGGTTGGCAGGCGCTGGCGCCTGGACCAAAGGTGGGAGGCTTCTTCTTCTGGCAGCTTCTTCTTCTTCTGTGCTTCCAGGGAGGGCAGTCAGCTATGTGTATATGTGTGTGCATGCAAACATAGGCGTGTACACGTGTGTATGTGGAAATCTGCTGCGTAAGTCAAAACCATAGAAGAGTTGCCCCCTATCTCTTGAATCTTCCAGAGATATCCCCCACTTTTTTATTCTATCACTAATGGAGTGTCAGTATTTGCAGCCAGCCAGCCAGTGACTCTCTCAGTGTCTATTTCTGCCTTCTTTCCCTGTCTGTCTTCCAACCCCTAATCATACTTCCATCTGGATGCATCATTTTTACTCCCAATATGCTGTATAGAGAAGGAGTCAGGATGCTGTCTTCCCATGAATAGTACTCAGTAACAAACCAATTGCATTTTAGTTGGGCAATGCCCCTACCAACCTTCAAGTCCCTTCCACCATGCATTTCTGTTTTCCTTTTTGTTTGTTGGATTGTTCTGCTGCTCCTTCTCCTCACCTCACCACCCTTGGATTGTAATGTAAAATTCTTTTACCATGTCAAGAAATTATTAAGAATACAGGTACTTTGAAAAAAAAAATACAGGTACTTCTCCGAACACCGGCCGGGGTGGGGCAGGGAAGAGGCAGCTGCCTCTTTCCTGCCCCGCCCAGCTTTTCCAATCAAAATGAAAAATTCATATTCCAGAAAGATACATTTTATGATCTTTTAAAAGATTTTCTCCTGTTACCATAATTCTGAATCTTAGAAATAATTTTAGGTTCATTTTCTTCTGCTTTCAAATGCATTTATGAATATAAGTAGCCACTAAATATTTACATTATAAGGGTCATCAGGATGCACATGTTTAAATGGCCTTTGCTTAGGTATTACCTTATCACAGAGGGCTACTCATTTCACTCCATCAAAATTGCCCAGTCCTCTGTAGTCCTTATTTTTACTATGGTCCTCACCTGCACAAAACATGCCGTGTAATGTACTTATTGATTATATTTTATGATTATTATCTATTTTTCTTTGCTAAGAATGTAAGCTTTATGAGGACAAGAATATTTGTTTATTTAATTTATTAATATCTCCAATCCACTTGAAACAAAGCTGATAATGAATATAAATGTTTATTGAATGAATGAATGAAATGGAGGAAAATGAATTACTTATTGAAGTAATATATTTCTATAAAAACTGCCATTGTTAAGTGAAATTATAATAAACTAGAGGCCCGGTGCACAAAAATTTGTGCACGGGGGTGGAGGGGAGTGGGCAGTCCCTCAGCCTGGCCTGTGCCTTCTCACAGTTTGGGATCCCTCTGGGGATGTCCACCTGCTGGCTTAGGCCTGCTCCCTGGGGGATTGGCCCTAAGCTGGCAGTCAGACATTCCTCTGGCAGCCTGGGAGCCCTCGGGGGATAGCCACTTGCCAGCGGGGAGCAGGCCTAAGCTGCAGTCAGACATCCTTAGCGCTGCTGAGGAGGCAGGAGAGACTCCCACCACCACTGCTGTACTGGCAGCCGTCAGCCTGGCAGTCTGGGTGAGGGGCTGAGGGCCGTTTTCAGGCTGACTAAGCCCCCCAGCAGGGACCCTCACCCCATGAGGATGTGGCCAGCCTGGGTGAGGGGCTAATGGCTGTTTGCAGGCTGGCCAAGCCCCCCATTGGGGACCCTCACCCCATGAGGGTGTGGCCAGCCTGGGTGAGAGGCTTATGGCTGTTTGTGTGTTGGCCACAGCCCCCTCAGGGTGGGGGTCCTGCTGGGGTGCCTGGCCAGCCTGGGTGAGGGGCTGAGGACCATTTTCAGGTTGGCCACACCACTTTAAGGGTGGGGGGTCCAGCTGGGGTGCCTGGTCAGCCTGGATGAGGTGCTGATGGCTGTTTTCAGGCTGGCCACAGCCCCCAGCCACCCAAGCTCCCAGTGGAGGCTGGCTCGAAGCAGGTATCTGGGATTTATTTATCTTTTATAATTGAAACTTTGTTGCCTTGACCAGAGGCCACAGCCTGCCAGGGAAGGAGGGAAGCTTGGCTTCCTCCATCACCCAGGCAATCAAGCCTCCTGTTGCTCCAGCTCTGTGGCTACCAGCCGCCATCTTGGTTGGGTTAATTTGCATATAGTTGCTCTGATTGGCTGGTGGGCATGTCTTGGGATGTAGCGGAGGTGCGTTCAATTTGCATGTTTCTCTTTTATTAGATTAGATAGCTCTATGAAACTAGTTTTGTATGAAAGTTGTTGAGGATAATTTTCAATCTATTGCACAATAATCTTTCTAAAATGATGCAGAGAAAGTCTTTCTTAGGTTTAGTTTGTTTTAGAAAGTATTGTTTTTTAATTCCTAAAAATAAAGTCATGTAATGGAGGAGGGTTAGAAACTCACCATCAGGCTTTGATGTTCCCCATCCAGTGACCACCACATCTGAATTGGGTGGGAGTGTATGATTAGCATCTGGAAGACATACTCTTCGAATGTTGCTTGTATATAATATTGGTGAAGAAAGATTCACGATAGCAATGTCATTCTCGTGTGCAGGGTAATGGTAGTTCTCATGAATTATGATATTCTTAATATTTCGTTGTGCTTGTGGATTACTTAAAAGAAGCCCAAAACTAACATTCCATTTTTTAGGATCATTGTTCCTAAAGAAAATAAATTTATTTATTAATATTATATGCTTCTAAAATAATTAGATATGTTTTGAATTTCTATAGTACATATAAGCATACAAAAATAAAGCTATATGTATGAGAAAAATTAAAAAATAATAAGATGGTTAGATTCTGAATAACTGAATAAGGTATATTTTAAAAGATAACCTATAAAAATACATTTTATTCTTGTTTTTTCCAGAAAAGACTCAAGAGTGATTTAAATAGATTACTATGACAACACATGGTAAAAAGATTAAATAAAAAGTGGGCAAGCCTATGGGACAGAGTAAATATAGAAATTAAGGAAGTATCTAAATCCTCTTATATAATCATCCTATATAATAAAAGCCTAATATGCTATGTGTCTGACCATTCATTTAACTGTTCAACTGGTGGCTATGACACACACTGACCACCATGGGGCAAACACTCAGACTGGTAGATTAGCTTGCTGCTGGGGTCTGGCTGATTCGATTGGGTAGGCAGGCCTCCCTCTCCTGATTGTGCACCGGTGGGGTCCCTTGGCCTGGCCTGTGCCCTCTCACAATCCAAGACACCTCAGGGGGTGTTGGAAAGCCAGTTTTGGCCCGATCCCCACAGGCCAAGTGGAGGGACCTCACTGGTGTGCAAATCTGTGCACTGGGCCTCTAGTTATAACTATAAGTAGGAAGATATTTTATGTGCTAATCAACCAAGATACCATTATTTGTATTTTTTATATATTTCTTTATTGATTTCAGAGAGGAAGGCAGAAGGAGAGAGAGAGAAACATCAATGAAGAGAATCATTGATCGGCTGCCTCCTGCACACCCCCTACTGGAGATTGAGAGCCCACAACTCAGCCATGTGCTTTTGCTGGAATTGAATCTAGGATCCTTCAGTCCGCAGGCCAACGCTCTATCCACTGAGCCAAACTGGCTAGGGCATGGTACCATTACTTGTTAATTAAGAGTTTGTATATTAAGCATTGAAAGTTAGAACTCTGGGACATTTTCAAACTCTCAAGTTTGAGAGGATTTTTTGTTTAAAAATAAAATATATAAATGCTCTATAAAGCTAATAGAAATTATTGAAATGAACCATCAAACAAAGGGGTAAAAAAACTTTTAGAAAGAAAAGGCAAACTTTGGTGTAATAATATATCCTTTAAAGAAATAATCATTTCAAATAGGGCTATAATATATATGGGAGGATACAGGATGAATTCAAATACCTATTAAATAATACCAAATGTAATAATGATGAGAAATAGAATACTTATGTTCAATTTGGGATTTAGAGTTTCTTTATAAAATTAAATTAAGTGAATCTAGCTTAGTGATTTGCAACTGAGGGCTATTTTATCCTCCAGGACACATTTGGTATTATCTGGAGACATTTTTGCTTGTCAATCCTGAGGGAATGCTATTGGCATTTGGAAGGTAGAGGACAGGAATGCTGCTAAATATCTTTGAAATCACAGGTAGCCCCCCTCCCCAAATAAAAACAAAAACAACAACAAGGACACACATAAAGATTTTTTTTTGACTTAAAATATCCATAAGTCACTGCTGACAAATCTGCATTAGCCTGAATGTATCTATTTTTTAATTAATAATTCAATAAGTAATTTTAAGACTGTACAGTATTAAACAGCGGGAGGTACTGTGTATGGCCATATTCTTGAAAGATATGTTTCAAACTTTTAGGTACTTGAGTGCTTTGAAGCCTTTCTGTGGTCCAGAGCTTACCTTACGAAACAGTGAGCAGCCGTGACAAGCCAATAGTTACTGATCAGAGCGGCTCCACATCGGTGGACATTGTTCTGTTGAAGGCTAGCTTGCCAGGGCCATTCCCCTTCCTCGGCATCCATGCCCCCTGCTATCCTGTTGCCAGAGAAAGTTATTGTTCGCAGTCCACAACCTGCTCAAAATAGAGCTCATTAGCATATAATGAAATTCATATTGCTTATGCATACATTGCTCTAGTAAACAAATTCCCCATAATACATTTCACTGTTAACTATGAATTAAGGAAAAACTCAACAGACAGTCTTGGAAAAGTGAGGACTAACTTACTACTGACATGAGATTTCCTGAGCATTCAAAATAAATTGACATCTTCCTTCCCCATCCTCATCACTCACATACACTTTCTCTGTGTCTGTGTGGCCTTGCCTGTTGCAAGGGCTGAGTGAAATTGAATGTTTGAAATTGGCAGGTAATAATTGTATAACCAGCTATGAAGTTGCATAGGGAAATGTGTGCCTTTTAACTTCATGAGCAGTTGTTTAGAGTAATGATTGCCATGAAACATTCATAGTAAAGAGTGAATGAATGTGAATATGAATGAGATATTTATGAGAGAAAGAGTAGACAAAAAAGTGTCATACTCAAGTTACAATTCACAATATCTGGATAAAAGGAATAACACAGGATATTCTCAAAGTTATATGCTTCTCTGAATCAAGACCACTTTCATGTCAATTTAGATTCAGAGAAATTGCTAGACTCTTTTAAAAAAATTATAATTTATTTATTTAACTTTATTTTTATTGTTGACATTTTTACAGATATCCCCATTCCTCCACCTTTGCTAGCCCTTACCAATTCCCAATTCCTTTTTCCTCTGGTCATCACCACACTGTTGTCTGAGTGTATGGGTTATTCATATATGTTATTTGGCTAATCCCTTCATCTTCTTTCATCTAGTCCCCTCCATTCCCCTCTGACAGCTGTCAGTATGTTCCAGGTATCTATGCCGCTGCTTCTATTTTGTTTGTCAGTTTTATTTTGTTCATTAGAACCTACATATAAGTGAGATCATATAGTATTTGTCTTTCTCTGACTGGCTTATTTCCTTAGCATAGATTCTTAAGCCTTTAAAGCAAATCTGCAATAATAGAACGACTTCACTGTTATTTTATCTGTCTGACTGTCTTTCTCTGATTCT
>NW_006283639.1:3360703-3371259 GCF_000327345.1 Myotis davidii
AAGTCATATAATTTCACTCCCTTGCCTTTTCCTCTTTCTTTCTACTCCTTAATCATGGTCCCCACAGAGGATAAAACCAACAATCCAGAACCCAAAGGTATAATGGTTCTTCCCTATCCTCCCTTCTGTTTGGACAACTCCTAAAGGAAATCAGCTTTTATTCAACTCCCTTGAGAGGAATATAAAAACAAAGATGCTTCTCTGTGAGCTAGGGGAAACTCCCCTGGGTGACTCTAACTTCCCTGTTTCTGCTCTTACTCAGAATTTTAATCTCATTCATAATTATTCATAAACTGCCATTCTGAGCTCTCTTAAGCTTTCAGTTGCTACCTCTTTAGTATTACCTTGTTATTACCTTGCTGAGATCTTACAGGGCACCTTGCTTTCGTGGTGTTAAAAGAGGTCAGAAAGTAAATTCCAAAGATTTTAGAATATAATGATTCTCTGGCTACTTTCAGAAACATCACCTATTGCTATGCTTTAAATACTTTATATCATGTTCCAAACCTTAATTTTTTCTTTAACCTTGTTTGGTTTTGCTTGCCAACCTCTTCTTTCTCCCCTTTATCTAAGGTACAATCAAAATCTCAGAGAGGCCAAGTCAAATTCAGATTACTGATCTAGCTGGAGGTTTAGTGTTCTAGCTGGGGAATGAATGAATTTGCAGATCTCTTTCTTACCACTGCTTTTATTTGTGTCTTGACGACCTCTCCTCTACTAACCTGACAAATTCCTAGTTGTAGATTTTGATGACATCAGTACTAAAGTTTTAATTGGAATAAGTGATTTAAGATGTCTTATTAAATTGCTTAGGGATTGTCCAGCCAAAATATATCAGAGAGAAAAGTAATACAGCTTTGTGTTAAACTTTTGCCCAGGTTGCTCAGAGATAATTATGCTGTGATTGAAGGATAATAAGAGCCACTAGGGTCAGTGTCACCTGTCTTTGGGGGGAGATTCCTCTAATCCAGCCACCCCAATTGGTCTCACTCCCCAGATAGGAGCAGTATTTCTGCTGACAGCCAGGTTGTAGCAACCAGAGATCACCTTCATCAGAGCAGCTATTAGGAGAATGGGATCAGAAAGCCGTGGCCAGCACGTAAGGCACTCTACTTCTTAGCACACTAAGCTTGGCTTGTAGCGTCAGAATTCCATAGTGAGTTCCTAAACCTGAATTTTTCATAGGCAGAATAGAAAATCTAACAGCTGACATCTTTAAGTGCTTATTATGAGCCATGTACTCTCTTTTTAAAAGTATAAATTAGATATTTTTATTTAAAAAAGTATATTTTCAAAACAATATAATTTCGGGAAAGAGAGTAGCATTGTTTTACATTTTGAAAGTCTGTCTTAATAAAAGATGGCTGGATTTCTTATATCTGCTTCTTGTTTCAATCTACTGTTATCTATTGTTTTGGTTAAACTATATGAAGAAAATCTGGTTTCACACAGATATGCAGTTGGAAAATGGAGGAGTATTTTAATTCTTGTAAGTACTTCACTTGTGCTATATTCTGTTTTCTTTACAACAACTTGGAACTAAAGGCTTCAAGGTTAAATAATCTATATAAATTTATACAGTGGTAAATAGCAGATCTGGGTCTCAAAACTGATAGGTAATACTGAAGAGGTAGCTGGTTTTAGATTTTAAGTGCTTAATAAACCCTAGATCCCCTGTGCCATTATGGCACGTGGTAGTGTTCCTCATGTTAAATCCATGATATCAGTTATTTTAGGGCCAACTTCAGCCACCTTCACACAAGTTTCTAAAAGCAGGCTTCCCATTGCTCCTTTATGAATACCACACTGACTCTCCAGTGGAGGTCTTTTTGCCATCCAAGAAATTAAGATTCACAAGAAAATAAGTATTTGTTGATGAACTTACAGGTATTAAGAAGATTTTCTGCTGTTGACATTTCTATGTCTAAAAGTCAAGGGAAAAGAAAATGGAAATATTTATATTTATAAACATGTTATTTTGATAGTAATTAATATTAAATACTTTTCTGTGGGCAATAGATTTTTATGTAGGCATAATTATTTATTCAATCTTCATTATATAACTTCTGTGTTTATAGATTAGCATAAAGAATAATAAAATCTTAGGACTCATTTTTCTGCCTAAAATTTCTCAAGTTTTCTAAAATAAGTAATTTTGTGAGTTTGATATTTTTAAAGTTAATATTCTTTGTGTAATGTTTAAATTATTCAGAACATTTAATTAAATATGATATTTGTTTTCCATTCATTTTGGATAACAATTTTTATTTTTACTTTAGTAGTAAGGCAGACTTTAACAACGTCTAATCATTTCTAGCAACTAGGGAACATTACAGGATGAGATTTACTCCAGAAAATTCTGAAAAATTGTCTGCAAAATTCCACATCCCTGTGAAATTGTAAACCTGTTTGATTTATAAGGGAGATGTGCAAGGAGAGGGTGAACAACTGAATCATGATAACGTGCAAATTTCAGATGCTGAAAACTGTAAGTCAACTAGATATTTCTCTTTAAGTGTTTCTCTTTCCAAAAGAATCACTAGCCGGACTGATAATAGCTCAGTGGTTGAGTGTCAACCTATGAACCAGGATGCCACGATTCCATTCCTAATCAGGGTACACTGGGTTTTGGGCTCAATTCCCGGGGGGAGAGGCGAGGGGGAAGGGGCAAGCAGGAGGCAGCCAATCAATAATTCTCTCTCATTGTTGATTTTCTATCTCTCCCTCCCTTTCCCTTCCTCTCTGAAATCAATAAAAAAACCCCACCCACCTCTAGTTGCTCTATAAATTAAATACTATAAGTGTCAATGTAGGTTCATTTTATTGTGATCTTGGGTTTCTATAAATCCGGGAGGGAGTATCCAGTTCCATATACCAATTATAGTTACACACTC
The DNA here is from genome assembly GCF_000327345.1 of Myotis davidii. Taxonomy (NCBI): domain Eukaryota; kingdom Metazoa; phylum Chordata; class Mammalia; order Chiroptera; family Vespertilionidae; genus Myotis; species Myotis davidii. Next base: position 3,363,598 of record NW_006283639.1, read on the forward strand.
TTACATTAGGTTACACAACAAACCAGGGAGACAAAAGAATCCTTTACCAGAGAGTCAACCTGTCTGGACAAAACGTCAGGAGCAATTTGTCAGTCAGATGGACTATGAGTAGACATGCACCACACCTAGTAAACCAGGAAGGTAGCATATTTCCATCTAATCCTTCATAACTGCCTTCCAGAAGCCAAGTTTTGTTCAGCATGGTACCTTTAGAGTTTAAATTTGAGCTTTTTGTGGTTGGTAAAATATATCAAACCACATTAAGATTTTGGGAAATAAAATCATTTAACTTGACTAAAAATTTTTAATTCCTATAATTTAAGAACAAATTATTTAGGAACCCTTCTATGATTGCAGAACTTTCTTCTTTCTTTGAGGATTTCTTCATTGATGCATGACTTGCTAAAGGAAAGAAATGTTTCTGACTTACAACTTACTTTTAGTAGTTGTATTATCCCAGAACCTAATAGAAGAACTATCACCTGGGTTGGTGGAAGACAGACATGTACAATGAATGGGGACATGACATTAGCTGTCACTCCTTTGGGGTGAGTCACTGTGTTTCCTTCCTTATAAGTCCCTTGGCGTACACTCAAAGGCTGGAACTCCTCTGGATTTACCTCTGAATCAAGGGGTTAACACTGTAACCCAAGATACTCTGTTTATAGAGTGTAAAGGAAGTGACCCCTTCCCCTCCCCCCCAACAACACTGCCCCTGCTAGAAATGAGATTCCATTAATGGATAAGACAGAGCCGTTTTAAAAAACAGCCCAGCCAACGTGCACTGGTTTCTTCCATGGACCAGGAGTCAAAGAAGAATAGACAAGGCCCCTGCCCTCAATGAACCTGGAGTGTAGTGAGAGAGATATACAACCAAGTAGACAATTTGATATTATGTGATAAGTGCTATGGCAGAGAACATTAGTGTACCAAGAAAAGTCACGTAGCATAGAGGGGTGGTAGGGGAATGGGAACAGCTGGTGACAAATTTAATCAGGAAATTACTTTTACTTAAAACAAAACAAAACAGCTACGCTAGAGCATTAATATGACTGGTCTGCATTAGAAGGCAAAGGAATAGAGTTTGGACCTGGATTGTGGTTATAAAATCTGAATCCTTCATTCACTGCAGGCTTTGATTAGTCACCTGGCTACATATTTAACAATAAATAGTTTTCTTTAAGCCTCTAATTAGACTGAATCTATAGTTAGATATTAAATATCATATATCATTCTTCAGAGTGATGTAAATATTTCAATAGGTTCATCATTTTAACTTTGAAGATTAAAAAAATTTAAAAGATTTTAACATTCAATTAATTAAACTTTTATGTTGGTTAAACTTAAATAAGCAGTTGTGTATGCAGGTAGTAGATTTTAAGGTAGAACTGTGCTTCAATGTTTTTTTGTTGTTGTTTGTTTTTACCTTTATGCAATTTTAAGAAACATGAAAAATCAGAAATATTTCTTTTTATTTGGTAATATATATGCTTTTCTTATGACTTAGCCATAATTGATCTTAAGCTTTGGCAGCAGTAGGAAAGACTACTGCAATGAAGAGAGGACAGACATGTACTGAGGAGCATATTTAGACAGCCCTTTGATGTAGTGAGCAGTGGACAATGTCAGTGATAACCTGTCTTAAGCTTTTGAAATGCTATCCTTATGTTTCTAAGGGCCCTTTTGAGAGAACACACGTTGGACAGGAAGTTAATATTTAGGATTAGCACTTTCAGTTCAGGAAGTTTCTAGGTTGACACTCCTGGGGGTACCTTGTGAATGTCTGCATTTTGATGGCACAGATCTGGTGTTACATTCAACAAAGAATACTTTGTGATTCTTTTTAGTTCATGCTCATTGCTTTTTTTAAGACCCATCTCAAGTGGTAGCTTCTCCAAGAAGTTTTCCTTCTTATCCCCCTTTTCTCAGTAAATACCCTAGCTTCATGTTCCCTTACCAATTTGCATTTAATAGTTTTTGATGCAAAATAATCATAACCTGGTAATAGTCACTTGTTCATTCTGAACAAATTAAAAATTTTTGGAACTTATTTCAGGATGATTTGTTTTAAATGTATCTTTTCTATAGTTAAGAAAATATTTTTTTTTCTGGGAACTATACTGAATTAAAAAACTGCATAAACACAAAATATTTAGGCAATGGTTAATAGACCCAATTTCAACTATAACAAAATTTATAGACTTATTTTATGCAATACTTGTGAGTAAATTCATGACAATTACATTGTTTTTGAAGTTGCACAAGTAAGCTGTCATTAACCACAAACCACAGCTATCCCTTTCTTACTCAGAACACAAAGAATTCTTTTGTGTTTCTTCAGAAAATTTTCCATAAGAGACACAATGTAGAGGGTGCAAAGAATAGAAAATCTGTTTTGGAAGAAATGTCTAAATTCTTTAAGTTTAAATTTCTATCTGGCCTGAGTTGACAGACTTGGTAAAATTTTTTATTTCTTTTTAACACAGAGCTATTAATATTGTGAATGCCTTTTCTGTCCTTATTGACTTTTATGAGCCTTAATAGAAGCTCTTGGGTGTATACATTATCAGAAAAATAAATCGCTTTAAGGGGAAAAATTAAAATTGGCATTTATTACATGATACTATTTAACATGTATTGCATTAAGAGAAGCAGGAAATAAATAATCATATAAAAGAAGAAACAGTGTTTTTTCCTAATAGCTTTAGTACCTTCACAATCTAATCTAAAGTGTTGATGAGTGTCAAAAGATTTCAGGCTGCTGAAATGGAAGATGAAATATCATTGTTATACTTTAGTAGGAGTAACTCCATAATGCTATATTTCAGAATCATCGAAAGATTTCCAAATTTCTCAAAGCCATTAAAAAACCCCCCACTCTGTGATTCATTTAAATAATATTTGTTAGGACAGTAAGCAGAGATCTAGGAACATGAGAGATAAGGAACCAAACCCATCAGGACATCAAAGATCTAATCCCAAAATTTTGTGTGTATATATTTTTTGTAATGCGATTAAAAATTTCAACAATTAATATGAGATAGTAGATTCAGATGCAGTTGAAATAAGTAATTTTTATGTACCCTTTACCTAATTTTCCCCAAAGGTAATATCTTGCAAAGATGTTGTAGAGGTATTATCTTCAAAACTATAGTAGAGTATCATAATCAGAATATTAACACTGATGCTGTAAAATACAGAACATTTCCATCACCACAAGGATCTGTCAAGTTGCCCTTCTATAGCCACATCTGCTTCCTCTCATCCTTTATCACTGACAACCACTAATCTGTTCTCCCATTCTATAATTTTTATTTATTTTAGGAATGTCATATGTTCATATAAATAAAATAATTTAGTATGTAACTTTCTAGACTGGCTTCTTTACTCGGTGTAGCTTTCTAGAGATTCATCTACGTTCTTTTTATTACTCACTTCATCAATTCAAATGCAAATGTTTTCTGGAAACATCCTCATGGACACACCCAGCATCCTGTGGCCCAGTCAAATTGATACATAAAATTAACCATCACACAGATATATCTGAACCTCAGAAGGATGATGCTGAATATCAACCAGGACATAGTATTTGAGATCCAGGCATTCAATCCCATGAGAACAAGACCCCAAGCATTTTGTGGGGGTGGCAAGAGCTAGGTAGCCTACCTATTAAAACTTCAGCCCTAAAGGCTAAGTTTCTGAGAACTTCAGTTTTAGCAAAAAATCCAAATGCACAAACACAAATAGATAAAATAAAGATAGCTGTACAAAACTATCTATAATGGAGATCAAGATTGGGAATTCAGTCAAGAAGTGTCAAGAAGCCCAGCCCAGTCCAGTCAGTGTGTCTCAGTGGTTGAGTGTCAACCCATGATCCAGGAAGTCATGGTTCAATTCCTAGTCAGGGCACATGCCCAGGTTTCAGGCTCAATCCCCAGAAGGGGGCATGCAAGAGGGAGCCAATCAATAATTTTTTCTCATCATTGATGTTTCTATCCTCCTTCTCCCTTTCTCTCTTGAAAATCAATAAAAATACAACATATGTATTTTAAAAGAAGTGTCAAGGAATGGATATGATGCAGAAAGCAGATGACAGAAGTTCAGGACTCATCCTAGGTATACTGGATTTAAATTGGAAAGATCAAATTAGAACTTCACTGAATAAAATCTGTTGGTGTCTGGTCTATTAATAGCCTGTCTATTTTGGTTGGAGTCTCAGACTTTTTGTGTGTTTAGAACTTAGTCACTCCAGATGAACCTAAGTAGCTCAGGCAATTAACTGCATTGGCCCACCATGTAGAGTGTTTTAGTATTAGTAATTTAAAATTAATGCCTGACTATTAAAATTACTATTATAAAATTATAATGGTTTTTCCTCTCATGTAAGTTAAAAAATTAAAACGATTAGTAGGAAAGACCATTCTTAGTTCACAGATATTTTTGTGGATATGTATCATGTACCCTATTGATAGTGACTATTAATATTAAATTCTCTTAAAGTATCTGAACAGTGTCTAAAACTAGTTGCATGGCACAATATTTTATAATTCAAACTCTAACTCAAGATTGTATTTGAAAATTACTGAAATAAATATCACCTATAATAATAAAAGAGTAATACAATAATTAGACTGGACAGCCAAATGACCTGGATGTCCTTCCAGATGTCCTTCTGGACATCCTTCCAGACAAAGCCACAGTGGTAGGGACCAAGGCAGAAGTAGTTAGGAGTGATCAAGCAGATAGATGAGCAGTTAGGGGTGATCAGGCAGGCAGAGTGGTTCAGGGCGCTCAGGCAGGCAGGTAAGTGGTTAGGAGTGATGAGGCAATTAGGCAGGCAGGCAAGTGGTTAGGGGTGATGAGGCAATCAGGTGGACAAGTGGTTAGGGATGATCAGATAGGCAGACAGAGGGGTTAGGGGTGATCAGGCAGGCAGGCAAGCCAGTGGTTAGGAGCCAGCAGTCCCAGATTGTGAGAGGGATGTCAGACTGCTGGAAATCCCCTAAGGGGTCCCAGATTGCGAGAGGTTGCAGGCTGGGCTAGGTCCCCCCCCCCCCACCGTACACAAATTTCTGCATTGAGCCTCTAGTTTTAAATAAATTCCCAACTTATTGAAAGATATTTTAAAATTCCAACAGTAATAGTGGTCTACATTTCTAAGGAGACTGGGCAACATTTTCTCTGAACTAAAGTCAAGAATCAGGAAATAAAAAAGAAGACACATGTACTATTCTTTGTAATATTTTAAGAAATAAAAAAAAAGTTAAAAAAAAGAATCAGGAAATAAGAGTACCAAAGATGCCAAAAGATATATAAAAAAAATCTACTTATATTATTAAATAAGAAAGCCCATCACATAATCCTTTAAAATCTATTTGCTTTTATAATGTTTTCTATTTACTATAGAATATTTAGAATGAATTTAATTGAAGAAGATAGAAGGAGACAGAGAAAATAGAAGTGGCAGCAAGAGCTTAGCTTGAGCATGCAAACAGCAAAGCCTTATGCAGCAACCTGGGCTCCCTGTCCACATGCAAACAGCCAAACCTCATGCATCAACCCTGAGTGCCCTGTCCATATGCAAAGGGCCAAGCCTTCACAGCAACCCTGGGTGCCCCTTCCGCACGTGAAAAGCCAAGCCTTAAAGAGCAACCCCAGAAGCCACGAGTGCATTAGCCCCCCAAAAGCCTGATGCAGCAACCCTGGGTGGCACAACTGAGCATGAGCAGCTAAGATGCATCAACCCTGGGCCTGGTGACCGTACGCCCTGCCACCAAGCCTGCCACTGCAGTCACAGGCCCATTGCAACTCAACGCCTAGATCCTTCAGTGAGAGCAAAAATAAGGAGACAATGAAACAACCCCCAAAGGAAAGAAAAGGAGGAACCACCAGAAAATCAACAGTAGACTAGAATAAGTAGAAGACCAAATTAGTGAATTAGAAGACAGAGCAGCAAAACACATCCAATCTGAACTGCAATTGGAGAAAAAAATTGAAAGGCAGGAGGAGAGCAAAGAGAGCTTTGGGACAACAGGAAATGAAACAACATATGTATAATAGGGATGCCAGAATTACAAAAAGAAGAGCAAGGGTTAGAAAACCTACTTGAAGAAATAATGTCAGGAAACCTCCCTGTTTTGGGGAAGAAGAAAGTTACACAAGCACAGAGAGTCTGAAACAAGATAAACCCAAAAAGACCCACACCAAGACACTTCGTAATTGTGATGGCAAATGTTAATGACAAAGAGAGAATCTTAAAGGCTGCAAGAGAGAGGCAGAGAGTTACCTACAAGGGACCTCCCATTAGATTATCAAATGATTCTCAACAGAAACACATCAGGCTAGAAAGGAATGGAAGGAAGTATACAAAGTGATGCAGGCCAGGGAACTGAGTCCAACATACTCTATCCAGCAAGGCTATCATTCAAAATTGAAGGGGAAAGCAGAAGAATCACAGACTAAAAAAAAAGCGTAAGGAAGTTTATCACTACCAAGCCAGCAATGGAAAAAAATGCTAAAGGGACTGTTGTAAAAAGAAGAAATAAAAAGGGAAGAAGGAACATAGGCACAAAAAATAAAAATGGCTACAAACAAGTACCTATCAATAATAACCATGAATGTAAATGAACTGAATGCTCCAATCAAAAGATATTGAGTGGCTGAATGACCCATATATATGCTGTCTTCAAGAGACACACTTCAAAACAAGGGACATACACAGACTGAGAGTGAAGGGATGGAAAAATATCTTCCAGGCAAATGGAAAGGAAAAGAAAGCTGGGGTAGCAATACTTATATAAAAACAAAATAGACCTCAAAGTGAAGGCCATAACAAGAGATAAGGAAGGCGACTTCATAATAGTAAAGGGATCAATACAACAAGAAGATATAACTCTGGTAAACATGTACGCACCCAATACAGGAGCATCCAAATACATAAATCAACTTCTGAAAGAGCTCAAGGGAGAGATCAACAACAATAGAATCATAGTAGGGGACTTTAATACTCCACTGACATTACTGGATAAATCCTCTGGACAAAAAATCAGCAAAGAAACAGCAATCCTAAATGACTCAATAGATCAGATGAACTTAATTGATATCTTCAGAACACTTCACCCAAAAGCTACAGAATATACATTCTTCTTGTGTACATAGGACATTTTTAAAGACCACACATTGGGTCACAATCAAAGTCTCTCCAAATTCAAGAAGATTGAAATCATAACAAGCATCTTCTCAGATCACAATTGCATAATATTAGAAATCAACTACAATAAAAACAATTAAAAAATTCAAACACTTGGAAGCTGAATAGCATGCTATTTAACAATGATTGGGTTACCAAAGAGATCAAAGAAGAAATTAAAAACATCCTAGAAACAAATGATAATGAAAACACAACAATATAAAATCTATGGGACACAGTGAAAACAGTCTTGAAAGAAAAGTTCATAACTCTACAGGCCTATCTCAGAAAAACAAGAAAAAATGGTAGTTAATTATCTAACTGTACAACTAAAGGATTTGAAAGAGGGCAACAAGAAAATCCCAGAGTAAGCAGAAGGAAGAAAATAAAAAATATCAGAGCAGAAATAAGTGACATAGAGTCCAAAAAAAAAAGAAAGAAAATATCAATAAAACCAAGAGCTGATCCTTTGA
>NW_006283639.1:3371670-3372860 GCF_000327345.1 Myotis davidii
GCATCACCATAATACCAAAACCAGATAAAGGCAACATAATGAAAGAGAATTCAGGCCAATATCCCTTATGAACATATATGCCAAAATCCTCAACAAAATCCTAGCAAATCAGCTCCAGCATTACATTAGGAAGATCATACACCATGACCAAGTGGGATTTATTCCAGAGATGCAAGGCTGGTACAATCTCCACAAATCAATAAATGTGATACATCACTTAAACAAATTGAGAGATAAAAATTATATAATCATATCAATTGATGCAGAAAAGGCATTTGACAAAATCCAACACCCTTTCCTGAAAAAAACTCTCAGAGAATTGGGAATAGAGGGATCATACCTGAACATAATAAAAGCCTTATATGACAAACCTACTGATACAGCCGACATCATACTCAATGGGAAAAAATTAAAACCATTTTCCCTAAGAACAGGAACAAGAAGCCCACATTTACCACTCCTGTTCGACATAGTACTAGAAATACTAGCCATAGCAATCAGACAACAAGAAGAAATAAAAGGCATCCAAATTGGAAAAGAAGAAGTAAAATTGTCATTATTCGCAGATGACATGATATTGTACTTAGAAAACCCTAAATACTCCATCAAAAAATTACTAGAATTAATAAGTGAATTTGGCAATGTAGCAGGATACAAAATAAACAATCAGAAATCTATGGCTTTTTTTATACACCAATAATGAACTCACAGAAAGAGAAACTAAATAATAATAATAATAATAGTAATATTAATAATAAAAATCCCATTTACCATTGCAACAAAAAATTAAGATACCTAGGAATAAATTTAACCAACGAGGTAAAGGACTTATACTCAGAAAATTAAAGGATGCAGAAAAATGAGATGGAGGAAGACATAAACAAATGGAAGAATACACCATGTTCATGGATTGGTAGAATCAACATCATTAAAATGTCCATACTACCCAAAGCAATCTATAGATTCAATGCAATCCCCATTAAAATGCCAATGGCTTATTTCACAGACCTAGGACAAACGTTCCAAAAATTCATCTGGAATAAAAAATTACCTTGAAGAGCTGCAGCAATCTTGAGAAAGAAGAACACAGTTGGAGGGATCACTATACCAGATATCAAGCTATACTACAAAGCCACTGTTCGCAAAACTGCCTGGTACTGGCACATGAATAGACAAATAGACCAATGGAA
>NW_006283639.1:3373315-3377261 GCF_000327345.1 Myotis davidii
GGATATATGCACCCCTATGTTCATAGCAGCACAGCCTAAGTGCCCATCAGCAGATGAGTGGATTAAAAAACTATGGTACATCTATACAATGGAATACTATGCTACTGTAGAAAAGAAGGAATTCTTACTATTTGCAACAGCATGGATGGACCTGGAGAGCATTATGCTAAGTGAAATAAGCCAGTTGAGAAAGATAAATATCATATGATATCACTCATTTGTAGAATATAATGAACATCATAAACTTATGAACAAAATTAGAACCAGAGTCTTAGAAGAATTGAACAGACTGTCCAACCTATAAGGGAAGGCAGGGGGGTAGGGGTGAGGGGGTAAGAGATCAACCAAAGGACTCATATACATTCATATGAGCATAACCAATGGTTATGGATACTAGGGGGGTGAGGGCATGTGCTGGGGCTTGGGGGCAGCCGGGGAGTGTTCAATGGTGGAAAAAGGAGACTTAGGTAATACTTTAAACAATAAAGTATTAAAAAGAAGAAATAAAGGGAACTCTGCTTGACATTGAAGTATGAGAAATAAAAAAAAAAGAACAATTATTAGAGTTCAAAACCCCAAACACTGGGATTATTTGGCAAAGGCACCAATAACCCAATATTGCCCCACATGCCCTGGGGGCACTAGAATATCCACTATATATTGATGGATGGCCATACTAATGTTCATACTAGAAAAGTAGGTGGTAAGTTTGAGAAAGATTTTTGTAAAAACATAATTTAAAAAGAATTTTTACAGTTTATTAAACAGATAAAATATAAACTATTCAGAATATTTGCCTATTTAGAAAGATTTATTTGCAATGAATTGTCTTTGGTCAAGGTATTATACTACTTAGAATATTTTAAAAATATTTTGCTAATAAAACAGGATTATAAGAGCTGAAGATTGGTTCTTGATTAAGAAAGGACACTGTGGGCAATAATAAGCTTTAAGAAAATTTCCTCTGGGATTTATCAAAGAATAATTGGTCAGTCAACTGATTAAATCATGGTGCAAATGGAGCAAGACGTTGTCTCAGGATCAAGCCACATGAAAAAGATGAGTTCTACTAATCATCCGTTTGTCAGTGTTGGCCTGCTGCTCACAAATGACTGCTAGGCCAGAGCTTTATTCTTGTAAAACTGTTAATAATGGGTCAGGACAGTCATCTGTACGAAGTTCTATGTTACTATTCATTCTATTACTTCAACATAATTTGAGTTTTTACTTTAACCAATTATAATTTAGCATAAGTATTTAAAATACTTTTCATCCTATTCAATAGATGGTTAAGTGTACCAATATATGCAGGCATTTTTAAGGAAATGATTATTATTTAAAGAAAATTACAGGCATACCCTTAAATATGCCCATTAAAGTTATGAACATTCAACTTTATAAGACATTTGATTTAAAACCCTCACTTTAGCTTGTGAGATATTTCTTTATAAGGAATGACTTGGAGTTTTCCTTCCAGAGCTCCCTGAAGAGAGCCACCATGTGGTCATCTTTGTAGTTGTGTATTTGGTACATCTAGTCTAGTGTTACATTTTCTTTGTAGCTTTTGATTTGAGAGTTTATGGCAGTGATAGTCAAGTGCATCATGCTGTGAGATCAACTTGTTTGGTGAGATATCACTTGAATTGTTTAACTTGTCATTTCCTTCCATTATTTATTTATTTATTTATCTATTTCTCTATTTATTTATTTATTTATTTATTTTTGCATTGAAGTTTGAATTACATAAACAAACACTTTAATGTTTTGGTTTGATTCTTAAGCTATAAAATAATGAGATCATGTAAGCAGTCACATTATAAAATAAAGGAAAACTGTGTTAACTAATTTTAATTATTGACATTATCATCTCTGTTTTAAAGAACTGTGATATGGTTTAAGCATCCATGAATATAAATTTGGGAGTTTGGAAATGCATAAAAAGTTTCCCCATTGGCATCAATGGTATTAGGTTGAAAATTCTCTTTTTGAGAGATTTTTCAGGAAACACTATTTTCACAGGCAGGAAAAACTATACTATCAATGGTTTTTCTAGGTTTATGCTAACTAGGCAATTTGAAAATCTTCTGAACTAGTGAGTTTAGGATGAATGGAGAAAACATTGCTCTCTCACTGATTGTTGGTAACTTGGAACATAGTAGCTTTGTCATTTTTCATGGAATTCAGGAGTGAGTAGAATGACACATTATGTTCATGTGTCTTAATAAGTGAAGTACTCTTTACATCCTAAGTCTGGAGTAGCGATGTCCACTAGTAACATACATGTTGCAACCTTGCCATCATCCCTCCTCAATTGGGATTCTGGAAGAGAATTAAGCTCTAAAGCCCTAGGGGGATTTTATTTTTATGAAATGAATGAATTCTTTTATGCATCTGGAATAGTACTATCTATTTTATTTGGAAGAACTGAAAACAGTCACACATACCATTTTCTTTAGGGATTAATTCTTTTTATGGAACCCTAATTGACTCTCTCTCTCTCTCTCTCTCTCTCTCTCTCTCTCTCTATATATATATATATATAAATATACATACACACATATACATATATATAGATAGTATATGTTTATATATATATACATAAAATAAACAAAGATATATATATCTTATACTATCCAAAATAGGAGTGTATATATATATATATATATATACTATTTCATTATTTGGATATATCACATTTGTTTATGTGGGCTGTGGCTGCCTGGGGTGGGTACCACTTTGTTCAAGGATCAGCTGTACATTCAGCACTGTTGTTCCTACCATTCTCTCAGCCTGCGTATATATTCAGTTGCAGCTTTAATATTATGGAATTTATTAATTCACCCAACAACTATTAACTGCTATAAGCCAGCCCCTGTGCCAGTCTCTGAAAATGTAATGATGAGCAAAATAGACATGGCCTCTGCTCTCAAGATTATGATCTGATGGGAGAGACAGTCCATAATCAAGTAATCACTTTAGTGACTATATAATTAAAACCTGAGAAAGTGCGCTGAAGGAAAAGAATGGGCTTCTCTGAGATCTCTGTCAAAGGAATATAACTCCTACTGGAATTGTTGGCCAAACGTGGTGACAAGGGTGTAGAAGCCAGTGGACTGAAAACATAGGGCGTTAGGTACATTGTTGACAAAAACCTTCTGATGAGAGGTGAGAAAGGAGGGAGGTGGAGTTTCTAAGCAACAGGCGGAGACTAAGACAATACCAACGTGCAGTCCATACTTCAGTATATTACACGTAACGGTCACTGCTTTTCTTAAAGCTGTAGCATGGGATTGTAATATGTAAAACTACTGAGAAAAATAATAAATCTGGAAAAGACATCCAGAAAGTCTGTTTTCCTGGTATCGTACATAATGGTCTTAAAGTTTGGAAAAATACTGGGAACATAATGTTGTTTTTTAACTTGTGAGTTCCTGGTTTTAGCAAATGAGTTTCCCAAAATAGACCTTTGTTGTCAACCTCTCTATAAATTGGAGAGCTGTTTTACTTATCTGTATTCTTTTGAGGTCATGACACATAGGATAAGCTGTATGATAAGAAAGGTTATAAAAGAAAGTATCAAATACTTGGAGAAGAGTCATATTTCAAACACATGGTGCTCCACATTCAGGAGATGCATGCTCAGGCTTTGTGATTTAAGCCTTTTGATGTTCCATGCAAGTGAACCCTTGGTCTAGAAATTCTTCTCCTCTCCCCCCTCCCCCCCCCACACACACCCTAACAAACATGTAGTCCTTCCTTTAAGGGGAGGGATACTTTTCTGTCCTTGGTCAAATTCGTTGTACCAAAGAACTGATAGCATGGCTTAGCTGTGCCAAATGTTAACTGTACTTTTATCAAGACCAGAGAATGGTGGAACATTTGTCCCAACTTTTTAGAAGTTGCCTTTTACAATAGTGTTAGGTGACTGAGAATAAGAATAAGAATG
>NW_006283639.1:3377397-3382306 GCF_000327345.1 Myotis davidii
GAAGTTTGATGTTAAAGAGATTCAAACTCAATTCTGGAGTTTAGGAGTCTAGATTCTTGTGATATCCAAAAGAATGGAGGAAGAAATCATGACCCACAGAACAAGCCATAATAGTTTCAGAGTTAAAGGCTGCCTTATGTTGCAAAGAAACATTATTTGGGAACTTGATTACTTAAAAAAAAACTATAACCAAATAAGGTTTAATTCTAATAATGCAAGATGATATTATATAAACAAATTGATTAAAATGAACTTTGAATACTTAATCAGTGATTAAAGATAATTATCGTTGTATATAAAATAATATTTTAAAGAGAGAAGTGTTGTTTTCATTTGCATATCAAAATACCATATTCAAATTAAAAGTTGAAAATCACTCTATACCATACAGAAAAATGCTTACCTGAGACTCTCAATGAAGAAGAATCTATATTTAAACACCCAGTTTCACCATTTAACTTCTGATATAAAATGGTTTCGATCCTATCCCGAAATTTTGCTGCCTTATTTTTAAAGCAGAATATAAACTTCAGCACACAATGTATTACCACTTTCCCTTTGGCTCTGCTGCAGAACAGAAGCAGACAAATAAATTCAGCTTTTTACTGAGCCTTTGTCATTCTTAGCAGAGTCATTGCATACTTTGTTAAGCAGAGCTCCTAGCAGCTATTTCAGTTTCTCCCAAGGGCATGGAAATGGCACTTTCTGGACATGGTGAACAGAAAAGACAATGTGATTTAAACTCAGGGGAACTGAATTTGTATTCTAGATTTACTATTTGCCACCTTCTTGATTATAGCAAGCTGTTGGCATTTTCTGTACTTAAATTTCCTCATATCTATAATAGGGTTGGAATATTATTTACTGGGTTATTGTAAACACCATATTAGATAATGTATATGGAGGTATTTTGAAAATTTTAGAGTATTGTGTAAAAATTACTTATTAATATAAATGCATCTATGTATTATAAATCCAGTACAGACTCTGTATAAAGGGCCAGTAGCTAGTATAAAAGTGAATGTAACAGGTAAGATGAGAGAATCATTAATTCTCATTTTTTTAAAGTGAGGGCAGAATTTTCCAGGGTGGGCCAATTCTCTCTCACCTGTTCGAAATCATGACTGAGTAAAAAATTTCTACCAGATTTATTAAATTTATAATTCTGACTTGAAGATGCAAATACATAAAATAAACAAAGTAAAAATAAATAAACAAACCAGAAATTTAAAAAGGGGTAACTACCAGTGACTCTGGGGAATGTCTCTTCCACTCTGTTCGCTCTCTTCTCTGTTTCTGTGTCTCCTTTCCTCTCTAGGTATTTCTCTGAATATGTGCATTTGAAAACCCACAACCACCCCAAAGCTTTATGAGACTCAAGAAAAATCCTGGCCCTAGGCAGTTTAGCTCAATGAATAGAGAGTTGGCCTAAGGACTGAAGGGTCCCAGGTTTGATTCTGGTCAAGGGCACATGCCCAGGTTGCAGGCTTGATCCCCAATAGGGGGCATGCAGGAGGCAGCTGATCAATGATTCTCGCTCATCATTGATGTTTCTCTTTCTCCCTCTCCCTTCCTCTCTGAAATCTATAAAAATATATTTTAAAAAAAGATCCTGAAAACATCCACTTCTAAACCTTCATAACACTCATGAACAAAAACAGAAACTGTGGCCAGTATCCATGATTAAAATGGTTATAAAGCCTATTATTCTAACAATTTTTTCCAGGATAATTCTAAATTAAAGGCTTAGCTTATTTTTTATATCACTCCTTATTTATGTTTTAGAGTATGTATGCATATGCTCTTACTTTGAGTGCTATATGTGAATTATTTTTATTTCCTTTATACAGTATTAAGCATTAGTTATTACTTGCCAATTTATTAAGTATACTTTTATGTAGGTGCAATGCTATTTTTTTCTTGTCTGATCTATAGGGACAAACACTTTATTTCTAATGCAATAGGCAAGGACATATTGTATTACTTTGTTTATTTTAAAGATTTTTGTCAAACCATAGATGTCACTTTGACTCTTCATTCTGTGTCAAATAGCAACCTAAAATTAAACTAAATATAGACATATGGATTATTAGGCTGACATCATTAGGGTAAAATGATCCTCTTTTCTAATAAAAAATGAAATAAAAGTTATTTTAATTTTACCTTTTCTTGACTCATAAAATACTCTTTAGTTTTATATGACAAATGCTTATTTTCTTTTACATTCCTGAACTTTCTATTCATTCATTCATTCATTCATTCATTCATTCATACCTTGATTCATTTAACAGACATGTATTAATTTAGTTCAGGCAATATGCCATACATAGTTCTAGGTACTATATCAGCTCATATAAGACCACAAGATCCCTGCTAGCATGAGCTAGAAAGAGAGACACATAAACAAGAAAACAAAGAAATAAATAATCATTATGCTAAATTCTATGAAGAAAATAGAGCATTGACTTGAAGGGTAGATATGGGAACATTATATAAAGCCTTTTTGCAGTAAGAGCCTCATAACAAGGACTGAGTCATGTTAAGATTGAAGGAGGAATGTTCCAGAAAGAAGGAATATCAACTGTAAAAACCTTGCCCAAAGTAGCCTTAACATTCCCCTCATTTTATTAAATGTTTGACAGACTTCTTTTTGACTCTAGGCCCCTAATAGCCCTGTTTTTAGATCACTTACTCTAAAAACTTGTAAATGTAAATTCTTTCTCTGCTCCTTTGAGTTATAAGTAAATTTTTCAAAAGGCTCTTGCAGTTTAACCCAGAAATGTATTTCTCAAGCCCCTGAAGGCCATCTACAGTTACTCAGGTCTAGTAACCATCAAAGATGGTAGCCTCTCTATCTCTCAGTTTCAGGGGGAAGGTGAAAGCCTAACCTTGGTGGGCACCTTACTCCAAGTTGTAAAACCACCTCCTGTCATGAAGACATGAGTTTCGTTTTCTTTGGGCAAAGCCAATGATGCAATTTTGCATGTTTATTAGAAGAATAATAGCAGGTCAGTAGTGTGAATATAAAGTTACGGGTGAAATCAAGGGTATGAGAAAAGGTCAGAGAGAGGCAGGGCCAGGTCAGGTAGGGTCATGTGGACTATATTAGGAGTTTGGAAATCGTAGGAAATGATCAGATGATATTAAGTAGGGGGATTATATGCTTTTCCAATTCAATTTGATTGCGGTGTGGGGAATGGATTGTAGTGGAGCAAGAGTGAAAGCTGAAGATTACACAAATTGATGCAATAATCTAGATATACTTGCTTGGGTTCAACCTACAGCTCTAGTATTTATTAAATGTGTGACCTTGGCAAGTCACTTAGCCTTCCTTTACTTCAGTTTCCTCATCTGTAGAATGGGAAACTTATATATAAAACCACACAGGGTTATTATCAGGTTAAATGGGTTAATATATAAAAAGTTCCAGGGGAGGGAGTCACTGGTTAAGTGTGCTGGTTTTAAGGAGAGGTAGATTCCTAAGCATATTAACATTTTTATTTCTATTTGTAGTTGTTATTCTTTTCCTATCTCTTGCAGGTTATCTGTTCCTTCCCAGTGTTTGGTTAAAACATCTTCACTGCTAGAAAACAGCTGCAGACTTGGATTTTCAGAGGGGCAGGAGGGTAAAGTAAAAGAATGAAGCTTGTTGGGTGTAAATACATGTGCATACATCATGGCAAACCGTGCAGCCTCAGTTTCAGTTTACAAATATCATATGGGAATGTGGTCTGTGTTGTTAGATCTTTTGATTTTTCAACATTCTAAAAATTCTTTTTTTTATGTGAAATTTTCTAACTTTTACATTTGGGATTTACCCCATTAGCTACTAGTTTATGACTCCTGAGTCAGACATTTTGTGCATGGCTCTCTTACCTTACCCATTCTTTCCTTAGCTTGAAATAATCTCCCGATTTTAAATGTACTTTTTTATTTTGGGCCTTATATTTAAAACGCGCACACACCCATTTAATCTTTACTTGAAACTTACAATAATCTGGAACTCCTGATTCTGGCTCAATAATTTCTCAATAGACCTTGAATACCTTTTATTTTCCACATTTGAAAATGCTAGTTGTTTTGAAGCCCTGAATTCAAATTTGTTTGAACCCTTTAATTGTATACCAAGCAAAGATATTCTGCTGAGTATGAGATAAGAAACAGGACAGAACATTTTTTTTCTCAGTGCCTCTCATGCTATTTTATATACCTTACTTGGACAACATGGGATTTGACATACTGTCTTCTCAGTTTTGATCCATGAAATGTTTCATTTATCTGTTAAAAGAGTAAAATGCATAATTATTATGTTTTATTTTAAGTTTTCATTGTGGAGAACTTCAAACATACATAAAAGCAGATAGAATAGTGTAAAAAAAACCATGTTTATATCATTCCACTTTATCAGTTATTAATAAATGGCCAGACCAGTTTCATTTTACTACTACCTACATCCCCAAAATTAACTAATTCTTTAATATCATCAAATACATAGTATTAAAATTTTCCCAGATCATGACTCAATTAGGAAAAAGATGCAATGTGTTAAATATATATCTTTTTGAAAATTATCTTCAGGCTCAGTTCATTCACAAATGTCTTTAAATAAAAAAAAATGTGGCACAGTTGGATAAAAATATTTGTTCCTAAGAGTAGCATGATACATCAGAATATTCATTTTGGAGAGGTGAATTCAAAAGACCAACTAATAGATTTTATCTTCCATGCTCAGCCTTTTATTGAATATCAATGTCATAAAACTTGACCGAAATGTCCCCAGAAGGAGATGTTTCTTTCTTTCTTTTTCTTCCTTCCTTCCTTCCTTCCTTCCCTCCCTCCTTCCCTCTCTCCCTCCCTCCCTTCTTCCTTCCTTCCTTCCTTCCTTCCTTCCTTCCTTCCTTCCTTCCTT
>NW_006283639.1:3382337-3392033 GCF_000327345.1 Myotis davidii
CTCTCTCTCTCTCTCTTTATTATGGCAGCCTTCGTTCATGACTGAACTTCAAACCATTTTTGCCTGCTGTTCGAATAACATGCTACTGATGGGTTCAAAATGAGATATGTAGAAATTTCTCAGAGAAATTTTTTGAATTGTTTTTTCAGGTGCTCCTGATCTCAACCTGATGGATGATTTCCCACTGTAGGACCTTTACAGAGCACCAGACAACAAATTGCACTGCCCATGACTTTTACTTTTGCAAAGACTGGCCTTCAAAAACTGACTCAATATTGGAATTGCAGCGATTTAAATTACATTTTCCTCTTGCTCCTAAGTAATTGGAATGTGTTCATGTATTCAATAAATATATGTTGAAATAAAACTATGAACTAATCAGATAGATCCATCCTTTTTTAGAGATTCAAAAGAGAACATAGATAGCAAGCAGACCAAGGAGTAAATATGATAATCTGAGATAGTATTAGGTGATATAAAAATATAAACTAAAGTAAATAATGGAGACATGGGAAGGATCAAGTCAGGCCTCTTTGAAGTGGTGATATTTGAATGAAACCTGACAATCAAGGGGAGAAGAATATTCTAGATGGAAGGAAGTGCAGTTCCTAGGGAAAAATGAGATTGGCATAATTGAGGGATAGAAGCAAACTTGTTGTGACTCAAGTAAAGTGAGCAAGGGAGAGGGTATATAATTGAGGTTGTATGTGTAGGTAGGGACAAGATTATAGAGAACCTTGTTGGCCATGATAAGGGTTTTGGATGTAATTCCTAAAATATAGTGAAGGGAAGAATCTTGACAAGATGGTAGCTAAATTATGTCATATTTCTCTTCTATTTCCATTTTAATATACCTGCCTTCTGGTGTTGAGTGGGTTTGGGCTTAATGGGAGTCCTGGGAGAAGGGAGATGATGAGGAACCTTCTTTTTCATGGGCCAGGAAGAATCTAGAGAACAACCTGAGAACCCTGTGAAAAGATAGAATCACACAGGCCCTGGGAAGAGATTGGCTAACTGAGATGCATGGATGCCCAGGGATTAAGCTGACACTAGGCCATGTGAGTGGGTTTTCATAGACCCACTGCCTCTAAGAAGAAACTGCAAAACTGAAGATTCCTTGCTCCTGAGACTAAGCTAGTATGGTGGGCAGAACATGGGGAGCTGGAAGACTTCCTTCTGGGCTTTGGTATGAAGAATGCCTGCTGCCCAACCTTCAGCCTATAGGATGTAAGAAAATCTCATTTCCCAACTTGTACTACTACCTCTAATAACAAAACAGTGGCCCCAATAAGCCAACAGGAAAAATGGTAATGCAAATAAAGGAGCCTAGCTGCCAGAAAAAGGAAATAAAACAGATTAGGTTTTCATCAAAATAAAATAATGGGTGCAAAAAACCCCACTTAGAATATGATTCCAGAAGTGGCTGTAAATAATAGAAGTGTGAAGAGAGAAAGAAGAGGGGTGGATGACATATAATAATGATAATAAATAGTGGGAGGAAATGGTTCTGAATTAAATAAAGATCAAAACCTGTAGATTCAAAGGAGTAGACTGATTTGAGGCATGTTTGATGTATCTGGGAAATATTCTTGCATTTTAGATATAAAGAAAAATTTTGACAAATTTCTATTTAGGAACAAAGTATACATTGATAGAAAAATAGAATCAGAAATTTCATTTATAACATTTGAAGTTGGAAGTTGGTGAAATGATATTGTCATATTTTGAGATAACAATTTTACAATTTAATCATCCTACTCCCAGTCAAG
Source organism: Myotis davidii (assembly GCF_000327345.1). NCBI lineage: Eukaryota > Metazoa > Chordata > Mammalia > Chiroptera > Vespertilionidae > Myotis > Myotis davidii. Next base: position 3,384,107 of record NW_006283639.1, read on the forward strand.
ATATAATCTCAAATCAGAGGAAAAGAGGTTTTTATGGCAAGGATTTAGTAACATAATTTACATACCACAACTGAGAAAAATACATGACTAATGATTCTCATAAAGTAAGACATGAGTCAGAATTGAGATCCCAGTGGAGGAGAAGTTTAAGAAGAGAAGAAACAAATGATGAGCAATAAAACCTGGTGTGTGTGTGTGTGTGTGTGTGTGTGTGTGTGTGATTATAATGAACATATAATTTCTATATTTAAAATGGAGGCAACATACTTTAAGAAACATCCTAATAATAGTTTTGAACTTGAAGTACTATTTCAGCAAAACCTAGTTATTAGGAAGAAGAAAGGAGGGCAGAAGAGGGAGAGAAAATAAAAGTGATAAAAAGTCTTATCAGGAGTGGGGAATGGCAAAGGGAGGAGAGGATAGAAGGGAAAGTATGTTAAAGGCCTCCTTTTCTTGGGTTGAGGGTTAGGTAAGGAAATAACCAGTTGATGGGACTAACAGTTTTTAAAATATTAGTGGAAAAATATTTATGTAATTTCTAGTTCCAGAAAGGATAAGTTAACTAAGTATATTGACATTTTCAGGTGGAAAAAAATGGAATGGAAAACAATTTAAATCAGAATAATAAAAAAGGAAGCAAAAATATTTACTTAAAGCAAACTAGAGAAATAGAAATAGTTATCCAGTGGTCGGCAAACCGCGGCTTGCGAGCCACATGAGGCTGTTTGGCCCCTTGAGTGTGGCTCTTCCACAAAATACTGACTTCTGCGCATGGGCCACGAAGTTTCAGTCGCACTGTACGTGTGCACCCGCTCGTGTTATTTTGTGGAAGACCCACACTCAAGGGGCCAAAGAGACGCATGTGGCTCGCGCGCTGCAGTATGCCGACCACTGGGCCGCTAGGGCAACCACAACTGGTGTGGCTTAGTAGTTGAGCATCAACTCATGAAATAGGAGGTCATGGTTTGATTCCTGTCCAGGAAACATGCCTGGATTGTGGGCCCGATCCCCAGTAGGGGGTGTGCAGGAGGCAGCTGATCAATTATTCTCTCTCATCATTGATGTTTCTCTCTCCCTCTCCCTTCCTCTCTGAAATCAATAAAAATATATTTTTAAAAAATAAAAACAGTTATTACTTGTTATAATGAATGAGAATAGACAAAATGTCATGAAAGAATCTATTAAGTTGCATTAACAAACAAAAGCTAGTTATCTATGATTTAAAAGCATCATACTCGTAAGTAAAGGGATGAAATACTGCTCAAAATAAAGGTATGGGAAAGAAATACTATGCAATTACTGTATAGTCCAATACAGAATCCAAAAATAGATTCTGGAATATATGAGGATTTAGGACTTAACAAGAGTGGCATTTTAAATCATTGGGATAAACTAGATTATTTAATAAGTAGTGCCAGCTCAACTAAATAAAATAAACTTGGCCCCTACCTTATATTAAATCTATTTCCATTAGATTAAAACTTAAAAGTAGGTGAAAAGACTCTCTAGGCAACTGAATACGCTTCTCTTATGGGTTGTGGAAAACTTTTGAATTAAGACAGAAACTTACCTTCTGAAAGGGCTGACTGTCCTAATCTAGAACTAAAATAGTGGTAAGAAACGGTGTGAATTTATGAATTATTAAATTCCAAGTTGGAGGGTGATTACTAGGATTCTGGTATTCCTAGGAGCACAGCGTTTAAAACGACAATGCACAGAAAAACATTTTAACTTACCAAAGACACTGTCTTTTTATTTAGGTCCACATATTCTTGTGAATATGGCTTTTCAAACTTTCTGTCATAGTCAACATTATTGGCTTTAAAGCTGACGTGATAATAGCAAGATGTTTTCCCTGAGGAGAAAAAAGAAGAAATAGTTCTGACTTTGATCATTGTGTAACTACATTTATTTAAAAAATATATTTTATTTTATTTTTTCCATCATCATTTAACCTCTCTATGCCCTCTTCCACCTTCCCCCTTCCCACAATCACCATGCTGTTGTCCATGTCCATGAGTTCTTTCTCTTTTTATTTTCTCAATTGCTCCACCCCTCCCCCTCCTATCCCCACTCCTTAACCAGAGCTGTCTGGTGCTCCCTATCTATGAAAATGTCTCTATTTTGCTTGGTAGTTTGTTCATTAAATTCCACGTGAGTTAAATCATATGGTACTAGTCTTTCTATGATTGGCTATTTCACTTAAGATAGTTCATTATGTAACTGCTTTTATTCTTAAGAAATAACATATGAAATATAATACTCTGATAAAATTTCAGGTAACTTGACATTTAAATAATCTTGATTTCTAGTGATTGTTAAAATAACTTTGACAGGGGAATGTTTATTAAATTATAACTTCACCCAAGAATGTTATCTGAATTTTTAAGGTAAAATTCCAATGTGCCAGCTTTCAAGTTTGGGCAATCTAAAGACAGATGTGTAACTGTGAAATGAAATTATATTAAAGTGTAGATAATTTTTAGTTTTTGTGATCATCACAGATTACATTTTGGAAAAACAGTGGAGTCTCAGGTTTAATAATTTATGAAGTACCTAAGAAATGAAAATGAATAAAGAGGAAAGTAAAATGAGGGATGACTTGTAAGTACTGCAAATTAAGTAAACAGAACAAAGAAATCAAACTTACAACTTTCAGAAAGTAAAGCAAACCATGAAGCTGATGGTTAGACTGTCAGCTTTACCATTTTATTTATTTTTTAGAAAGTTTGTTATAAAACAATTTATTGCACCTAGCAGGCATGGCTCAGTGGTTGAGCATCAACCTATGAACTAGGTTTGATTCCTGGTCAGGACATATGCTCAGGTTGCGGGCTTGATTCCCAGTGTGGGGAATGCAGGAAGCAGCCAATCAATGATTCTCTCTCATCATTGACGTTTCTATCTCTCTCTCCCTCTCCCTTCCTTTCTGAAATAAATAAAAATATGTTAAAAAATAAAATAATTTATTGCAAAACTATAGAGTAATTATTTTCTTTTTATTAAACTTATTGGAGTGACATTGGTTAATAAGAATATATAGGTTTCAGGTGTACATTTCTATGATACATGATATTCATGCTGCATTGTTACCCACCACCCAAAGTCAAAGAATCTTCCTTCACCATCACTGTATATTTGACCCTTTTACCCTCTACTACCCTCCATCCCCCTTCCCTCTGGTAACCACCATACTGTTGTCTGTGTCTATGAGTTTTTGTTTGTTTTTCTTATTTGTTCATTTCCTGCTTTCAGTTTAATATCCCACATATGAGTGAAATCATATGATTTTTAACTTTTTCTGTCTGACTTGTTTTGCTTGACATGATATTCTCAAGGTCTATACATGCTGTTGCAAATGGCAGTATTTCATCTTATGGCTGAATAGTAACCCATTGTGTATAGTGGGTAAGCTAAAGTAGGTTTACAGTTATGAGTACATAAAACATAGATGTATTATTATTTATTAATTATTGTATTATTTTCCATATGAACAACTTAAAACCCACTTTTGCCCCATCCTGTATGTACCACATTTTTATCCAGTCATCTATCAAAGGACACTGATTATTTCCATGTCTTGGCTACCTTGAATAATGCTGCAATGAACATAGGGGTGCATATGTCTTTGCGAATAAATGTTTTCAAATTTTGGGGGTAGATATAAAAAGAGGGGTTACTGGGTTATATGGTAACTCTATTCTTAATCTTTTAAAGATCCTCCACACTGCTCTCCATAGTAGCTGTACCAATTTACATTCCCACCAGTGGCGAATGAGGGTTCCTTTTTCTCCTCAACCGCTCCAATCTTTGTTACTATTTGTTTTGTTGATAATAGTCTTTCTAATAAGTGTGAGGTGGTACCTCATTGTAGCTTTGATTTGAACATCTTTTATATATCTGTTGGCTGTTCATATGTCTTCTTGGTAGAGGTATCTGTTCATATAGTTGGATTGTTTGTTTAGTGTTGAGTTTTATGAGTTCTTTATATATTTTGGATATGAAGCCCTTGTCAGAACTGTTGTTTGCAAATATTACCTCCCATTTAGTTAGTTGCTTTTCTGTTTTGTTGTTGGTTTCTTTTTCTGTGCCAAAGCTTTTTAGTTTGATATAATCTCATTAATTTATTTTTGTCTTTACTTCCCTTGCCTTTGGGGTCGAATTCATAAAATGTTCTCTATAACCAATATTCATAAGTTTAGTACCTATGTTTTCTTCTATGTAATTTATTGTTTCAGATCTTATATTTAGGTATTTGATTCATTTTAAATTATTTTTTGTACATGGGGACAAAGAGCTGTCTAGTTTCATTCTTTTGCATGTGGTTTTCCAGTTTTCCAAGCACCATTTATTGAAGACACTTTCTTATCTCTATTTTATATTTTAAGCTTCTTTGTCAAAAATTATTTGCCCATATACATCTGGGTTTATTTCTGGATTCTAAGTTCTGTTCCATTGTTCTGTGTTTCTGCCAATACCATGCTGTTTTGATTATCATCACTTTGTATTATAATTTGAATCCAGGGAATGTCATACCTCTGCCTTCATTCTTTTTTCTCAGGATTGCTTTTGTATTTAGACTGTACTATTTTAGTACATCAAATATGATAGAAATCAAAACTTTTTTGTAACTATGCTCAGGTGCCATTGTACCCCACTACTTAACAGACTGGGGGGTAAGAGAGAGGAGAGAGAGAGAGAGAGAGAGAGAGAGAGAGAGAAGACAGAAGAGAGAAAGAGACGGAGAAATAAAAGCATTTTGTAACACTGAGAAGATCCTTCATGTCAGTGAAGTTAATTATTTGGAGAAAATCTTTCCTGCACACTCACAAATACAGAAATGCAAAGTAAAACAAGACAGAGTTTTTTTCTTGAATTAAACTGTTAGAGATGAGAAAAACAATAACCCCAGGCTGGGTTAGCTATACTTAGACAAAATATACTTTAAGCTAAAAAACAGTAGCAAAGAAAAAGATAAACTCTGAGAAATACACACCCTTCCAAGACTGAATCATCAGTAAATAGAAAATCTGAACAGATAAATAATGAGTAAGGAGATTGAAACAGTAATAAAAAAACCTCCCAATACAGAAAAGCCTGGGAACACATGGTTTCACTGATGATTTCTACCAAACATGTAAAGAAGATTTAATATCAATCTTTCTCAAAATTGGCTAAAAATGAAAAGGAGGGAATACTTCTAAACTTATTTTTTGAGGCCAGCATTACCTTAATACCAAAGCTGATAAGAACACAAGAAAACTACAAATATCTTTGATGAGTATAGGTGCAAAAATCCTCACCAAAATACTAGCTAGCTGAATTGAAAGGATTATACATGTTGATCAAGTGAGATTTACCAATCAATAAATGTGATAATTTCTTGTGGGAATGTAGGAAGTTTTTTTTTTTTATAAAGAAGTCCTTATCCTTGAAAAGGTTACGAAAGAGTGGATGAAAGGAAGGAATAAGCACAGGACACAGAGGGGTTGGCACAAAAAGCTATTTTAAGGAAACATCAAAGCTGAGGACCCCATACTTTTTTTCAATTTTATGGGCATTAAGCTAAGTGAAATAAGCCAGTCAGTAAAAGAAAAATATATAGAAAAATTTTTACTGTTTCTTTTTTTTATCCCTCATTAATGGAAAATACTTGACTTTTTTAGAGAGAATTTTATGAAAAGAAATCATTGTATATAGAGAATTTTTATACGCTTTGGAATAAGAAATCTAGCTTAGAAATCTAGGTTGTAGGCTTTTATATTTGTTAACTCATTGATTATCTCTTCAAAACTTATTAATGTAACAGTGAATTAATTAATTAATTGATGTACTCTGATCACCTAAATCTTTACCAGGAATTAAAAAAAAAAAGATCATACCACATCTCAGAATTCAGAATGCTCTAAGCCAAAAGTCGCTACAGAACAAAGACTGCAGTAAATGTTATTAACCATAAGAAATTATCTCTGTCAAATAGTCTTATCTGATTCCTTTCCTCTTATTCTCAAAGTTCCTAACTTTCCAATAATGGGAAATTAAATTCATGTGACTGGAAAGCCAGATATCATGAGTACTTACCGTAAGTGACGAAATGAGCAATGAGTCCGATGATTACTGCAGCAATCACAGTAATTAAGATACCCAGGGTAATCTTTCCACACCTTGTGAGTTTCACTTTTGTGTTTGACTCTGTTCTTCTAAGCAAAAAGAATAGGAAAGCAAGTGTTAATATGAGTAAGATATAGAACTATCAGAAATAAATATGAATTTGCTGTTAAGTATAAAAGTATATTATTTTTCAATAACTGTGGATTCAGTAAACTGCTGAGCTCGGAAAACAACGTATAGAATTAGTGAATATAATATTTGGCCTGCTTACTTTTGAGGACATATGAATAATAATGATAATACTAAAATCAGAATTCATTCATTCAGCAAATATTTTTAGATATCCTATTATGTGGTAAGCAGAGTTGTAGGAAAAAAGGCCTCTTTCTTATGGAGCTTACATTTTACTGAGGGAAGCTAGACAACAAATACCATAATTAATAAAATTCATAACTGGTAAAATAATATTAAGCTCTGTAGGAAAAAACATAGTTCTAGGTAAAGAAAATATGAATGTGGAAGCATATATAAGATGGTGTTGGTGTCAGGATGCAATATTAAATAGAATAGTCAGGTTAGGCCTACTAAAAAGGTAAAATCTAAGCAGACTTGAATCTATACAGATTTCTGGAATGTTCCATGCAGAGAGAACAACTTGACAAATGGTCTTTAGGAGGGTCATGCCTGGTATGTTAGGAGAGCAGCGTGGCTGTAGCAGTGAATGAAGGGAAGAGTGGTAAGAGACTAAGTCTGAAAAGTATTAAGGCTCAGATCATGTAGGGCCTTGTTCATCTTTGTAATTATATTGGCCTTTTCTCTGAGTGAAATGCGAGTATTGAGGTCTTTGGAGAGAAGACTATGATGATCTAGCCTAATTTCTTAATGGGATCCCTCTGACTTCTTTGTGGAGAGTAAATTATAGAGAATAAGCGTGGAAGCAGAGCAACAATATAGGAAATGATTATAATAATCCAAGCACAAAATGATGTTGGCTTGAGCCAGGGTGGGAGAGGCAGAGGAACTGAAAAGGGGCTGAAGTTTGGGAACATTTTGAGTATAGTGTTGATAGGAATTCATGTAATTTTTTCAAGGAATTGGTCTGTTTTGTCTGAGTTGCCAAATGTATGTATATAGAATTGGTAGTATTTCCTTTTTATCCTTTTGATGTCTATGGGTATCCATAGAAAGATTCTGTTCAATTTCTGATATTGGTAATTTTTAATCTATTTACTTTGTTAGTCTTCCTAGAGAGTTGCTAATTTTATTGATTTCTTTCTTAGAACCATTGCTGTATTTTATTGTGTTTTTTTTCAACTGTTTTTCTGTTTTCACTTCATTAATTTATATTCTTCATTATTTCTTTTCTTCTGCTTGCTGGGGGTTTATTTTGCTCTTCTTTTTCTGGGTTTTTGCAGTGGGAACTTAGATTATTTATTTGATACTTTTCCTCCTTTCTTATGCATGTTTTTAATGCTGTACTTTCCATCTCAGCACTGTTTTAGCTGTGTCTCAGAAATTTGATGTTTTATTTTCATTTTTATATAGTTTAATGTATGCTGGGAGCCGGTCCATCCTTGCTGTTTCAAGGGATCTGGCATATATGGCATACTGTTCTTAATATGTTTTCTCACCTTCTTGGTGCTATGTGTTTTAACCAAGGTCACCTCTCCGAGAAAGGTTGTTTCCCCAGATAGAGATTTTCTCCTGAAGTTAGGGAGGGAATAAAACCCCTTCACTAAGTGCCAGGTGGATAATTAATCTCTTTAACTACGAACAATCATGCTGAAGCTACATAATCTTTACTCCCTGGATTAGT
>NW_006283639.1:3392178-3407275 GCF_000327345.1 Myotis davidii
TCTGGACAGAACTTGGCTGGAAATCCTGGCTGGGCTGCTGATCAACTGAACGCTGTCTCCGTGTCATTCCTGCTTCGCCGACTCCGTCCACACCTTTGGGGATCCCTGGACCTGCTGGGGCTGGACCCCGGCAAATGTATTTTTAATATTTCTGTTAGCATTCCTCTTTAACCTATAGATTATTTAGAAATGTGTTTAGTTTCCAAGTGTTTTGAGGTATTCCTGTTAACTTTTAAAATTTGATTTCTAGTTTGATTCTATTGCAAGTGAAAAATGTATTACATATGATATGAATTATTTAATTTTTTTATGGCACCGCATATGACCTAGAATGGCTATGTTCCATGGATCCTTAAAAAATAATGTGTTCTACTGTTGTTGGGTGAGGCTTTCTATAAATGTTGATTAGATATTGTGTTTGATGGTGTTATTGAGTTATTCTATATCTGTTGTTTTTCTCTGTAGTTGTTTAACACTTATTGAAGAGGTCATTAAATTCTACAAACATAATTTTGAATTTTTAAATCTTTTTCAATTCTTTTTTATTTTTACCTCACATGTTTTGCTGTTGTTTGGTACATATACTTCTAAAGTTGTTATATCTTCTTGGTGGATTGACTTTTTGATCATTATACAATCTCCCTCCCTGTCTGGTAATTTTCTTTGCACTGAAGTCTACTTCTTTCTCTGATATTAATATAGTCAGTCCTGCTTTCCTTTGAATGATGCTGCATGACTGGTCTTTTCCCATTCTTAATATTTTTAGGGTTCATGTCAGCCCTGTTTTTTAAAATTTATTGACTTTTAGAGAGGGAGGGAGAAATATTGATGGGAGAATGAGTATAATATCCTTTGGGTGCCTCCTGCACACCCTTTACTGCTGCAAACCCGGGCATGTGCCCTGACGGGAATCTACTGGCAACCCCCGGATGCAATGACGATGCCCAATCAACTGAGCTACATCAGCCAGTGCTCAAGTCAGCCTATTTAATGCCTTAATCAAAACAGCCTTCAGAAGCTCTGGGGGCTTATTCAGCATTATTCACACACTCATAGGTGTTGTTGTTTTAATAAGCATTAACGCAAGCAATAGAGTAAGAAAATAACAATAATAAAAACTTTTAGAATAAATTACATATTATTTATGAATTGGGTGACAACTTAATTCCAATGTATTTATATTTCTACAATGTTAAAGAATGTATTTCTTTGGCATAAACAGGAAATTTCTCTTTAGAAGTTAAGTCATTTATTATGTTCGTGTTTATTGAACATTTTCTATGTGCACGGTATTGGTTTAGGCAAGGGGTCTATAATGATGAGCAAGGTTACTAATGGTGAATATGAAAACTGTAAAATGAATTTTGTCATACATACACATATACTGAATATTGTATTTGCAAGGACTTCCATAACAGAGTACAATAGACTGAGAGACTTCAACAATGGAAGTTTATTTTGTCACAATTTTGGAACTGGAAGCCTGAGATCCAGGGGTTGGCAAGATTGTTTTCTTCTGAAGCCGTTCTCCTGGGCTTACAGATGACTGTTGTCTCCCTGTATCTTTATATGGAGATTCCTCTACATATCTGTGTCCTAATTTACTCTTCTTACAAAGACATCAGTCATATTTGATTAGGGCTCAGTCTGATAATTCATAACTTAATTCCCTCTTTCAGGACCCTATCTCTAAATCCTATTGTCATTTTGAGGTATGAGGGATTAGGGCTTCAACATATAAATTTTGAAGAATAAAACAGCCCATGATACACACACACACACACACACACATACATACACACACATACATACACACACACATATATGAATATATATAATATTTGGTCTATACATTTTATATTAACATAATATAAATTCTTAATATTTTATTTTGTATATTTCATATACCCACACATACAATATTGCACATAGGTTTGTATATATATTTCAGATTTATATATTGTTATGTTAATGTATATATGTAAATATATATAATCAACATACAATGACAGTACTAAATGTTGATCAGTTTTAAACACCTATATTAATTTGATTTTTGTTTGCACATCGAATTAAATATATTTTAGGAAATTTATTTTTTAGTTAGTTAACAAGTAATCCTTAAATAGGAGTTATTTCATGAACAGATAATATTAACTAGATTCCAATGCAGGTGAAATTTCCAACTCCAAATCCTTTTAGATAAAATTTCATTTTATTTTTAAAAACTTTGACAATTTAAATATATTTTGTTTAAATTGTGTTTGTACATGCTCTGCACATAAATGAATATCTTAATATTTCTATAGAAACACAATACCTATGAACTTTTTGGGTCTATAATAAAATAAAATTTAAAAAATACTAAAAGACATCTAACTCTGCAAAAATTTAGAGGAAAACACTTTTCCCCAAGTTGATCAACTCACCTACTGAATGTAAAATTGTGTTTACATTTTTTGGAAAGATAAATGGCTAAATAATATAATAAAACCCTGGTAACTTAGTTTCCTATAGATGAATATGTTACCCTAAAGAACCTTTTCTATACTCAAAGGTATATGTCTGTATATTTTACTCAACACAGTTTGCCAAGGGATAAGCTTCAAAAAAATGTTGTAAGTGGAGTGTAAAACTTGATGTAGAAAATATTTGGAGTATATTTTCTTATTCTTCTCAACCATGTGCTTCTAGAATAAATAATATAAAAATACCGTGTTTGTATATTAAAAGTTGAATATTGGAAATTTCACAATATTTCACATATATAAACTTCATTTATTGTGCCTCCTTCTTATTTGTCTATAAGGTGATGGGACAGTGATTTTTGTATACCAGAATTTGTTTACTAAGGAGTATTGTTGACTTCAAACCTCCCTCCAATGTATAGCTCCTAGAATGGGATATTCATAGCTTCTTGGAAATGGAAGGAACTTTGCAGATCACCATTCTGGTTTCCTAATTTTAAAGAAGGGTAAGTTTAAAACAATATTTTCTGTTTAGGCCATTTCAAATCTAGGGAAGATATGGTAGGGATTCTAGGTGGGGATTTCTCCTCTGGTTATTATTAGTGTGTTTAGGTTTTGGGTGAGAGTTCCTGATCTCCAGAAGGAAAATTAAATCATATAGGCCACTCTATCTTGCAACTCTCACTTACCTTACAGACTAAATCAAAGATCACCACAGTAACTTACATCTTAATTCATAAATGTAAAATTATGGTAATAAGTAAAAATTAATTTTAAAGGCAGGTGAACTAAGTATTTCTGTCATTGTCACCTGAGTTTTCTAAAATATAGATATTCTTCCTATTTGCAAAGGTTTAATTAATCTGCAGTTTGTGTGTGAGTGTATTTGCAATTCAAAAGAAAAATTAAACTTTGTCACCACTTAGATTATTTTCTTTAAAATGTTCTCTGAACACAATGTCAGACATAAATTCTACTTTTCTGAAAGTGTTATAATGTGGAATGTTGGTGGAGAAATATTATTCAACCAAAATTGGTTCTTGGAATAGAGTTAATTTGAGGAATAGAAAAAACTTGTTTTAATTTCAGCAACTTGCCTTAATTTTCCAGTGTTATATTTTTTTTGCCAAATATATCCTGAACTCATTAGATATAATAATGATAAGAGGATATCAAGGATTATATAGGGATTTCAGAAACAGTAGTAAGTTGTACTTAAAAATTATTAATTCCTTCAAAGGATGAAACCAGGGTCTGATTTCTTATATATTGTTTATGGAGCAAAAGGAGCATAGCAAGTTAGCATGAAGGGCATAGCACATATTACTTGGAAACCAAGATTAAATACTTTTTCTAGCCTTTTTGTTAATTAAATAAAAGGATTAACTAGCTGATGGGAAAGATATCAGAGGTTCTCTTATAGCTGCTTAAGCTAAGTATTAATGTATAAAATGACTGATTATTCACATGTTTATTGGGAAATTACATCTTGCTCAATATTATACTCTTTACCTAGAGGCTAGCTGTCGGCAAGATATCAAAATCAGAAAAGTCGTCTAAAATTTTTATTAAAAATATGGGTCCGGCTCAAAGGATTCATCAAGGCATGCATTTTGCTGGAGTCTAGGAAAGACTAATGAGTATGTGAATATTTATATTGTGCGTTAGTTTGATTACATTAAGAAGCATCACAAAAACTATTTGCACTTCTTTGTGTGCTATGGAACCATCAACACACTTCTTTGATCTTCAGGCCAATTGCTATCTGGGCCCATGGCACTGTTAATGGGAAGGAACAAAGTCCTCTCTTCTTGTTGCTGTTCCTGTTTCCAACTACAATGTTAAATTACACTGCTAACACTCTATAGCAGTGAAGCACTGCACTGTTTCAGTAATTAAAAATTAAGACCTAAACCTTGTCTTCCACTTGCTACAGGTACAATAGCATATTATGAACACAAATATTGCCTCTATTACAACATACAGCACTAGAAATAGAGAGAGGTAACTTTCCTGTATTCTTTACATTGTCTGAGTGAAATTATCTTTTTAAAAGTAAAATCCCCCAATTTCACTTCAGCAATTCCAGCAACTATACCTATACTTTTCAGGAATGGTCTACTTGTGATAGAAAGATTTTTCACAGTAATTCACAAGCAAACAGATTCTAATAATTACAGGTTTTCAATCTTATTCATTCTTGTTTTTCCTTTGTGATTTACCTTGCTCTCATTTCCATAACAAGTTGAGAGAATAACCTTGTTTTTAAGATCTTTAAAATACTAATGAAGCTACTTTAATTTGGTCCCTTCAGAAAGTAGGCCCAGGGAGCAAAGGCAGGCCATCCTGCACCCACCGCCTACCCATTTAAGCTCACCTTTTCTGTAGTGGCTTCCATGCCGGCTTCCTCTGCGGAGGTTGCTCCTTTGCCATCTTCTCCCCGAGTGCTACGCAGCACAGTCATCCTCCATCTATTTAGCTTACGAGATCCTGTGCCTTTTATGTATTTTATGATAGTAGCATAATGATAATATTTAGCAGTCACACAACTTTTCATCTTCAAAGTGCTTTCTGAACATTTGCTAATTAATTTTACATTAGTAAAACATGAGCTGTATAGGTGCTTCCCCATAAATAATAAATAATCACATGACCCAAGTGGAGGCAAAATTTAAAACTCTCAGTTGCTGTGAGTGACCAAAACAATAGGGTCCCCAGGTTTGAAAAGAGCCTTTCCTCACCCAGCTTTTGCATTTTGTGAATTTGGAGGCAAGCAGCTGCTCTTTTTCCTCCTTGGAATCCACTTCTAAAATTTTTGGCAGTTTCGTTATTGCTTTTGGGTGGAAGGCCAATGGCTGTCCAAGCTCTAACCCTCCATTAGAATCTGAACGCTCTCCAACTCATAACACTCTTGACTCTTTCAACCCATATATCATCCTTTGATGAATTCCTTCCTGAAATTTTTACAGTGATCCTAATACTAGTGCCCATTAAAGAATTTTTTATTCCCTGAAATCCAAAGGGTGTTGATTTTTAACTTAAAAAAAGATTTAACTACTAGTTTTTCAAAGTTTTGGATAGCATTATGTTTCTTGGCAGCCAATTTAGATATTGGTGTGGAAACTAGATAGGACACATTCTAATATTTAGCCACCTGGAAGTTACAACTCTAAGTTTCCTTTTCAATTCCATTCTTTTCTGTTTGAAAGTTAGATATATTTTATGTCTAACATTTATGATAATGTATACTACAATACTTTGAAAAACCAAAAGTATAGTTAACCCTTGAACAACAGTGGTAGCATTGAACACCACCTCACCCTGTCCAAAAATATACATATAACTCTCCACTCCCCCCAAATTTACTGTCGGCCCTTTGCATTACAGATTCAACTAACCTTGGGTTGAAAATAGTGTAGTTGACCCTTGAACAACAGGGTTTGAACTGTGCAGTTTCAAATATACATGGACCTTTTTTGATAGATATAGTTGGCCCTTTGTATCTGCAGATTTGGTGACCATAGATTCAATCAACCACACACAGAAAACAATATTTTCCCATTCACAACTGTGATTTCCCAACTGTGGTTGATTAAATCCACAGATGCAAAGTCTGACTGTAGTTAAGTTTTTGGGGAGTCAAAAGTTATATATGAATTTTCCACTGCTCGAAGGCTGGCACCCCTAACTCCCACCTGTTCAAGGGTCAACTGTATTTTCAATCTGCAGTTAGGAATCTATGGTTGAGCATTTGAAAATACTGCTTTTTATCCTTGATTGACTGAATCTGTAAATGCAAAACCTGAAGATATAAGGGCCAAGTGTATTGAAAAAAGAAAATCTGCGTATAAGCCAGGCTACTCAGTTAAACCCATGTTGTTCAAGGGTTAACTATGTTTTACTTTTTTTTCCTGTTACAATGCCAAGTGTCCACTTTAAAAGCTATCACTAAAAATCAATCAGTCAACGAACCACTGGCTTGAAGTGAAAAAAATCTAAAAACGAATTTTTAAATGAATGTTAACTGATGCATTGAAAAGTAAGCTAAACTTAAAGCCTTTTGACAGTTATCATGAAGCAATATAAAATGACATTAAAATACAAAGTGAAGAAAGCAGAATACAAAATTGTTTTATACATTGTTGGAGGAGATTATTGAGAGGATAGGACCACGGACCACGGGTGTACTCAGGAGCTGGATTCAGGCAATCACAGGCTCCCCGCCCCAGGCCCCGTCTTTGGAATGTAAATTCTGCTCACCATTCCCCGGTGGGAGCCATCTTCAAGGGCACAACCTTGAGAGAACAATGTGTGCTGAGACCACTAGACTGAATACGTGACTGAACTCAGGTAAGAGATAAACTTTTACGATTCTGGCAGGTGAGTGTAGAGATCTCATATCGCTATTCCTCAAACGAAGCCTCCTAAATAAGTTCCCTTGCTTATTAAAACCTGCCACCTACAAATCTGGAGTGGCTTCTGTCATTTATCCCTCCTTGCCCTCTGTGTACAAGGGCCAAGTTGTGAACCAACAGTTGTGATTATAAACCAAGTAAAATTATATATAAATTTAGATGTGAACTGAGAGAAAGTAAAAATTGATGTCGTTGATTATTGGCAGTGTCACTGATTTTTAAAAAAAAGCTTTTAATTCCTTTCCATTCTTATAATATGCCTGCAAAATTCATTCTTTTAAAATGAAGAAACTTTTTCATTCAGTTAAAGTTACTTTTAACACTTCATGTAAAAACTTAAAATAGACCTCTTTTAAAAGTATAAAATATATGTTTTGTACTTTTTAAGTAGAAAACATTGTGTGAAGAGAAATTTTATAAAATCACAAAGGATAAAACATAAAGATAGTTCAATATTTAAAAAGGTATTTGCAAAAGAAAACATTTTATTGGTTTTTTAAATATAATAAATAAGCTATTTTAAGGACATTATTCTATGTAAAAATTTTTATTTGATATATCAACAAGTTAGTTTAAAAAGTAATACTGGAATACATGAAATTCATACTTTGAGAATTAGTATTATGGATTTTGTTAATGAATATCTATATATATATACTCATTGTTGATAATTCATACTTTAGCTATTTTTATAAAAATTGTCTAAGAAAAACTAATATTGGTTAAATTCTCGAATTATTCTTATTCTTACCTAAGACCACTTTTTTGCTTTTTGGTTAATGTGCATATGATTGTTTTTATGAGTATATATTCTTTAAGTTCCATAATTGTATGTGTTTGAAGATATTTGTGTGTCTGAGCATCTCTGTGTATACCTTTCTGACCCATTGATAACAAAAGTTGTATGCTTGAAAAGTATTTGAAAGAAGTTTAGTAATGTTTAAAAATGTATTCTAGATTTTTCCAAGTATATTTTGGTTTTGGAAATCATAATAAAAAAAATGGCTTCTTATAAGATAAAATTACCTTTGTTGCTATAATCTTCATCAACTGTGAACAAAAAATTAATTTTCCTTTTAATGCCATTAAGATTTAAAAACTTTCATTTATCTTAAAGATTTTAAAACTTGTAATATTCATGGAGTATCTGTTACCTGTTATGCATCATGGTGGGAATTCTGAAATGAAAGTCAACTATATTTTAATTTATTGAAAACTTGAATTCCAGAAAGATTTTGTGAAAAATTTGTACACATATATTGTGTGATTGTATAAATTTCATGGGAAAGCTGTGATACAAACTGGTCATAGGTTATTGGCCATATATTTTCGTCTTCTGAATAACAATAGTTATATCATTCAATATTGTTGCATTCCATAAGAAACATAAACTGTAAACACACATACATAAACTTTGCTTTCTTAAATGTTAGGACTTTATTGAACTTTTCCATATGTATGTAAGTAACTTAAAATATATATTCACTTTTCAGTAAAGATTTCCTTTTAATTAATGGGTAATTTCAAGTCTGCTTGAGGTAAACTTGTGCCTTAGTTCTTATTTCTCCAGTTTCTTTGTCTCATTTACAGAGCATTTTTACTTGTTTCACTTTTAAATTATTATTTAAAATTCTTAAAGATTTACTTTTAAAAGTTAAGAACACTTTTTTGGGGGGCGGGGGGTAGGTTTTAAGAATCCCTTAACTAGAGAGGTCTTCCTTATTAAAGAGTTATTCTATTTTCTAAGTTTTTAAATGTTTGCCATTGAGGAGAGTCCTACAATTACATGTTTTTAAACTAGCATTTATCCCCCAGATTATATGAGATTACAAAGAAACAAAAGTTGCACTTACCTCTGGGTATCTAGAATTGATGAAAAAGAAATTCCATTTTAATCTCATGTTATAGAAAAGTGTTTCTATAAAATTAAGGGCATTTCATGTTGCAATTGATGTTTCCTGAGCCAGGTTTGGAGAAAAATGAAGTTATAGGCAGTTTATATAAAAGAAGTTTGACAAGTCTTCTAAATAGAAAAGTTTTAGAGAAGGGATTGTAAAAAGCTTCAGAGTTTTAGAAGAAGAAGAGTTGCCTTGTTCTGATAAGGTCTATAAACCAAACAGGGATTAAACACACACACACACACACACACACACACACACACACACCAAAACAGAATAATATAATTATATAAAACATAAAATTGAAGGATAATGTTAAAGTTTTTTAAAAAGTTGGTCCAAGAAGGTGGTTGAAACATATCTTTGGAACTATTGTTGGTTTTTCTATAATCATATATTTATTGCTTATGATTTTGACAGTTCACTCAAATTTATACCTTTCTCATTAAAATGCTCTAACCCTCAAAAGTAGGAAGAAAGTGGAATATTTAAGATGGAAAATAAATAAATTTGTATCCTAAGCCTGTTCAGGACCAAAAAAACAGGCCAGGGAATTTATTGGATGAGATGCATAAATCATCACAAGAGGAGCAATAGGAAGGATTTCTTAGGTGGCCCAGGATGAGCATGACTATGAGTGGCATTGACTTAGGACATCATTAGAACTAGAAAGGAGTTTAGGAATTGCAGATAGTGTTTGATTCCGTTAACCATGTGTGTAGAAAAAGCTACAGTAGTTTAAAAACTACAGTAGAACACTACTTAAAGCCCAGAAGCCTTTATCAGTATCCTTCACACCTTCTTCCTATGCTCCCTTCAGCGTCTGTTTCATCGCATTGATATGTATGGAAGCCTTAGTTTTCTTTCTTTCATAGTAGTCAGTTATACATTGGTGGCAGTGGCCAGAGGGAGTGCGTGGGATACATCAGGCTCTTGAGACTGTCAGCTCTTAGAGGTGGAGGAGTCAAGAGCCTAAACTGAAGAACATTTTATTAAAAGAGGAGTTTGGTGAGATTTTAAGCAAGACATGGTTAATGAATGAAATATTCAAGAGATGTTTTTGAGTCCTTAGACCCCTCAGAATTGTTTATTGTTGAAAAAGTGTGGCACAGGCTTTGAGAGAAGCCAGCCTTTCTGCCCTGCATAGACACCTCCATCATTCCTGAAGGTTGGAAGTTGAGGAAGTCTCCAGAAGAAACATTTGTGGCCTGGATGTTGAGGATAGGAGGTTACAGTGGTGAGGCTTATGTGTATGAGTGGCTTCATGGGCACAGGCTCTGGGCATGTTTGAGACTGGGAAAGGTCAGGTTCTACATGGTACTTATGGATGGAAGCAACGTGGTTCAAAAGGAGGTTGTATATGATCACACGATGAGTGAGAATTTGTCCATAAAGACACGGAGACCAACAAGAAGAAATTCACTAAACCATCTGAGTGTCATTATTCTGAAGGTTCCAATTTGAATGACAGCCAGTGCATATTTGTTGATAATAAGGGATGGGAGTGCATAATAACCCTTGAAAATCTAGATCATCAGAACATGGAGATTCCCATAATGTGGAAGGTACTCATGAGAACATGAATATCATTATAATGTAGAGGAAACTGTATTTATAGGGTCTGATTCTTAAGTTTAAATCTGGTAGGGCTGGGAAAATAACATTTTTATATAAAAATTAAAATTATGCTAACAATTAGTGTCTAAAGAATAAGTACACAGGCTTTAGAATCTGAAAACCTGCCTGGAAATCCTAACTATGCAATTTACCAGCTCTGTGATCTTAGATGCTTACTTAACTTCTCTAAACCTTAGGTTTTCCCTGTTGAAAATAGTTATGCCCGGCCAGTGTTGCTCAGTGGTTGAGCATCAACCATGAAACAAAAGGTCACCAGAGGGATTCCTGGTCAGGGCACATGGCAGGCTTGCAGGTTCCATTCCCAGAGCGGGTGTGCAGAGGCAGATGATCAATGTTTCTCTCTCATTGATGTTTCTATCTCTCTCTCTCCCTTCCTCTCCCTCTAAAAAATATCAATAAAGCATATTAAAAAAAACCCACAACAGTTGTAATAATATCTTTCCTGGCATTATTACATGGGGTCAGGTGGTTAGCAAATGCTCCACAAATATCAACTACTTATAACTACCATTCTTATTACTCTTATTATTGCAGGTCATTATTTCAATGGTTAGGTTTTTGATCTATAAGAAAACAATTTTTATATGAAATTTTAGTTTATTATTTTACTTATTGCTAATGGGAATTTTTATTCATAGTTTTGTACTTTATTCTGTAATGTGTGATACATATATTGTATGCTGGACACCTGAACAAATGACGTCTCAAGGGAGAATTGGCAGCTATTCATAAGGACTCCAAAACAATCTCAGGAGTTAGATAGTCAAGCAATGTTAAACAGGTACAGCTGCTTACATGTGTGTGAAGACATTGGCAAAGCATTTGGTTAGAAATGAACAGTCATCTGTTCTTTACTTAGCAAAAGTCATATCAGGGCTGCTTGAGGGTGGGAAGCGACCTGACTGACTTGACCAGATATTTGAGTATGATTAGGGTACAATTATAAACATTAGAATATCATCAGTCATCTTTGCTTGGCCCACCATCATACATTATCTTCCTAAAAAATCCTGGGGAGAAAGGCAATTTTTGCTTTCATGGTTCCTATTTATCAAAGATAAATACCCCTGATGAAGCAGAACAGTTAGTGAGGAAATGTTAAAATAAATTTAACATTATTTAACCTAAATAAATTTTATCAGCTGAAGCATAACTTCAAAATTGGTCAGGTGAAGAGAGTGAGAGCAGTTTACACTGTTAACCCAGCAAATCAGCTTACGTGGGAGTATCCTAGCAAAACTGCCAGTAGAAAGAAATATCCTTATAAAACTATTTTATCTGGAGCAAGTTTTAACAGATAGGCTATAGGAAGTTCCTATAATTTATAGGTTTAATAGTAGGGTAGACATGAAAATATTAACTACCACACTTTCATTATATTCATGTTAGAATTCATTGAAATTGCCTGCTTTATGATTTCTACTCAAATGAGTTTTGTAATCATGTAAACAAGCTCACTTTATAATATTATAGTTGTGCTTCATTTTTATAAAAGAGCTCGAGAAGGCATTTTATGAGAGCTTGTCCGTCCCCTCCACCCTCCGCCACTAGTTAGGGAAAGCACTTTGTTGTGTGAAAAGAAAGATTTAATGTTAACTTCACTTAACAAGAAAATGTAACTGTTGCTAACAAGAGAGTATGCATTTGAAGCTTTTACACTTCCATGTTTCCTGATCAGGTTTTGTTTGGCATGAATTCTGAGTGGAATCACTCAGAAAACAGACAGCCTTCTTGAAACTACCCAGCCAGAGTGGAGGTAACCAAGATCCTTTACCGAATAGGACTGGAACCTCCAAATTCGAGACAATTTTGTACTTTCTTGCTAAAGAGTGGAACTTCTTTTCTGAGTGGTTTAGATCTTTAGAAAAAGATGTCATGCTTATTATCATTGAAATTAAAGAATAATATAAAACACATTTTTAGACTCTATAGTTGGTTGTGAAATAAATTGCCTGATTGTATATCTTCAGAGTAAAAATTCCCACTTAAAATTTTTTTGTTTTTGACTCAGTTATTCTACTAAAATTTTTTTTGTAATAACCAAATTTTCTATTTTCTATAAATGCTCACATTTCCTCATTTACCTGAAGTAAAACGCTAGGAAGTGGGGAGTATTCTTGTTGACGCTTTACAGAATAGGAAATGCAAGCCCTGGCGTGGCTCACCATGGTGCTTCCATAGAGCAATGTGAGTGGAAGAGCAGTGTAAACGGTAGCGAGAGCGGGGGAGTGGTGAACTTTGGTCTGAATCAGAAAACCAGCAGTTGGGTTGTCTTCTGCCTTTTCCTAGTGGATGAACTTGGTCACATCAATTACCTTCTCTGACCTTTTGCAGAGTGTAAATAACTTTTAAGGAAAATACTATCTCTTTGACCAAATGTGACCATTAGATCATATTATGAGTTGAATTTATTTCCTTATTTTTCTAAAAACAATAATATGCAAAAATGTCTGGTTGGGCCAAAGTAGGTTAATAATAATAAATAATGCAATAATAAATGAATAAAATAAATAAATAAGCAAACAGGAAGAAACTGTGTTTCTCATAATCACAACTGTAAACCTACATATGCCAACTCCTATATTATCCACATAGACCAGTGATGGCGAACCTTTTGAGCTCGGCGTGTCAGCATTTTGAAAAACCCTAACTTAACTCTGGTGCCTTCTTACATATAGAAATTTTTTGATATTTCCAACCATAGTAAAACAAAGATTTATTTTTTGATATTTATTTTATATATTTAAATGACATTTAACAAAGAAAAATCAACCAAAAAAATGAGTTCGCATGTCACCTCTGACACGCGTGTCATAGGTTCGCCATCACTGACATAGATGGTTACACTAACAGCCATCATTGCTGTTCATGAAATTTAGTTTTATATTGTTGCCATCTAAAAACTTATCAGCATGGCTCTGAGATAATGTTAAAGTTTCTCTTCAGTGTGGATGTTTACCATAAAACCCACATTTTAAAGGTTATGAGCCAATTACACTCCAGAAAACTAGATGAAATAGAAAGTTTAGTTAAAATTCTGACATTTTCCTGCAAAACGTATAAATAGCTAGTAATATTAAAGAGTTTTACTGATTCATCTTTTCTGAACATCCATTAGTGATAGATTGGTTACTAAATTTGACAAATTTCTCCCCAGTTCCAAATCAAATAAAGAGATAGCCCACCTGGTGTGCTCAGAGGTTGAGGTCAACCCATGAACCAGGAGGTCATGGTTTAATTCCTGGTCAGGGCACATGCCCACATTGTGGGCTGGATCCCCAGTAGAGGGCATGCAGGGAGCAGCCAATTGATGATTCTATCTCATCATTGATGTTTCTATTTGTATCTTTCCCTTTCTCTCTCTGAAATCAATAAAAACATTAAATATATACATTCATAGATAAATACATACATAAATAAGAAACAGCTGGAGTGAAACCCTGGCCATATTTTCTGATTAGTAGAACAAAAACAGGAAACTAAACTGCTATGGTTAAAAAAAGTGGAAATTTTTAGAATATTAAAAGATGTTTACTTCAGGACTTTCTCTATAAGAGCATTGAAAATTATAAAAGCTTTAAAATGCTAATCTTGATTTTATATGTTTCACAAAGAGAAAATAAAAATGGAAATGTAGAAATTTACCAGCACAGAAACTTTGGGAACATTGATTCCCTAACTATTTTTCTAAGAGCTTTATAAGTATTCTATTTAAACACACACACACACACACACACACACGCACACATAGCTTTTATTTAAAACATTTTCACTTTTATTATTGCAAGTACAATTGTTTAACAATCTCTCTGAATCATTTAAGCCTGTATCTTGTTACAAAATGTGATTATATGTATCTTTTTATTTTACCCTCAAAAACATAGTTTAGGAAAATGACTTAATTGTGGAAGAAATCGAATCTAATATTGGAATAGAACCATACACACTAGACATGTTTAAGTATATTCATAATGTTAACATTGCTAAGCAATCCTGCAGATGTATAAAATTTAAATGAAAGTTGGATTCCTTCTTCTATTGATGTACCTGTTTCAACCTTTTGCCCATATTCTATCAAGTTATCTGTCTTTTCCTTATTGATTTGTAGTCCTTCCTATAAATGCTAGATAGAAGATAGTTGTTAGGTATGTGTATTGTAATAATCTCATTCAGTCATTTGGCCTTTTTTATTCTTTAATGGAGTCTTTTGAATAACAAAAAATTCTTACTTTTAATAAAATAAAATGTAACATTATTTTTAAGTCTCTCTTTGCTGTGATACCAAAAACATTTTTTTTTCTCTTTAAGATATCAAGATATTTCTTGACCTCACAAAGATATCTATAATAATAAAAGGGCAATTTGCTAATTAGATTGGACATCTTCCGGACGTCATCCCGGACATCCTTCCTGACCAGGTCCCGGGTGCTTGCCGGTGGCCAGAGGAGGGAAGCATTGGTCCCAGGTGCCAGAGGGAAGCTGGTGTCAGTAGTCCGGGGTAAGGAAGGCCAACTTTTGCATGAATTTTCATGCATTGGACCTCTAGTATATATACTAGAGGCCTGGTGCACAAAAATTTGTTTCCTTGGGAGGGAAAGGGGGTCCCTCAGCCCGGCCTGTGCCCTCTCGCAGTCTAGTACCCCTTGGGAGATAACGACCTGCTGGCTTAGGCCTGCTT
>NW_006283639.1:3407648-3410682 GCF_000327345.1 Myotis davidii
GCAGGTATCTGGTTTGTTTGGGTTCTATAATCGAAACTCTGTTTCAACTCCAGCTCTGAGATCCCAGCTGGCTGAAAGCAGGTTTCTGCGGTTTTGTTTAGCTTCTATATTTGTTACATAGTTGCTTAGAGTTGCAGCTCAGAGGGCCTGCAAGGCAGGTGGGGAACGTTGGTTTCCTTCGTCACTAAAGCAAGCAAGCCTCATGTTACTTTCAGGCTGCCTGGCAGCTGGCCGCCATCTTGGCTGGCAGTTAATTTGCATATCGCCCTGAGTAGCCAATGGGAAGGGTAGCGGTTGTATGCCAATTACCATGTTTCTCTTTTATTAGATAGGATATATATCTTTTTGTTGAAAGTATTTCATATGTCCCTTTTCCACCCCATTGCCCTCTTCCCCCTACCCCCCAAGCCTTCACTACCCACTGTCTGAGTCTTTAGGTTATGCATATACGCATATGAGTTCATTGGTTGATCTCCTCCCCCCCCACCCCTACCACATCCTCCCCTGCCTTCCCTCTGAGATTTGATAGTCTGTTCGTTGTTTCCATGTCTCTGGGTCAATTTTTGTTCATCAGTTTATGTTGGTCATTAGATTCTACATATGAGTGAGATCATGTGATATTTATTTTTCTCCAACTGGCTTATTTCACTTAGCATAATGCTCTCTAGGACCATCCATGTTCTTGCAAATGGTAAGAGTTATTTCTTTTTTATAGCTGCATAGTATTCCATTGTGTAGATGTAACACAGTGTTTTAATCCACTCATCTGCTGATGGGGACTTAGGCTGTTTCCAAATCTTAGCTATTGTAAACTGTGCTGCTGTGAACATAGGGGCGCATATGTCCTTTCTGATTGGTGTTTCTGAGTTCTTGGGATATATTCCTAGAAGTGGGATCAATGGGTCAAATGGGAGTTCCATTTTTGAGGAAACAGAATACTGTTTTCCACAGTGGCTGCACCAGTCTGCATTCCCACCAGCAGTGCACAAGTGTTCCTTTTTCTCCACATCTTTGCCAACACTTGTTTGTTGATTTGTTGACAGCCATTCTTACAGGTGTGAGGCACAGCAAAAGCAACCATCAATGAAATAACAAGAGTGCTCACTCTACGGGAGAACATATTTGCCAATGATACATCTGATAAGGGGTTAACCTCCAAAATCTACAGGGAACTCTTATTACTAAACAAAAGGAAGATAAACAACCCAATTAAAAAACCAGCAAAGGACCTCAATAGACACTTATCCAAAATGGACATACAGAAGGCCAAAAGGCATATGAAAAAGTGCTTAAAGTCACTGATCATCTGAGAGATGAAAATTAAAAAGATATTTTCTAGTATTATTTTCTAAAAGCTACATTTCCCATTTTTTCTTCTAGTCATTCAATATGACTTTTTTCTCCTACTTCCTTGAAAATATAAATGCCTTCAAAGTGGTTATGTCCTGTCTCAATCCCTCCCTCAAGCTCATGATCTAGATTTACAATTGTTTGCTTGACCTGCTGGCTTGTACTTTTCAAATGTAACAGAGTCAGAAAGACTCTTGATTCCCCATCCCCAAACTCAGTCCTGCTCCCAAATTTTCCTCTCAGTTGTTCAGGCTCAAAATTTGAGTCAACCTTGATCTCTCCCTTTCTCTCAGCCCCTAAAATTCGTTTTTAAAAATTCCTATTGTTCCTTTCTAAAAATATTTCCTGAATTCAACAATTTTTCACCATCTTCACTGCTCATGCCTCAGTCTAAGTCAGACTCATTGTTTGCCTGGATTACTGTGTCTCCTGACTCCTCTCCCTCGATACAAGTCAGCCCCATTATTTCTCTGGATTACTGTGTCTCCTGACTCATTTCCCTCCTACTTTTGTCCTCTTGTAGTTCTTTCTTTTTAGAGTAGCCAGATAAATCTTTAGAAAATGGCAAATTGATCACAAAATCTTGTCTTAAATTTAGAATAAAATCCAAACTTCTTCATAAGGCCCACAAGCCCATTTCTTCAATCTCATCTAACCCATCTCTCTTTAGTTAGTTTTGCCCCAGTCACATTAACTTCTTACAGTTCTACAAACCCTTAGACTTGTAATCACCTCAGGACTTTTGACCTTGCTTCTTCCTCTTCCTGGTTTCTCTTTTTTAGAACTTGTTTGACTACTCCGTAATACTGCCTGATACATTATAAGTGCTCAAGAGCTATTGGTAAACAGATGGAAGGATGAAAGAAATGAATGAATGATTAGATGGAAGAATTTTTCCAGAGGAGAAACATTTATTACTGTATCAAATATTTTATTTTGTATTGCGTTAGTAATTTCAGTCTAATTTTGATGCTTGCAGGTAGGGTACATGTAGAGGTAGCCCTCTGAACTCTGCTTGCTTTAAAATTAATTCTTTAATTTCATGCAGTGCCTTTTTCTCCAAAATGAATTTCTATTTAATTTGAATTCTGATTGGTTTGATTTCTTTACTCTAGATCAGTGGGTCTCAACCTTCCTAATGCCGTGACCCTTTAATACAGTTCCTCAGGTTGTGGTGACCCCCAATTTCATTGTTACAAACTGAATATAATTAAAGCATAGTGATTAATCAAAAAAACAATATGTAATTATATATGTGTTTTCGGATGGTCTTAGGAGACCCCAAAGCGGTTGCGACCCACAGGTTGAGAACCGCTGCTCTAGATGATTTGTTTCATAGTTGACCACCAAATTAAACAAGCAAACAAGTGTTCCAATACTCTGAACTTTTTTCACAGAGGTCTTATGCTTCCTCAGAAGTATTTGTGTATCATGGGGTGAATCTTAGACAGAAAGGGAGTTCCATTTTTAACTTTTTGAGGAAACTCCATACTGTCTTCCATAGTGGATGCACCAGTCTGCATTCCCAGCAGCAGTGCACGAGTGTTCCTTTTTCTCCGCAGTCTCTCCAGCACTTGTAGTTTGTTGATTTGTTGATGATAGCCATTCAGACAGGTGTGAGATGGTACCTCATTGTTGTTTTGATTTGCATCTCTCAGATGATTAGTGACTTTGAGCATGTGTA
>NW_006283639.1:3413485-3416415 GCF_000327345.1 Myotis davidii
CAGGTAAGTTGTCTGTCATTATTTCTTCAAACAGGTTTTCTATTCCTTGCTTCTTTTCCTCTCCTTCTGGTACCCATATTATGTGAATGTTGTTTCGTTTTGTGTTGTCCCAAAGCTCCCTTAGGCTCTTCCTCTTGCTTTTTAAGTCTTCTTTCCAGTTGCTGCTGTGTTTGTGTGTGTTTTCTTGTCTACCTTGTCTTCTAATTTGCTGATGCGGTATTCAGCCTCTTTTCATCTACTGTTTAAGCTTTCCATTGTGTTTTTATTGCAGCTATGTCGTTCTTCATTTCCTCTTGGTTCCTTTTCATGTTGTTGACATTCTCATTCAGCTCCTTATAATTCTCATTGAGTTGTGTGTATTTGTCATTGAGTTGCGTGTATTTATCATCCAGCCGTTTAAGCATTCTTATAACCATTACTCTGATTTCTGTCTCTGAGAAGTTACTTGCCTCGGTTTCATTTAACTCCCTCTCTGTTGATTCCTCTTTTTCTTTCCTTTGGGGGTTGGTTTTTTGTCTCCCCATGTTTTGCTCTAACGTTTTAATTGTTTCTGTGTCCTAGATCTGACTGTTTTGCTACCCCGGTTCTTTTTAGGAGGGTGCTGCTTGTGTGATCTCTCGGGTCTCCTGAGCTTGGTAATCTAGTGCAGCTCCCTACTTGAGCTGTTTGGGTTTCCTTGATGTAGGCCTGCGAGCTGGATAGGTGCAACCGCGGTGTTCAGATGTCAGCAGCTGGAGGGGTGATATGTTCCAATTTTTGCTGCCTTGCGTCTTTGGCTAAAATCACATGTGCCCAGCAGTGGCTCACAGAGGTACCCAGGAGCTGCCTGTCAGGGTAGTAGGGCTCAGGAGGCCTGCACACTGGAAAGGCACAACTATGGTGTCCAGAGTTCTGTAGCTGTAGGGTGGGAAGACTCAGTTTTTGCTGCTGGGCCTGTGGTTGGATACCCATGCTCCCAGTGGTAGCTCACAGAGGCACCCATGGTGTGCTTGCCGGTGCAGCACCCTGGCGCACTCTGAAGGGCCCTCTTGAAGCCAAGCGCTCGAGGCATCTGTGGTCAGGCATCCAGGATGAAGGTATTCAGAATTTCTATTGTTGGGGCAGTGCACCCTTGTTAGGATAAGAACACGCCTGTGGCACGGTGGGTTCATGAGGCCTGAGCGCTGGAAAAGCAAGACTATAGTGTCCAGAGTTCTGCAGCTGCAGGGTGGGAAGACTCAGTTCTTGCTGCTGTGCCTGTGGATGGATACACACGCGCCCAGTGGCAGCTCACAGGGGGTACCTGTGGTGCATTTGCGGCATGGAGTGCCAAGGTACACTGGGGCTCTGGGGCTGAAGTTATGTGACAGCGTCTACTGGCAGTTATTCAGGAGAGTAAATTCAGAATTTCTCCTGTGGGGCAGTGCGCCACTGTCTGTACAATATCACACTGAGTGGGGGGCTCACAGTGGCTCCCAGGGGCTGCCTATGGGGTGGTGGGCTCCAGATGCCTGCCTGCTGGAAACCGCGCCTCTGGCAGCGTGTGCGCAGAGCTCTCACGCACCCTAAGGGGCCCTGGTATTGAAATTGTGTGACAGTGTCTATTGGAAGTTATTCAGGAGAGTGAATTCAGAATTTCTCCTGTGGGGCAGTGCACCCCCGTTTGCACAATATCACACCCAGCAGATGCTTGCAGTGGCTCCCAGGGGCTGCCTGTAGGGTGGTGGGCTCCAGAGGCTTGCACCCTGGAAATGCACGAATGTGGTGCCAGAAGGTCTGCCGCTGGGGAGGGGGGGGGGCTGCACTGAGTGGGGGGCTCGCAGTGGCTCCCAGGGGCTGCCTATGGCGTGGTGCTCCTTTTGAGGTGGAGATACCAGGGTCCACGAGTCTGCAGGTGGGGCAGCAGGACCCTGGCTGGAGTGGCTGCGGGCAGTGTCCAAGGCCTGTCTGGGTAGTGGTGCCAATGAGTTCCCAGAGGGCCGCTCTCCCTTTCAAGATGGCATGGGCTCCTTCCCGAGTCCTGCAGTCCCGGGAGTGCCTGCAGCGGTGGTAGTCTCTCCCTGTTCCAGGAGAGTGTGGTCTGCCTGCCCCTGGTATGCCTGTTGGGTTTAACTGTCCCTCACTCACTCACACACACACCACACGCATACACACACTCTCCCTTCATCCTCTCACTCACTCACATCATCTCCCTCACCTCCGTCCTGCCAGCCGCCATCTTCCAACCTCCTCAATAAATAATTGAGTTTTATTTATATTCTTCTAAATAAGCAATTTCCTTTATATAGCTTTCAATATGTAGGAATAAACAAAAATATATTTATGATTATGTGACAGTACACACACTTTCAAACACACCAACACAGGTACAAAACCCGGTCCCCTTGGGGTATACTCTAAATTACCAGTTTAATGTTGTCCTCACAGGGTGGAGCCAGGGAGTGCCAAGCTGGACGCTTGCCTCAGTTATAGAGCTTGATTATAAGGCAGCAGAAAGTGCCAAGCCTTTAGAGTCAAGTTGGCACTTCTCTTACTGGAGAACCAATTAAATAAATTGTTTTGGATTGTCCTTCGTAAATCACAACTTCCATAAATACTTAGGCAGGGAACTGATTTGTAAGATTTATTTGAAATAATGTAAGTCAATAGTTTATACATTTCACCGGAGTTGGTTACATTTTCAACATCTTTTCTTTAAAAGTAAATGACTTCAATGTAGGTCTCACAATTTTACACGAGGAATTATAAGAAGGTTTCATAATAATGCATGTGGTTTTTCTGGTACCCATAAGTTAGCTTTTAGAAGGAGGAAGCCCTGACACATAGATGGTCATGCATAACCACGCTTTAGCTATGCTAGGATCCCATAAAAATTCAGTAACATTCATGATTCAGATGATGTAAATTGTTGTGTCATTAATTTTAATATATCTTATTTAATTTATGTTTGT
>NW_006283639.1:3417313-3429075 GCF_000327345.1 Myotis davidii
TATGCTGTGAAAACCTCTTAAATGAAAACTGATGAAAGATTGAAATATTAAATTAATTAAAATCCACCATACTGATGATTTAACCTACTAAATAAATGTCTAAAACAAAGATATAAATTTGTAGTGCTCAAATGTGTTAAGGAGTTATTTTATTTTTTAAAAAATATATTTTATTGATTTTCTTGCAGAGAGGAAGGGAGAGGGATAAAGAGCTAGAAATATCCATGAGAGAGAAACATCCATCAGCTGCCTCCTGCACACCCCCCATCGGGGATGTGCCTGCAACCAAGGTACACGCCCTTGACCAGAATCGAAATTGGGAGTCTTCAGTCCACAGGCCGACATTCTAGCCACTGAGTCAAACCGGTCAGGGCAAGGAGTTTATTTTTTTATGGTAGTGGAAGAAGTCATAGCCATCCACTGAGCAAAACTGGTCAGGGCAAGGAGTTTATTTTTTTTATGGTAGTGGAAGAAGTCATAGCCATTATGACAATACAGTTAGTCTGACATTACCTGGTAAGATATTATACCAAGTCATGTGAAAATCACCAAACTTTTCCAAGCACACAGATTATTCCTTCAGCAAGTGTGAGAAGATGACATTTCCCAGGCTCCTTCAGTTGCTTGGTTGACGCTGCTCAGCACAAGCTTTATCTCCCTTAGGAAGCCTTCCTGAACACTGGTGCCTTCCCTCCTCACTGCCAACCCTTCCGCCTTTGGGCTGGATTAGTTTGTCACTGCCTGTGTTCCTATATCTCATGTGTATCTTTTTGACCGCTTCATCATGGTTTTACACAAGCACATTCGTGTGCCTGTTTGAACTTACTCCCTCTGGGTCGGGTCCTCTCATTGTGGCAGCTGCACATCTTTGCAACCCTTCTTGCATTTTCATGATACTTGTTCAGTGTCTGCTTTTCTGGTCATTCTGTAAAGTCCATCAGGGGAAGGGGCCCACCCTATTCCAGGCACTGCTGTATTCTATGCTTCTAGCCCATAGTAGATGCTAAGAAAACATTTGTTGAATGAGTTTTTAGAAGTCTCACTTATCTTTCTATCCATAGTACTCTCCCTGCACGGTGTCATTAAAATTTTTTAGTTTTTATCAGACATATGTCGTAGCAATATCTTTACTGATACAGCTCATAGGGCAATGGAAACTAAGGAGAAAATAAACAAATGGGACTACATTAAAATAAAAAGCTTTTGCACTGCAAAAGAAACCATCAGCAAAACAAAACAACAAAAAAGCCCACTGCATGGGAGAACATATTTGCCAATGTTATATCCGATAAGGGCCTTGTCTCTAAAATTTATAGGGAGCTCATACATCTTAAAAGAAAGATAAACAATCCAATCAAAAAATGGGCAAAGGACTTAAATAGACACTTTTTGAAAGTGATCATACAAAAGGCCGAGAGACATATGAAAATATGCTCTAAGTCACTAATTATCTGAGAGATGCAGTTCAAAACGACAATGAGGTACCATCTCACACCTGTCAGAATGCCTATCATCAACAAATTGACAAACAACAAGTGCTGGCGAGGATGTGGAGAAAAAGGAACCCTTGTGCACTGGTGGTGGGAATGCAGACTTGTGCAACCACTGTGGAAAACGGTGTGCAGTTTCCTCAAAAAATTAAAAATGGAACTCCCATTTGATCCAGTAATCCCACTTCTAGGAATATATCCCAAGAACTCAGAAACACCAATCAGAAAGGACATATGTGCCCCTATGTTCACAGCAGCACAATTTACAATAGCTAAGATTTGGAAACAGCCTAAGTGCCCATCAGCAGATGAGTGGATTAAAACACTGTGGTACATACACAATGGAATACTACACTACTATAAAAAAGAATGGACTTTTCCATTTGCAACAGCATAGATGGAACTGGACAGCATTATGCTAAGTGAAATAAGCCAGTTGGAGAAAGATAAATATCACATGATCTCACTCATTTGTGGAATTTAATGAACAAAAATAGAGCCAGAGACATAGAAGCATTGAACAGACCATCAAACTTCAGTGGGAAGGCAGGGGAGGTGGGGGCGGGGGGTAAGAGGTCAATCAAAGGACTTGTATGCATGCATATAAGCATAACCAATGGGCACAGACACTAAGGGTGGTGAGGGCATGTGCTAGGGGGTGGGAGTGGCTGGGGAGAGGTCAATGGGGGAAAAAGGAGACATATGTAATACTATATGTAATACTTAAAAAAAAAGAAAGGGGATTCCACTGTGTGGGAGAACATATTTGGCAATGATACATCTGATAAGGGGTTAATCTACAGAATATATATTCTCATACACTTACCAAAGGAAAACAAAAAATCAAATTAAAAAATGAGCAAAGATCTAAATAGACGCTTCTCCAAAGTGGACATACAGATGGCCAAGAGACATATGAAAAAATGCTCAACATCACTAATCATCAGAGAGAGACCTAAATTAAAACAATGAGATATCAACTCACACCTATCTAAATGTCTACAATCAACAAATCAACAAATGACAAGTCCTGTGAGGGTGTGGAGAAAAGGGAAACCAAGTACACAGTTGATGGGAATGCAGACTGGTGTAGCCACTATGGAAAACAGCATGGAGTTTCCTCAAAAATTAAAACTGGAACTTCCATTTGACCCAGTGATCCCACTTCTAGGAATATGTCCTAAGAAACCTGAATCACCAATCAGAAAGGATATATGCATTCCCATGTTCATAGCAAGACTATTCACCATAGCTAAGATCTGGAAATAGCCCAAGTAGATGAGTGGTTAAAAAGGCTGTGGTACATCCTATATAATAAAAGGCTAATATGCAAATCAATCGTACAGCAGAATGACTGGTTGCTATGATGTGCAATGACCACCAGGGGGCAGACACTCAATGTAGGAGCTGCCTCTCACTGCTGGTGAGCGCAGCCAAGGTGGCCGGAGCCTATCCCGCCACTGCGGCAGCACTAAGGATGTCTGACTGTCAGCTTAGGCCCGCTCCCACTGGGGAGCGGGCCTAAGCCATCAGTCAGATATCCCCTGAGGACTCCTGGACTACAAGAGGGCACAGGCCAGGCTGAGGGACATTCCCCAAATGCACAAATTTCGTGCACCAGGTCTTTAGTTTATAAAATAGAATACTATGGAGTTGTAAAAAAGAAGGATCTCTTTGCCTTTGAGAGCATGGTAAGACCTGGAAAGTATTATGTTAAGTGAAATAAGCCAGTCAGAGAAAGACAAATACCATATGATCTCACTTAGATTTGGAATCTAATGAATAAAAGAAACTGAATAGGTCCAGGGACATGGAAGCATACAGCAGACTGATGATTCTCCGGGGAAAGGGGTTGAAGAGGAAAGAGATTAACCAAAGAACTTATATGCATATACACATAACCCATAGGGACAGACAATAGTGTGCTGAAGGCTTGGGGAGGGGGTGGGAGTAGGTTGGAGGGAGTTCATGGGGGAAAATAGGGGAAATCTGTAATACTTTCAACAATAAAGATAAATATTAAAAATCCAATATTTTTATTTTTTATGAATAAGCAGAAAGATATTTATATGGCAATGAATAAAATGCTCCTCATGAAATACCAGCCAATTATAACAATAAACCAACCAACACCTATGTGCATATGCTTTCCAGTTGGCGAGACAAATTTAGTAGGTCTTACATGCTGCATGATGGGGTAAATCTGTGAGTTCTGGAGTTAGCCAGTGTTTGAAAGCTCCACTAACCAGCAACATGACCTTCGGTAAGCTATTTAATAGCTCCTTTTGCCTCAGTTTCCTCATCGGTAAATGTTTTTGAGTGTTTAAATGAGGTTAACATATATAATGCCTGGCATATAGTTAGTACTAATAAAAATCAGCTATTATTACCAAGTGTGCTTCTAGAATAGTTTGCTATTCATTTGACTGACCTTGGTAGCTAGTGCTTCCATGCCTACTTAATTACTGGTCTAGATGGGAAGACGGGTTAATGTGTGAATCACCAGAGGCACTGCCTCTTTCAGATTATGCATCTGTGCTTCAGTTCACCAGTTCTCAGCACTTTTTTCACCATTGCCTTTTTGCTGCTATTTCCACAATTGTAGGACAATTTTCTGTGTAATGTCTTACCAAGAGTGCACAGGCAAATGTTAAACTAAGAACATGTCATTTTTTCCTGTATCTAGCCAGCTTCACTGTCTGATTATGCAGACATTTGAACTTGTGTTCTTTCTTCTAGACATTGCTTTGCCGAGTGCAAGGAACATATTGTGTTAGCAAGTGTCTGATGCACAGAAACTAATATATTTTCTTTGAATGAATGAATGAACAGAAATGAAAAGGACATCATAAGCTCTTATGTAAAGTGCTATTTATTCTTGAGGCCCGAACTGTATGCATTATAGTATTTCAGCTGAAAATTAATGAGGCCTGAAGTAGAAGACACAGGAAAGTTTCAAGATGAGTTATGGCTTCAAGTAGGCTCGGGGGAAGAGCTGGATTTGTCTATGCTGAAGGTAAAGGGCATCAGAGTAAAGCATGATAACATCCTTTTATACTCACGTGTGTCCCTAAGCCAGTGTGTATTCATGCTCTTAGTAGATCTGAAATTGTCAGTGCAGAGGTGTGTTGCTTATTAGATTAGTGAATTATCTGAAAAACTGCTATGAAAGTTGAGAATTTGTTGTTAACAGGGCTAGCAATAAAAAAGAAGCTGCTAAGGGAAGAACAAATGGTCTCTACCACAAAGTCATATCCACTTAAACTGGGGATAAAGGGCCATGAGTAATTAACAGTATCTTGAAAATAAATAAACAACGCCCCTCCCTACACACAACTTGCAATCAATAAAAATGTTTCATTTTGGGGAAAATGTGCATGGCTTGGGGTCTTCACAAAAGTTATGTAAGAAGTTCTTCTTATTCACTTTTTAAAAACGTGCACTAAATAAAAAAGTCAGTAATGTTTGAGGAAAGAATAAACCTAGTTTTTCTGCATACAGTTCCCAGGAAAACAGTATCAAATTCCCCAAGAAAACAGATTGATTTTTCTTAATTCCAGTAATGTAATTTCTGAAACCGAGAAGCTGTTGCTATTAATATATGGGATTGGATTTCTGATAAAATCTATGAAAAGATATAACCACATCAATCGTGTAGATAACTTAATTAAAATTTTTAGTATTAAAAAATACTATTGTAATGATTTTAAAGGAAGAATTTCATATTTATTATTTGCATTTTTATACTTGGTTAAAAATTATAGGCTAGATCTAAATTTTTTTCACATTTGTGCTGTTTTACAATTTGAGAGCTCTTATAACTCAAGTAATTAAGCTTTTAAAATAAATTTTCTATCTTCAAGGTGCTGATATTGAGGTGTTATTTAATCTTAAAATCAATTATTGTCCATGACTCTTAGGTGAGTAATTAATTTACTTAAACCCTCATAGTGATTAAACGGTTGAGATTACAGTTATTAATGCCAGTGATCATGATCTAGGTTAATAACAATAAAAATAGCTGGTATTTCCTTGTTGCTTAGTATGTACCCTACAAATTTAATCTCCATCTGCTCTTTACTAGGAGGTAAAAACATTAGCTACTACTGCTACTACTACTATTATTATTATCCTCATTTTATTGATAAAATAATTGGTTATAGAGTTTAAGGAATTCAAACTCAGGCCTGTCTGGTTCTTGAGCTTGGATTAACCACTCTGCAATCTGCCTTCTCAAAACTAGTATTTCATGACAAATCAACCTCATAAAATAAATTTTATCTCTAAAATCTAGATCATACATTTTTTGAGGATCAGGACTGTGTATTACAATTTATCTCTTTGCCTATCACGATATCACATGCTAGTAAGAACTTATAAACTTGAGTGAAGTCATTGATAACATTGTCTTGAACTTACCCGGCATGCATCCACTCCACCTTGAGCCAGTCCAGCACATAGCATTGAAGACAAGACTGCTCCATCATAACTATTTGGTGCATTACATACATTGTTACTTATTATGTTGACCTGTCCTTGTTCTAGTTCTGGAACTGGGTTGCCTGTTAATTACAAATCAGAAAGAAAATAGACTCAAAATAAGTAAATAAATTGAAGACTCTACATTGAATATGGGAAGGAATAACTGCACTCCAAACTTTATCTCTTATTCAGAAAAGAAGGCTATTAAGATGTACTTAGGTGTCTCTTCTCAGTAAAGATACCCATGAGTAGAGAAAGATAACCTTTTTTACACAGATCAGTCTCTCTCTCTCTCTCTCTCTCTCTCTCTCTCTCTCCTTTCGCTTCGTGATGCCACTTAGAATTTAAGAACAAAAAAATAAATCTGCCATCTTAAAATTGACAAGTAGCATTTAAATTATCTACTGACTGACTTTGATTTGGAAAATTACATGTTGAATAACCTTTAATATAGCAACAAAAGAGAAACTAGCCTGTTTTCAAGGCTAAAGAACTAATTTATTTTATATTGATGTTCCATCAAAAAACAATGCCATTTTTGTGATTCGCACAAATTTTTATATACTACACCAAATCACATTGGACCATCAGAACACAATAAAATATCTTCCTGGACAATTAAACCCAGGAAAATCTTTGTGTTATTCTGGAGAGACATCTACAACATGGGTAAATCCCATGAAAATTGTTAATGCTATCTTTCCACTCCTCAGCTGATGATACTCTTATTTTCCCCTTGGCCCTATTTGCTTCCTCATCTTGCCCTCATATTTATTTCCATTTTATTCATTCGATAAATAAATCTGAGCAATATTTATGTATACCTAGAGTGTCTTGCGTGAGGCAGAATTTATTTCATCCCATGGCTATTAATGCCTTAAAGGGTATTAAAACCCTTAGATAATATCTAGCCAAATTCTCTTTTAAAAAATGTTATTTTATTTTTCTTCTTATAAGGGAGCCATTTGAGTAACATGGAGTCTCTGCATCATTGAAAAATTCATGTATTTTCATCACTGTATCTTGTATTTCCCTATGAAGAACTCATGTTTCTTTATCACCTTATTTTACATTTTCCTGTGCATTTGGAAATTCCCCATAGTAGCTAGGTACATTGCTTTGTTTTGCTGAGGGAACTCAGGAATAACTACAGTTTAGACTGACCAGAATATAGTATGGCTATGTTTGTAGAATCCATCTTTCAGGTGTTCCCTAATTTAAAAAGATTATATAATAGCAAGTACCAGAAGATTTTTTTATTTTTCCTGAGATACTTACTGTCATATGCTCGTGATCCCCATCCTGTTACATAAACAGTGGAGCCAGGTGAAAAATTCTGGGTAGCCTCTGGGAGACATACCGTATGGATATTTTTGGTAAAGGTGACACCTTCTACAAGCTTCACAACTGCAATGTCATTTTCATGAGTTACAGAGTTATAATTGTTATGGACCAAAATAGTATTTACTGCTTTTCTCATTACAGGAAATGCTGTGGAAATACCAAAGGTGGCAGTCCATCTACGAGGATCAGAGTAGCTAAAAAAAAAGAAAGAAAGAAATCATGGATTTGAATAGGGAATTTGAAAGTATGTTAAATATTTGGATTTTGTGTTTTTTACCCTCACCACCATCTAGAAACTGTTTGGTCAACCCCTCTTTGCTATATATTTCTGTATCACATAGCTAGCATGTGAGTTGAACTCTTCACTGACATAATAAAGAAACATAAGAAAGATTTTAGGAAATATATCTTAGGTTGGTGAAATCTCAGTAAGGATATTCTGACACTTTGATATGCCTTCATTGATGTTTCTCTTTTCTATATCTTCCTATTCAAACAACTAAGAAGCCTGAAGGAATCTCTACTTTAGTTTTAACTCATTTCTTCCATCTGTATTTTTTCCTTGCCATGCCTTTAGCCAAAAGCTCTATTTAAATAGTATTTATAAAAAGAGGCTCCCATCTTATTAGTTAATGAATGATTTTTCTGTACTGTGAGGCTTGTTGAAGATTTCTGTGTACATGTGTACAATATGTGTATCTGTGTGTGTGTGTGTGGGGGGGGGCAGGTGAAACCATTCCCTAATATAAAAAAAACTAAGGCATTATCTTTGTGACCTAGAAATTTGGATTTCTTAGTGAAACTCCCAAAACACGGACCATAGGTTAATAATGGATGAATTTCATGGAATCAAAATTAAGTATACTATTGACAAGTTTACTAGATGGATGAGAAACCATGAAAAAATACTTGCAGTGTTTAATATCTAAAACTTTTGTAGAATATATAGAAAGAAATCTGTAAACCAATAATAAATGTGCAGAAAAACTGTTATAAAATGGGCAAAATATGTGAATAGAAAGTTCATGGAAGGGGAAGGTCAAACAGCTAGTAGATACATATGTAAAAGAATACTCAAACCCACTAGTAAGCTGAGAAATGGAAAATATAACAATAATGAGCATCTAGTGTACATTCATGAGGATGACAACAGTTTAAGAAGAGAATAACATGGTGTCGGTGAAGAGAAGTTCAAACTCTTTTGCACTGCTGGTAAAGATGTAAACTTCTGGAAAGCATTTCAGTTTGTTTGGCAGACTGCATATATACTTCTGGGTACATATTTCAGAGAAATTCTTGAAGGTTTGTAGAGAGGCAAAAATGAGGGTGTGTGTGTGTGTGTGTATGTGTGTGAAGTTGAAGCAACCGACTTGAATAAAGGTATATGGTGGAGTTTAAGGTGGACCAGATTAAAATTCCCAGGATTGAGCCCCCAAAATAAGGAATAATATGAGCACAATGTTACTTATATAAATGAAGGGCACACACACACACACACACCCTATACATTTTGTAGGTAATTATATATTTGAAGACATATGTAAAATATCAGTGTGAGGCCTATGGGGGCAGCGGAAGTAGGATCCACTTATAAAAGGAAAAAAATAAAATGAGAGAAAGATGTTGTATAGAGTGATGAAAATAAGGATCTATAAATTGTAGGGTTAACTCAATGTGCTCCTAACGTTGAATAAAAACAAAATGTAGTCTGGCTGGAGTGGCTCAGTTGGCTGGGCAGCATTCTGTGCAATGAAAGGTTGGCTGTTCTATTCTCAGACAGAGCACATACCTGGGTTGCAGGTTTGGCCCCAGGTTGGGCACATATGGAAAGCAGCGAATTGGAAGGCAACCAATCGATGTTTCTCACTCTCTCCTTCTCTCTCTAAAATAAATAAAAATATGTTTTAAAAATGAAACCAAATAATAATTTAATGGTTTTGAGGAGTTTAGATATAGACAGTGGAATTGATACAGAAAATAAAACTTATATATCCAGGAAATACTTTTATAAGTCACAGTAGCTTGTATAAAGTAAATACTAGTTAAAAATTCTAAAGAAAAAATATTTCACAACAAGCAAATACATGATTATTTTACATTGAACTTCATTTGATCGGGGTCTTTCAGTGAAAATTCTAAAATATATTCTTTGTGTCTTTCTTCCCTCTTCGCCTCCTTGCTTCCCTGTCTCCATTTCCTCCTTTATTTTTTTTTTTCTTCCAGCAAATGGATAAGATCATGGTTTGAGAACCAGTAAGATTTAGATTTGAATCTTGGCTATGCCACATATTAACAATATTATTTAGGGCAAGTTACTTACACTCTTTTTTAAAAAAATATATTTTATTGATTTTCTACAGAGAGGAAGGGAGAGGGATAGAGAGTTAGAAACATTGATGAGAGAGAAACATCGATCAGCTGCCTCCTGCACACCCCCTATTAGGGATGTGCCCGCAAACAAGGTACATGCCCTCGACCGGAATCGAACCTGGGACCCCTCAGTCTGCAGGCCAATGCTCTATCCACTGAGCCAAACCGGTTAAGGCTACTTACACTCTTTAATTCTCAGTTTATTTAATGCATAAAATGTGATAGATGATTTCCTCTCATACAATTTTAAGCATTAATTCAGACAAGTAAACTATGTCAAGCACAGTGCTTGGCACAAAGTAAATACTCAATGAAGGTAACTATTCTTTTCACTAGTTATAATTCAGCAAGCCATTACTAAGTATCTACTTTGTATAATGAATAGTATGACTCTCTGAGAATAAGAATATACATAATTATGGGTGGAGTCCTCATGTACATGTCTCTCCTAGTTGTTCCAGATGGGTAGGTAGCTGTGGCCTCACCTTCTGAAGCAGTGAGCTGCTGCTAGGATCCATGTGTTACTGGGCAGCTCTACACACTAATGAAGGAGGAGCCTAACAGAGATAATCATAAATCACAGGCACTACTGTTAAAGGTTAATAAGCATATTTTTGTGAGAAGAAGGTAGGAGAAGGAAGGGAGCATCAGGGAAAGCTTCATAGAGGAGGTAACAATTCAAGACTCTTTTCTATGAGGGCCTCATCACTTCTATGTCCCTTGACATAAGATTGGTCCTGCCCCAAACAAATCCTCATTAATGGGTTCTCAGTGACAATCAGGTCTACAGGGAGATGCCAACACAAGGTTCATGTAGTTTGCCAGCTCTCAGGGATAAGTCAGGGTAGTGAATGGAAGGATTTGGGGAGACAGACTTCCCCAAATGTTCCAAGCCTTTAAAATCATGGAATTCTTTGGTTATCATTGGTGATATTTATAACTGTGGCTTTCATTATAATTGTGGTTTTCATTTATAACTGTGGCCTTTACTTAGCTTTTGGTGGTCGGATCTGAATACAGCTTAGAATCCTGCACTCTTTCTATTGCATTCTTGATTACTCTAAGTGCTTGTTGCTAAGTCCAGGTATTTGCATTTCTGGTTCCTAAACTGAGGGGGGATCAAAATCAATTAATGCCATTCCTTTTAGGTGGCAATGAAGACTGAAATGTTTTTGTTAATTTTGTTGCTTGTATTTTCTGATATATAGCAATAAATGTGCTGATCTAAATCAGAAATTTGGTTACTCCTGATATCACAAAGTTCTGCTATCAGAAATTTAAAATGTATTCATTGTGTAAAAAATATATTGAGTCATAATATAGTCATAAGAAAATTTCAGAATAATATGGGGTTTCCTAAAACATTTGTTCAGAATACATGTACTAATCTTTTTAAATGTTACTCCCTCTAAACTTAATAAACACTTTTGAAACAGGCATTGCAGTATGAGGCAGTACCATCAAATCTGTAAAGGACTTCTTAAATTAGTGAAGATTTTATAGAATTCCAATAGACATGGAGGTTTTGAAGGAATATTAACATTTCAAAGAGAATAATCAGATTGAGCAAATGCTCTGAAGTGGGAAAATGTAAGCAGGGTCCAGGGGCAGAGACTAAGGTAATCTGGTTGGCGCTTAAGGCTCGTGCTTTGAGAAATAAACCTGAATTGCTAAAATTGGAGTGCTTTGGGCGTGTGGTAAGGAGAATGGGTTTGAGACAGGTGTTATTGAAAGAGTTTGAGAAGAGAATAGATACAGGCAGAGACACATGAGTTCAGAACATCCTCACTTTCTAAGTGAGCTTTTTGAGTTTAATTCTTTCACAGTGTTTGTGTCTGGGATACCCTACTGATAAGGTAGGTCTGAACCTGGCAGGTTTTAGTCACACTAAAGTCTAAAGATCTTCTATTATGAGCAGTAGGACCTTTTCTTTATGTCAATAGAATAAGTTTATGTATCCTACTATGCTGGGGTCCAGCCCCAGCAGGTCCAGGGGTGCCCAAAGGTGTGGACGGAGTCGGCGAAGAAGGAATGACACGGAGACAGCGTTCAGTTGATCAGCAGCCGTGCCAGGAT
>NW_006283639.1:3430018-3430668 GCF_000327345.1 Myotis davidii
ATTTTCGTTGCTACTTCATAACTGTAATGTTGCTACTGTTATGAATCGTAATGTAAATATCTGATATGCAGGATGGTCTTAGGCGACCCCTGTGAAAGTGTCATTCGACCGCCAAAGGGGTCATGACCCACAGGTTGAGAACCACTGCTCTAGTGTCTCTAGGAGAGCCACCAGAACTATTATTCCCAGCATTCCTGGTGCTCCCTGCGCTCTGGGTTTTCCCTGACTGAGGGATCCACATTCCCCCAAGCCACTGGCTCTCCTGCTCTGCATTCCATCCAGTGACTGAGGTAGCCATGTCCCCCCAAGGGAACGACTGGGGGAGCGACAGAAGGAGCCATGTCCCCCGAAGCTGCCAGCTCTCCCACTCTGCTCTATGTATTCAAATTACCTGCCATATGTGTTGGGTTAATTTGCATACTCATGCCTCATTGGCTGGTGGGCGTGGCTGGTGGTTGTGGCTTGTAGGGATGGTTAATTTGCATATCTATCTTTTATAATATAGGACTAGAGGCCTGGTGCACAAAAATTTGTGCACTCGGGGAAAGGTGGGGTCCCTCAGACTGGCCTGTGCCCTCTCGCAGTCTGGGACCCCTCGGGAGATAACGACCTGCTGGCTTAGGCCTGCTCCCGGGTGGCAGAGGGCAGGC
>NW_006283639.1:3431769-3433510 GCF_000327345.1 Myotis davidii
GTTTCTCCTTTATTAGTGTAGATAACCTGTATTCACATCAATAAAGAATTCTCTATAAATTGTTTATAACTAATTTATTTATGTTACTACAAGTAATTGGTCATTACTTTTGTGTTAGAACTTAGGCTCCCTTGAGGAAGGGGCAGTGTTTGTTTAATTAGTTTCTAAAATAAATAACACCTTTAATGGCATAAGCAGTTTGAGATCAGCCATCAGTCTGTTGATTAGCTTACATGATATAATGTGCAAATTTTTTGCAGCAAACCATTGTGCTAACATTTAACATGTTTGCATTAGCATATTTAGTTCTTCCAATAAAACTAAGACATAAATAACAGTATGTCCCTATTTGCCCTAATTTGAAAAAATAAAAAAATAAAAACAAGGCTTGTGGAGGTTTGATAAATTTCCTAACTTTTGCAGCTAAGATTTAAATTAAACATTCTGACATATAAATCTTTCCTATTTAGCAAGGTGATATACAATCACCTGAAATACAGGAATAAATTAGCTAGCTGAAGGTGAAAAAATATTTTTGCTATCATGAGTAGGAAGAAAACACTCAGTTTTTTTGCATTGACTTATTTCTGACTCAATCTAATCATGTTTAGTCCTTAGGGTATGGGTGGAGTCCTCATGTATATGTCTCTCCTAGTTGTTCCAGATGTGTAGGTAGCTGTGGACTCACCTTCTGAAGCAGTGAGCTGCTGTCAGGATCCATGTCTTACTGATCAGGACGCCGCCACAGTGATGCACGCCATTCAGCTGTAGACTGACTTGCCATGGCCAGTCTCCTTCCTCAGCCTTTGTGCCTCCCACGACTCTCTCTTCAGACAATGATATTAAGTTTGGATGGGCTCCGCATTCTAATGAGAAAAGGGCATTAATGTTCTGGGAATATCATGATTCATTTACTTTTGGGAGATGTTGCAAGAGTTCACCATTTATTACTTTTATGTATTCTGTCTTTTATGTATTCTTTCCCAGGAAATGCTAGCCCTTCTAAAAGCATGATCAATATGCTATATTTGTAAGGTACTTATGTGACTACTGTTGCCTCTAAACTGAATTTTCGAGAACATTTCTGAACTTAATTGATGTGTCGCTTCAAATTCTGGAACACCTTCAGAGTTCTCTGGAATTCCTCATGAGCTGGGGTTGGTCATGATAGGTCACTGTTGGGTTCACTAGGAAATATCCATCTTCTTTGTAGCCTCACTACTCAGACTATTATCTGTGACCTCCAATATGGGTATCCCTGGGAGCTATTAAAAATGTTGATGCTGTATCAACCTAAGTGTTTGTCCGTGGATGAATGGATCAAGAAAATGTAGCATGCGTGTGTGCACGCACACTCACGTGTGCGCACACACACACACACACACACAATGGAATAATGGTATAATATTTAGCCTTAAAAAGAAAAACATCCTGTCATTTTCAACATTAATGAACCTTGAATGTATTGTGTTAAGTGCAATGAGCCAGACAAAAGAAACTACTGCATGGTATCACATATGGAAGCCTATATAATAAAAGAGAAACATGCAAATTAACTGTCCTTCCACTATGCTTAAGCCACACGCACAAGCCACGTCCACAAGCCAATCAGAAGCAAGTAGGCAAATTAACCCAAATAAGATGGTGGCAGCCATGGAGCTGGAGTGAGCAGGAGGCTTGGGTTGCCCCCGGTGATGGAGGAAGCCAAGCTTCCCACCTACCCAGGCCAGCCCTCGGCCCT
>NW_006283639.1:3435560-3445602 GCF_000327345.1 Myotis davidii
ATAATATTTAGCCTTAAAAAGAAAAACATCCTGTCATTTTCAACATTAATGAACCTTGAATGTATTGTGTTAAGTGCAATGAGCCAGACAAAAGAAACTACTGCATGGTATCACATATGGAAGCCTATATAATAAAAGAGAAACATGCAAATTAACTGTCCTTCCACTATGCTTAAGCCACACGCACAAGCCACGTCCACAAGCCAATCAGAAGCAAGTAGGCAAATTAACCCAAATAAGATGGTGGCAGCCATGGAGCTGGAGTGAGCAGGAGGCTTGGGTTGCCCCCGGTGATGGAGGAAGCCAATCTTCCCACCTACCCAGGCCAGCTCTCGGCCCTACTCAAGGCTATCAAGTTTTAATTATAGAAAATAAATAAATCCCAGATTCCTGCTTCCAGCCAGCTGTGGCCTCCACTCAAGGAGGGGCTGGGAGCCTGGGTTGCCGGACCTGGGCTCCGCTCAAGGCTACAAAGTTTCAATTATAGAAGATAAAAAAAATCCCAGAAAAAAAAGGAGAGGCCGGGAGCTTGGGTCGTTGGGGGCGTGGCCAGCCTGAAAATGGCCATTTGCATGATTTACTTCCTCTGGTTTATTACTAAGAAATTAGAGTTAAATCACCACCACCAATTTCTATTGCTGGACCAGCTTTAAGGTGGTGATACTGCTTCAATATGACAACCATCCAAAGGTTTTTTTTGTTGTTATTTTTTTGTAACAGACTTCTCAGAAAAGGTCTAGACTTCTATTAAGAATATAAATGGACTGCAGACTGAAGGGTCCTAGGTTCGATTCCAGTCAAGGGCATGTACCTTGGTTGCAGGCACAACCCCAAT
Source organism: Myotis davidii (assembly GCF_000327345.1). Taxonomy (NCBI): domain Eukaryota; kingdom Metazoa; phylum Chordata; class Mammalia; order Chiroptera; family Vespertilionidae; genus Myotis; species Myotis davidii. Next base: position 3,436,396 of record NW_006283639.1, read on the forward strand.
GGGGAGTGTGCAGGAGGCAGCTGATCAATGTTTCTCTCTCATAGATGTTTCTAACTCTCTAAACCTCTCCCTTCTTCTCTTTAAAAAATCAATAATATATATATATTTTAAAAAAAGAATTGGGGGAGAAAATGCGTGGTTTGATATATATATTTTTTTTTTTAAAAAATATATATGGAACATATATTCCTTTGTTGTACCACCAACCAAATCCTCTAGAAATTTACTTAAGAACATTTTTACTAAAATGAAGAAGCATGCATTAAATATATAATAAAGTTGAACAACACCCATAGAGTAGCATTATCTTATAACATCATTTAAGTATCTGAAATAGGCCAGCTATTGAGGTATATTAAATTACTTTCTGACTACATTTTGTCATCAGAAAACTGCTGTTTTCTAGTGATTATATTTCAGCTATCCTAGCCAGAGAATATACAGAATGAGAGTGGAAAGTAGTGACTTATCCTTTAGGTTATCAACATTAAAACTGGCAGCACATTTTATAATTTAAAAAAATTTATACTTCATAATTAACATAATTCCTCAACAAAGCACACTATTCTGGTAGTTAGGAGAAGCCATATAAACGATATCACCCAACATAAATTACAATTCTACAGAAATGCTACCATAGGATCAGGGCAGGAAAAGCTTCCCAAAGCTGCCAAGAAATTTTTCAGGAGGCCACACTTGTTACAGATTGGGAGGAATGCCATTGCTACGGCTTCTTTCGTCAAGGAGGGGAGACCTGAATAGCACTCTATCGCCAATGGAATCAGCAGTATCTTATCTCAACAACATCCCACGTGAGTGAACTAAGAATAAAGGTATCACCTCAATAGACGCTGCCTTGGCAAAGGGCACAACTGACTTGACCACTTACTCTGTATATTCTGGTAAATCATATTTATAGAATAATTTTAAAAGTTACCTTGATTGAACATATTTACTGCTTCCTGGTCATTAATAGCTGGTGTCAAAAAACAAAAAGACTGAGATTAGTACATTAAGGACTGTGTGCAATTTTATTGTAATTTCTTAAAGGGTAGCCCTCAGACACCCATAGTCAGAAACACTTGGACAGCTGCTAAAATACAGATTCCTCAGCTCCTCATTTAGTAATGACGTCACTTCCACCAATGGCTAGACATCTGAAATGGCCTTTTAACTATTTCTTTCTTGTAATTTTCACATCTTATTGGTTTCCACATTTTGTACCTTCTAGCTTCTAATTTTCCTTTGAATTAGCCCCATTCTCTCCATCCCTTTGGCTATTGCATTAGTTCATGCTTTCGTCATTTGACACCTATACTCTTAAAATAACCTTCAAACTGGGCTCCTTTGCACTTTGCATGCATCCATCTCTATTTTACCACGCTGATTTTTCTAAAAATGTATATCAGGTCATATTCTTCTCTGATTGAAATCAGCTTCATATTTCCTATAAGCTAAATCTAAACTCAGACAGGCTTATCATGCTCTCTAAAATACATCTGTGCAAATTTATTGGCTGCCAGTAGTGACACAGGGCTTTGGTATCTCATCTGCTGTGTGTCAGAGGAGCTAAAAAATCCTTTTTAGAGGCAACATAAATAAAAAGAGCTGACCATTGCTCTTCCTCCTTAGAATAAGAGAGACTTGACTTCAAATCCTGACACCCCTACATGTTGACTCAATTATCTAGCTTTTCTGAGTGTTAACAATAAAAATATGATAGGATTGCTGTGAGGATTAAACAAACTAGTGTCTGAGTGTCAGCCAGTCAGAAAGGACATGACCAGCCATGGAACTGGAGCAGTGTCTTGGAGGTCTGTTCTGTGCCAAGGATTAACTCTTTACTTGCTGGCAGAGGAAATGGGAGTCCAGAGTAGGACTGGGAGGGCTTGGAGGGGCTGGGGAGAAAACTTTGTGGTCCTGGTGCAATGATTGTTTACCAATAGATTCCAAATTGCTTTCCTCTCTGTTGGTAGAATCCAGATTAAATAGCAGTCCAGTGTGGGAGCCATCAAAATCCTTTAATCTTGAATTTATTGTGAGAGAATCATGGTTTATTAAACGTGTTATAAGATAAAGTTGGAGGAGTGTCCTTAAATTTTATGCATGTACTAAGTAATTCCTTTCCTTTAGTCATGTAACAAATATCAATGGAGTATCTATTATACTAAATGCTGAGTAGTAGGACAGTAGGATCAACAAGGCAGACTAGTTCTTGCCTTTAGTAAACTTACAGAAGAGGATGAAGATAAGCAGTACAAAAATCACATAAATAATTTTGTGGTTTTCTTTGTGATAAATACTATGAAGGTAAATGAAAGAGTCTGTGACAAGGGTAGGTAGTTGAGTAACGGAAGTTAGGAAAGGTTTACATTAGAAAGTAATAATTCTGATGAAAACTGACAGATGCTCTGGGGTGATCTAGGGAGTATTATAACAAATGGGAGCAATGTGTGCAAAGGCCCTGAAGCAGGAAGAGAGGAGCCTGGTAGTTGGGGAAAATGAAAGTGTGGCCAGAATGAGGATGAGAGTGGTATAATACAAGGCTGGAGGGGTAAGTATGAACCAAATCATGCAGCACTTTAGATGAAGTGGCTCTATCCTTTATTGTCCAAACCAGGACATTTAGGGGGCAATAGTTATCATGGTTCTTGGGATAACTGGCATGAACTGAGACTGTCCTGGGCAAACCAGAAAATATGGTATTCCACTTAAAGGTGTCTGTGCGTGTGCGTGTGTGTGTGTGTGTGTGTGTGTGTGTGTGTGTGTGTTTTGTGGGAAGCTGTGGGAGGCTTGTAAGCAAAATCATTTGTATTGTAAAACATTTCCTTAATGAATTTGTAGAAAATAGATTGGAAGGGGTCAAGAAAAGTATATAAGGAGAGCAGTATGAAGGCTGGTGCAAAAGTTCAAATGAGACATGATGTTGGCTTGAACTAGAGAGGTAGCAATTGGGATGAAGAAAATAGATATAGATTCAAGAAAGGCAGAAATAGAGATAATTTTCAGAAAGAATATAAAGATATTGCTAAATTTCCTAATTTCCTTCTTTATTCTACAAGTATTTACTAGAAATCTTACAGCTGCATGCTCTGTTCTGAGTGGGGTCACTAAATGGGTCTCTGACTTTGAGAAGCTATTTACCATTCCTGTAACATACATACAATTGAACACCTGACAACATTCCTCATAAGGAGTATTGGAAGGGGAAATTAATAAAGAATTTTTAATAAATGAAATTTACTATATGAATTCTAGATGATTCTTTAAACTTTAAAATGTTTCATATTAGAGGGTTACATATTGGACCTAGATTCATAATATATTGTTTTCACAAAGTTTAACTTCATGGGGAAAAAGGCCAGTTTCTCATTAATTTAAAATATGGGTTAGTTACATTGAGGGATATATTGAAATAAAATGGTAAAAAACAAGGTACTTGCCTTCTACATCAGTCGGAGGGTTTATTTCCACGTTTCCAAAGTTATTCAGTATTTGATGTAAAACAGACTCAATTCTGCTTTTCATTGATGCTGCATTGTTATTTCTAGAGAATTTAAATTTCATAACAGTATCTGCCATCACACCACTGCCTTTTTGCCTGAAAACCATAAAGATATTTTTAAAAATGGATAATTATGATAATTATCTGCCACAGACAAGGAGAATATATTTGCAACTCAGAAAGGGACAAATGATTGGTACCTACTATAAATGTGGAATTCTACAAATCAGTAAGAAAAGACTAACAAGAGAAAAAGTAGAAAATATATAAATGTGCAATTCAAAGGAAAGGGATCCTTAGTGAAAGATAAACATGTAAATAGCTGCTCACACAGGACAGTGTTTTATACTTAATAATTTATTTGATCTTCATAACAACCCTATCAAAGAGTCATGTCACTTCATCTTGGGAATTGTGAATAAAAACTGGCTTTTCAAGGGTAACCGTTTCCTGATGTGTTTGCTTTCTGTAGCTCAAATTCTCCATTAATACACAATATTTTAATACAGAAGGGGGAGGGGGGAAAAGTGTGTGTGTGTGTGTGTGTGTGTGTGTGTGTATTTCACGCAGAGGGGATAGCTTATATAAAGGTCTGAGTTAAGAAGAGTGAAGAACTGAAAGAAGTCTAGTGGAGTAAAGAGCAGAGTGGAAAGTAGTAAAAGATAAGCTCAGAGATGAAGATGGTAGGAAGAAGTCAGGTAAAGGTTTAGTAAATTTTTTTACTACATAAAGAGACATTGTCTCTTTACTCAAAGAGACATCTTATTTATATATGTATTAAAATACACACACACACACATAATGTGGATTGAAGGAAAGACAGAAATTTAAAATGACTCATATTTCTTTCTTGAGCAACTAGGTTAAAGCTTTTGCCATTAATAGAGGTAGGCAACACTAGAAGAGTAACATTTGGTGAAGGAGAGATGATAGGTTCAGATTTGGAAATAGGTTCAGCTAAGGGTAAGTGAATAAAGGGAGAGAAAATACAGATAGCTCATTCAGTCCTACATGTTTTGAGAGCTGGTGGCTAATACAGAGACTTTCACAAGGCGGTACTAAGGCAAATGTGCACTGAAGTGCATTTTGGAAAATACTTTTTTCATGGATTCTGCCCACTCCTCTAACTCTCAACAAAATTTATCCGTCCAGAGCTCTAGCTCCATGGCTTCTTATTAGGTGACTCTACAGAGAATAAGAAAAATTAATTTTTCTTGTAGTATTAGTATTTGAGGAAGAACAGAATCATTCTCCTTTCAAAGAATGTTTGGACATTGCTTGTAGAATTGAGCAATGTGGGCATTTGAGGCATTTGTGGTAGGGTTAGTGAGGGGTGACTATTTTAGTTGTGAATGCTTGTCTTATCACATCATGTAAATAGGTACACATTCGATTAAGGCAGGAATGGCAAATAGCTAGCATGCATGCTGCTACTCCCCCTGTTATTAATTTATGACAGACATGCTTGCATTTGCCACAGCATCTTTATATTATAGCATTCCAGGCAAACAAAAGCACAAAGCCACTTTTGATGTTGGCTGTAGTGTTCTGATCATGGATGCATAAGGGCAGGACCACAGCACTGCATAACTCCAGGGGGCCCTATTTACTTAGACTGCATTGTGAATGGTAGCCACTGGATTTATACAACAGGACAGCCCTGTTACCTTACCTTCACCCATATCTCTCTCCACCCCTTTCTCTTTTTCCTACCAAAAATTAAATGTAGTTATTTATATTAGTAGATAAATAGGTCATATCTGACATGTTTTGTTTTTGTTTTGGCATTGTTTTTTTAAATTGCTTATGATACTATTCTCATAATATTGCATCGAATTCTGTGAAGGTTTCATTCATTATTCATGCTGTGAATAAAAGTCAAATGGGCCAAATTGCATCCAAGTTTCCATACTTTTTGATATTGTTCCACTTACCTCAGTTTGACAACATGAGCTCGGATGAACTGATTTCTTAAATCTGATTTTTTGAATGTTGTAGTAATCTGTAGAAATAAAGGGGGGAGGAAACCCTCTGTAATTACAGTTCTTCTCCTTAATCTTTGCTCCCAACCTCACAACATGAGAGTTACGTAAATGAGATAATAGGGACTGAGTAACTAGTTCAGCTCAGTTTAGTTCCATTCCATTTCAGAATACATGGGATTGATTTAGGCAGGTTATATAACCTTTTGATGCATGCCCATTTTTTTCATTTGTTGCACAAAGATGATAGCGGATAAGATGTGTCTCACCAGAAGACATTCTTAACATGCGTTACTCAATGAGAGACCGTGTTATGTGATTTGGTGGCAAGCCAACATTAGGGAAGTCCACTGATACAACTTATATTGTGTAACCCTTTTAACAACTGCTTTTAAAAGTTAATACCACTCTTTCTGTGATTCCAGCTGATATTTTAAAACCAGTTTAAATTTAATTGATATCTCTTAATAATAATAAGTATATAATTTTTAAATAATATATATGTATATATATGTATATATTTGATGGTCTTTCAAGTTGGATTTCAAAACTATACTTGAAATCACATGGAAAGCTTTATCAAATAAAAATTAATAAATATATTTTAAGTGTTTTTGCCTCTGAGAAAGGGCACAACAAATTATTTTGTTTAATATTTCTTAAAATACAGCAGTGAAATTTTAAGATGTAATTTGAAATAACAAAAGCTCCTCACTACTGCATTTTAAATTAGGCTGGAAGTGGTGCAGCGTTTGCCCCTTATGAATCAGAAGTTTACTAAATACTAAATTTACTTGCTTTGCTTTTTAAAAAGATACTTACTTAAATTACTATCCTTGTAAGCAATTGAATTCCCCAGTGGATATTCAGGGGAACTTGGCTGTCACCTATTAAAATATATAATAAAAAGTTAAAACCAGGTTAAAATGGGTAGCAATGGAGATCTTGAAGAGAAGGGGAGAAAAAAGCAAAAGGCAGCCTTTTCCTTGATATTTCTAATTAATATGTAAGCATCAGGTATTTTTAGCATCGGTTGGTAATTTCCTGCCCTGCCCTACTTATCTCCCTGAATCATTGCTCAGTCCCAGCAAGGATGGCCCTCTTCAAGTTTAGCTTTACAGTGAATGAGGAGTGGTTCTAGGACTGGAACAGTTCCCCCAAATTGCAAGGTCAGATATAGCAAGGTTTTGTAATGGAGAGTGGATTCCGTTCCATTCCATTCCATTCCAACTGTGAGGTTGCACCAAGGTGGAGTTGGATATGAAAAGATGAAGGTAGGGGAATAAAGTAGCATGCTGAATGCTACCGTAAGCCAGATTTTGAAGCCAATTCTTTAAATTGTAAAGTTTATGCCATCTCTATTACACCATCTTGTATTTCACTTTTTCAATATCCATTTCTATAGGCAGATGTCAAACCAACCAGCTGTTGGACAAAATGATAATTTCTTTTCTAGAGAGGCCTTGAACATTTTTAAGAATGAGACTAGCATTTTCTCAGTTAGCTGGTTGAAGAGGATGGAAAACTTCATAGGTGAGGTGAATGGCACATGCAAAGTTCTGCAGTGGGAACAAATAGGTTGTGTTTAAAGAATAAAAGAAGGCCAGTGTGAGCATGCAGCATAGCGAGCAAAGGGGCTAGGGTGACAGGAAAGGCCAGACCAGGCAGCATTATCTTAAATAATGGGAAGTCACTGACATTTTTTAAGTAAGAGGAAAATATAATCAGATTGCAATTTGAGAGCAGTGTCTCTGGATGTGTTATTTCTTAGGGAAGAAATAATGCCAATTGTTATGGTGCTATTTTAGTATTCTAGAGTAGAGGTGATGGCTTGGATGCCTGTGGTGGTAGCACAGAAGGACAGATATGAATGGATTTGAAAAATAATGTAGGATAAAACCTACAAGAATTGGTAATGAATTTGATATTTGGAATGACAGAGAGCAGTATGTCAAGGGTGAATTCTAAGTTTTTGCTTTGAAAAACTGAATAAATGACATTATCATTAATGTGGCTAGGATTATTAGAAGAAGGCTAGGATGGCGTGAAAAGATCATAGATTTGGTTTTGGGACATAATATATTTGATATTTTTTTTTTTTAAAAATGTCAAGTAGAGATATCAAGCTGGCAAATGGGTGAAAAGTTCTGAAGTACAAAAGAAATGTCTGGGCTGGAGATAGAATGAGTCACTAGTGTACATTTTGGTTGAAGTCATGCTCGTAGATGAGATTATCTAAAGATAGAAAACATTGTGAGAAGAGAGGAAGGGATAGGCCAAAGCCTTGGGGAATTCAACATTAAATGGCCGTGTAGAGGAGCATGAGCCTGTAAAGGACATAGAGGAGTGGCCAGAAAGGTAGGATAAGAAAAATAGGTGAATGGGTGGCACAAATATCTCTCATGGAAATCACAAAATCATAGGCTTTTTGTATTAGAAAGTACTATAAAAATAATCTAGCCCAACACATTTATTTTACTTATGAGTAAACAGAACCAGAAAAGCGAAGTGAATTGCTTAATATAATAGAAGGTTCCAGGACTAGTTCACTGCTCATTAAGTAGAACAATGTTGTCTATGGGACAAGGATAATGAGGGTACTGATGTTACCAATGGGAAATTATATGATTCTTGGATTTGTGGTCAGGAGACCTTGGTTTCAATTCTGGTTCAACAACTTTCCAGTTGAATGGCCTTTGATGTTTCTTAATCTCACAACCTTTGCTTACTGGCCTATAAAAATGATTTATTAATTCATATGGCTGTTATGAGTTGCAGGTTAGATAATATATGTCAAAGTGCTATGTAAACTATAAAGCACAATTTTAAAGTATTATTCATGTTATGTTTTAAATGTTTTATGTGTTTTTACAGAAGGATAAATGTATAAGATTACCAAAATCATACATCAGAAAAATTTCACAGGAGATCTTGCTTTGACAGGTGTTTAAATAGATTCTAAAGCCATAGTACTCTAAGTAGTTTGGTACTGTGAGGCAAGATTAATCAGTGGTAGGGAGTAGAATACAGAAAAATAAAAGGAAAAATTTAGTGTATGATAAAGGTAGCATGACAATTAAATCAATTACACTATTTAACATATAGTGTTGGTACCACCACCTAGCTATTTCTTGGGAAAAAACTGTATATCTATCTTACTATAAAATAAATTTCAGATGAATCAAAGATAAAATTACAAAAAGTGAAATAATTAAAGTACAAAAAAGGAAATGTGAGTGAATGTGTTAGAATATTTGGAGTGGAGAAAGACATGTTTAACTTGGCATAAAAGTAAGAAATCATCAAAATGATTGATAATTTTAGCTACATAAAAATACTGAACCTATTGGGCATAAAAAAACCCCTACATTATAAACAAGGTTGAACATCAAATCCCATATCAGGAAAATATATGCAACATGAATGATAGATAAATTTTAATATTCTAATAAAGAAAGCCCCCCCCCTCCAGATTATGTAAAAAGGACAAATGCTTCATCCTATATGATAATCTACACTATTAAAAGAGAAATATGGTAATTGGCATACGACCGCTACCCTTCCCATGGGCTAATCAGCGAGATATGCAAATTAACTGACAGCCAAGATGGCAACCGGCAGCCAGGCAGCTTAAACTGAACATGAGGCTTGCTTGCCTCAGTGACGGCGGGCTCCAACGTTCCCGCCTGCCGCTGCCGGCCCCTGAGGGGGCAGTGTGCA
>NW_006283639.1:3445944-3464129 GCF_000327345.1 Myotis davidii
GCTCTGAGCCCGACCAGGGGCTGCACCTAGGGATTGGGCCTGCCCTCTGCCACCCGGGAGAAGGCCTAAGCCAGCAGGTTGTTATCTCCCGAGGGGTCCCAGACTGCGAGAGGGCACAGGCCGGGCTGAGGGACCCCCCCTATCCCCCCGAGTGCACAAATTTTTGTGCACCGGGCCTCTAGTCTATATATATAAAAGGGTTGTATGCAAATAGACCTAGTGGCAGAACAACTGAACAACCAATCAAAGTGTAATATGCTAATGATATGCTAAGGCTGCTCAACAACTCGCTATGATGTGCACTGACCATCAGGGGGCAGATGCTCTGATAGGTGGGTTAGCTTGCTGCTGGGGTCTGGCCAATCAGGACTGAGTAAGATGGGCTGGACACACCCTAAAGCCCTCCCAAAGTCCCTCCCCAGCTCGTTCTTGCACTGGTAAGGTCCCTCAGCCTGGCCTGTGCCCTCTCCCAATCCATGACCCCTCAGGAGTTGTTGGAGAGCCAGTTTCAGCTGGTTCCCACAGGCTACTCCCCTTGGGAGGGAACCAGATGCAGGGTTCATGACTGGCAACTGCTGCTGTGGCAGCATGAACCTCTCCCAATTGGGACTGATTGGGCTCGAGCCCATGGCAGGCAGAGTGAGGCAGGGATGAGAGGGGGCAGCAGGTAGGAGCTTCAGACAGCATTGGACTGTGGGTTTCCACCAATCTCTGCAGGCCACCCAGAGGGACCACCTGTGCACAAATTTGTGTTTTAATAATCCTGCCCCTTCTAACACTTTTCACTCATGACTTAAGAAATGTGGATAAGAATTAGTATACTAGCAGATTAACTTAGAAAAAGCAGAAACACATCTTTCACCTTTGAAGAGAGAAAAATATGTAGAGCACCTAGCAATTGCAAATGTATTACAAAAATAATAGGTTTAATATCATATTTTTTATGATGGAATAAAGAACAGAGATAATATTAACTTACCGCAGATTCAATTCTTCCACTCAAATTTCTATACTCTTGGGTAGCTGGTGAGTTTAACTTATCATTATATTTAACATTGGGGATTTCAAAGCTGCTAGAGTAAAAGTAATATTTTTTATCTGTAAAACAAAGAAAAAGCACATTACTAAGTACTTTAATCTTTAGTTTATTCAGAACTATGGGAGGCTATATTACATAATTTAAAAATTTTGCTTCTATTAAATGAAAGAACACTTTAAACTTAATATAAATGTATTTATAATAAAACTAGAGGCCAAGTGCACGAATTCGTGCACGGGTGGGGTCCCTCGGTCTGGCCAGTGGTGGGGACAATTGGGGCCAGCTGGTTGGGGGAGGGACCGCTGCTAGTAAGATTGTGTTTTCAGAAGACAGATTATAAATTAACAAATACTTAGGTACATCCAAATTTTAGGATTGACACTTAAGGTTATTTTATTTTGTTTAAAGTATTACAAATAGTAGCATACATGTCTCCTTTTTTTCCCCTATTGACCACCCCCCCCCAGACTACCCTACCCCCCAGCACATGTCCTCACTCCTCCTCCCCAGTGTCTTGCGTCCATTGGTTATTCTTATATGCATGCATACAAGTCCTTTGGTTGATCTCTCACCCCGCCAACCCTCCCCTGCCTTCCCACTGTAGTTTGACAGTCTATTTGATACTTCTTTGCCTCTGTATATATTTTCGAAACTTAAAGTTCTTTAGAACATTTTTTTTTACAATCTGTAATAATAAAAGCATAAATGTTAATTAGACTGGACATCCTTCCTTTCAGACAAAGCCGCAGCAGGTGGGGGCCGAGGCAGAGGCAGCAGAGGCCCCGGCTGCTGCAGCAGAGGGAGGGGGCTGAAACCAAGGCCCTTGCACAAATTTTGTGCATTAGGCCTTTAGTTTTATCAGGTTACTAAATGAAAAGAGAATCATGGTATTAATGAAAAATCAAAATAGGCAAAATCTAGTATTAGAAAAGTACCAGGAAATTTTTTTTCCTTTGGCTAGAATACTTTTGCCTGGGTAATAATGTTTATTAGACAAAAAAAGGCCAAGACAGAAGAGAAAAATATATAGACTGAGGGAAAATATAGAAACAAATACATAGTTAGGAGATTATAAGCAAAAAAATATAATTATCTTATATTAGGAACTAAAAGTGGCAATTAAAGAAGGCCAAAATTTTTAAAATATTAGTTTCAGGTGTACAGCATAGTAGTTAGTCAATTATATAATTTACAAAGTGATCCCCCTGATAATTCAAGTACCTACCTGATACCACACATAGTTATTACAATATGTTAACTATATTCAAGATGCTGAACTTTACATCCCCTTTGACTATTTTGTAACTACCAATTTGCAACCATCAGTTTGTTCTCTGTATCTTTGAGTCTGTTTCTGTTTGGTTTGTTCATTTATTTCATTCTTTAGGTTCAGTATATAAGTGAAATCATATGGTGTTTGTCTTTATCTAATTTATTTCACTTAGCATAATACCCTCTACATTCATCCATTTTGTTGCAAATGGTAAGACTTCAAGGAAAGCCCAGGTTTTAATCTGCAAGTATATTTAGTTATTTAGAATGAAAAGTGGCTCTTTTAATCTTCTGGTACTTACCAAAAGCTAAAAAGTGGATCAGCAGACCTATCGTCACTGCCAGGACTAACACCACAGCGATAACAACAAAAAGCACTACATATGGATTCAGGAATCTTGAGGTCGATGGCACCCGAGCTGGCCTTTGAACAAGAGAAAAACATCACAGGCTACTTATTTCACTCAGAGAAGCTATTATTTTAGTGCTCTTGATCATGTTCTGTCTTCTTAAACCTATTAGCTTGCACATGGGGTTGGCTGGACTGAAAACCAAGTGATTCTTGATGGGAATTTAGTCCTGGAAATAAACCTGACCTGGACAACATTCTCCTTAATGGTTTTTCTTTCAAAAATTTTTCAGCATGTTGTTGACATGTAGTTGCTAGAAGAATAAGGAAATCTAACCTATGGTTTGCAGTTGTTTTCCCTTCTTCCAGTTGATGAAATTCTCAAGAATAGAAACCAAATTATTCTCTGTTTTGCTATAACTTCTTCCGGGACCCTATGTGGGACACTTACTATAGTAATCTCCCTCACCTGGGCACCATCCTCAGAATTGTATAGAAAGAGATCATTTTGAGTGGGGCAAGGATGGAGGGAGTCAGAGCAGTAGCATTTTTCACTGTTATATTATCCTTATTATAAAAATGGGCATGTGGCCAGAGGCTGAGAGCTGAGGTCCAGGAGAGTAGCAAGCTCCCAAAATGAATTAGAATTGCACCAGCAGCAGAGGATTTGTGTGATTTATTCCTTTTTCTCATGAATCTGTCAACTGCAGTGTAATCCAATAGTATCTGATATTGCATTCGGCATCCAGCCCAGGTACTATCTTTTACACTGCCTTCCTCTCACTGCACACGCACTCATGCTGGGGAGGTCGTCAGAAGAGCTGAGTGTGAATTCCTGTTCTATCCCTTGTTTGATTGGTGATCATATTGTTATTTATCTGAGACTTCCTTTACCTGAAAAATAGGAATAATCATACCAGCCTCATAAGGCTGTTTTGAAGGTCAGTAAGGTTATTTTAGTTATATTTCTAGTTAAATCAGTTATTCACTAGGCTGTGAGCACCTTGAAAGTAAAGATGGTATTCATGCTATGTTTCCGACACTTCTGTAGGGTACCTGGCATACATAAGTGATTCATAAATATTTATGATATTTATAAATATTTGCTGTATGTGTTAACACCTAGCCATGTTTCAAATTTTAAGATTTTTACTGAGCTGAAAGTATTTTACATTTAGCCAGAATATAGTCTGACTTTCATTTTTTTGCATTTGTTTTGCCAACATTCTGGTCTACGTGTGAAGGGAATGCTCTGAGGTTTCACAGCAGGTTGCCTAGTGGTTTCTGGGCTCTGCCCAACTCACAGACTTATGGAAGGGTACCTCCTGGCATTTTGCAATGTACCCCCTGCATATCATATGTTATGGCCCTGGGACTAGTAACATGTCAGATTATTGGAGGTGGACATAGAATTGCCAACTTTCAATTTTGTTGAATAAGCACATTAAAAATTGACCATGCCTCTGGCCAGGCCAGTGTGGCTCCCCAGTTGAGCATCAATTTATGAATCAGGAGGTCATGGTGCGATTCCAAGTCAGGGCACATACTTGGGTTTGAGGCTCAATCCCCATTAGGGGGCACGCAGGAGGCAGCCAATCAATGATTCTCATCATGGATGCTTCTCTCTCTCTCTCCCTCCCTCTCCCTTCCTCTCTGAGATCAATAAAAATATGAAAGGACAGGTGGGAAGACAGAAACGGGGAGAGGCCAGGCTCTCAGCTCTCTTTGAAATCAATAAAAAATATATTTTAAAAAATTGACCATGATCAAATATTATCATTTAGTAGAAGGATACTGAAATATGTAAAAGTAGGAAGGACATAATCTCAGAATGATAAAAAAAGAGATGATGAATAATTAGACTTTAGTTTTAGGATGTCTTTTTACTCCAGTGCTCCCATTTGTTCATTTTGCTCTCCTAGTGAAACTGACGCTCACTGACACTGGTCCAGAGTCCAATGCTCAGGAACCACTCGTGGCAATTTCCAAGTTTGGAGAAAATTGGCACTTTGACACTTGTCGGCTTTTGAGCCTATTTACTCCTGTTGCTTTGTGGGATGGTCATACCAATGACAAGCAGTCACTAATGCGCATAGTGTTCGGTATTTGTGAGTTCAGTGAATATTAGTGGCTGCCCAGCAGTAGGAGAGCCAAAAGGAGACAGCACTGGAGTCAAGGGTAAACCTAAAAACCTAAACCAATTTCAAATGGATGGGCCTCCTCCTCAACCAGGGATTAACTATTTCCAGAGGCGAACATGTCAAGATTTAGGGATGTGAAGAGAGAAGTACTGAAAAACAAAGTTTAACTTGGAGGTCCAAACCCCAGAAAACAAAACCAGAAAGGCTGGAGTCAGCACATGCCTTAGCTTGGATGAGCCTCCCATGGGAATGACATTAGAGCTGACTTTGCTTCAGTTCATAGAAAACATCTTAAATTCAATGACTGAAAAGCATCATGAGACATATGACTCAGTAAACAAAGGGCGTGGAGCTCAAATTATCTTAATCTCGCAAGCCATAGTTAACTGCATAAGAATGGATTGTTCCACCCTATAGAAAATAGCTGAAGAAATGTCTGCTCCTTTTTTAGTGCGGTTTGTCCTTAAACCTTTGTAAGTGGCTGGCTTTAAAGCTTATGGCAACACAAACTCAATTGTGGACAATATTTACTTTGTAAACTATTAGAGGAAATGTGTTCCAGACACTGTCTACATTTTTTAAAATATATTTTTATTGCTTTCAGAGAGGAAGGGAGAGGGAGAAAGAAACATCAACGATGAGAGAGAATCATGGATTGGCTGCCTCCTGCACGCCCCCTACTGGGGATAGAGCCGGCAACCAGGGCATGTGCCTTTTCGCCAGAATAGAACCTGGGACCCTTCAGTCCCCAGGCCTATCCACTGAGCCAAACCAGCTAGGGCCACTGTCTGAATTTTGACTCACAAAGCAATGGTTCTGTGCTGAAGTGAAGTAAGCAGGTTAGGGGTGAGGATACATCAGAGGGAGATAAAGTGAGAAAGGCAGGAGTAGGGTGTTGGCAGGTGAGGGGAGATCATTCAGGGCTTTGTATGTAAGGGCTTTGGTCTTTATTCTGAAAAAGACAGTCTTTGAGGATTTTGAGCAAAGAAATGACATCAGATCTATTTCTTTAATAGGCTCACTCTGGGAGGTGCAGAGGAATAGTGGGCTGGGGATGGAGTGGGAGATGATTTGGGAAATCATTCAGTGATTGATGGGAGAGATAATGGAAGTATACACAATGGTGGTTGCATTGGAGGTAGTCATAAGTGGTCAGAGTCTGGATATATTTTACATTTAAACCATGTAAGATTTGCTGATAATTCACTTATGAGATGTAGAAAAAGGGATCTAGATTGAATCTAAGATTTTTGTTTCTTTCCAATCAACCTTTTAAAATATTTCAAGGGATTATTTTTTTAAATTAAATCTTAGGTTTTAACACTCTCCCCTTCCCCTACCTCATTTGAAATTTATCTATAGCTTTTCATGATCCTCAGGATGGCATCCAAACCTTCCACACGGCATTTAAAGTCCATCACAGTCACCTCTGGAGTCTTATCTTCTGCCACATACTCATCTGCCCACTTATCCCCAGTCAGACACCTGGCGAATTCCCGTTTTATTCTTAAAATAATTCAAGCATCTTTCTTTTCCCTTCTTGTGATCTCACTGCTCCTTATCTGATCTCATATGCCCAATGAATTTCTCTATTATAGTCCTTATCCCTTCATGTGGTAAACAATGATTGTATGGCCTGGGCCCACATCTAGGCTGTAGCTCATGAAGGTAGAGATGCATGGATACATGCTGTCCTTAGCACAAAACCCATTACGAGTCCATATGGGGCTTTTTTTATGGAAAAACTGGTGCATGAGACTGCAGAGATGAGTTTAAAAATAATTGTACTGTAGTTTGGAGGGGCTTTAAATACAATTGTATGCTATCCATTCTTGTTTTGAATACTGACAAAGTACAGATTGGAGAATAATCTATTTAGTGCTTACCATGTATTTGGCACTGGATTGAGTTTTTCTACATCATTGAACTTAATCCTGGTAAATAACTCTGGTTTATAGATGATGAAATAGAGGCTTAGCTACTCAGCTAGTAAGTGACAGAGCTGGAATGTGAATCCAGGTCTGTCAAGCTCAAACTGGAAAAATGTCCACATCAGATGGGAGGAGGTTTTTTGTTAATTACCATGTCGTTGTTACTAATTTCTATCACACTACGTTACTCTTGATGCTAAGAGATGGAAAGTTCAAAAATATTTGTACAAACCTTTTATTATAGAATATGTGCATACATTTTAATATGCATGTTTACATTATATATTGGAGCATTGAACTTATGAAGAATATGAAAATGGTTCCAAAGTGAAGGGACAAATTCTATTTTAGACAGTTTCATTAACTCTAGATGGTTACCACTGGGAGGCAGTAGAGATGATCCAATTCAATGACTTAATTTTTTTTTTAAGTTGAGGAGCACTTTAAATAAGGTCTTATTTGGAAGGTCAATAATAAACAGAAGAAAGTGGAATAGCTTTTCTGGTTTAACTTGAGATGGGTGAAAATGACCTATTTTCTCACTGAGT
Source organism: Myotis davidii (assembly GCF_000327345.1). NCBI lineage: Eukaryota > Metazoa > Chordata > Mammalia > Chiroptera > Vespertilionidae > Myotis > Myotis davidii. The sequence goes on from NW_006283639.1 coordinate 3,453,225, forward strand.
CAATCCAATACTTTTACTTATTTCTAAAATTTTTTTGTTGATAAACTTGATGTCATCTTAGTTGATATCGACTTAGTTTATCAACTTGGTAAGCTTGAGTACACTGTACAAAGAAAGAGACACAGGATTCATTAGGATCGAACGACTGGATGGTGGCAGAGTCAGTGCCACAGGTTTAAGACTTCTTATTTGTTTTATTAAATTATACATTCTAAAAACTCTGGGCTTATATGGAAGGTAAGAATCCTATCCTTTGTAATAGATGACATAGGGAATATAGTCAATAATATCTTAATAACTATGTAAGGTGTCAGATGGGTACTAGACTTATCAGTGTGATCACTTTGAAAGTTATATAAATGTCTAATCACTATGTTGTACTCCTAAAACTAATATAATATTTTATGTCAACTGTAATTGGACAAAAAAATAATCCTGTCCTTGCAGGAATCACAAGCATGCAACACTATATGTGTGTGTACCTTTGGAATACATTACATGACATTTTATAATATTCAATGGTTTACTTTCAGTTTATTTTTTATCTTGGGTAGCATATAAATAAGCTTATATTTCCTGATGATATAAATCACTTTATCCTTCCTGAGGATACAGAGGCTAGGCAAGTGGTGAGGGACCCATGCTAGAATGCTTTTGTGAGAATTAGGAAAAGACAACTTCTCTGGCAGACAGAGACAATTATAAAAGGGTGTTCCTCAGGCTGCATTCAGCTCTACTCTGGGACAGAAAATTTTTCACAGAGCTTAGGTTACATATCTGCTTCCAATCGTCTCCTGAATTATCCATTTTTGTATATTGCACAAACTGTACAACTGTGTATAGCAGTTCTGTAATGATGTGTCGAAATTTGGTAACCTGCTACTTGTAGTGAAAGCCAACGTAGGATTGAAATTCTTCTCACAGAATTTGTAAGTTGATATGAACAAATGACTAGTATGTATATATGTATGTATGTATGCATGTAAGTATATATGTATATATGTAATGGCTAAGTTGGGAGTGGTGATGATTCATGAGTACCTGCTGCCAATGAAGCTAGGAGTGTGGGCTCAATTGTTTCATAAGCTGCTTAAGTTTGTCCTTTGCTGGGACTCAGGCTCTTTTGAACAGGTCTAAGTCCTAGAGTCAACCTCATGAGAGGGTGTGGCCACAACAGGGCAAACCTGCCTTTACTGCTGGGAGAAAAATAAATGCCTTCCCTAGTGATGCTCCATTCATACTTTGTCTAATTGGTTATAAACTTGAAGAAATAATTATTATATATTGAAATACATGGGCATTTTCCTCCATTTTATTGTTGTTATAACATTAAATATGTTTAAAGTTGATTTACAACAATTATTACCTGATTTTAAAATATTTCACTGGGTTCTAGTTTTTAAAGGTGATTAAACAATTATTAAAGATGAAAAATAGATTAAGCCTCATCATAATATATCAAATCTTATTTATTTGGACCCTACTAAATTGAAAAATACTTCCAGTTTTATAATATAGTCAATAATGTCCACTTTATGCTTCTGCAAAAAAGTAAGGTAGGTACTGAATTTTTTCAATTAAAAAGTGATCATTTCTTCTTTTTGAGATTTCCTTTGTTCTGATATCAGTTGTGCTTTTGAAATGAATGATATGAGATTACCTGAGCAAAAAATTTAAAAAAAGAGGGAGAACTCATAGATATGGACAACAGTGTTGAGACTGGAGGGGAAGAAGGTGGGTGGAGCTGGAAAAGGGCATACAGGGGCTACATGGTGATGGAAAAAATAAAATAAAAGTGAATTAAAAATAATATCATGAGAAATATAAATTTTTTTTAAAAGATTTGGTAATTGACTTTAAACTGAGCACAGTGCTTAATTCTTTCATTAAAAGACATTTAAAGGGATGTGGAAAGAGAACTGGAGTTAGGAGATTTGCACTGCAGAAGTAGCTTTGAGTAATTGTTAATAGAAGATGTCTGGAGACTACTGACTGACAGAGTCAGTTAAAGAATTAGAGCTATATTCTGGTTACTGCACGACTAAACTTACAGTATACTTGCTTTTAGAAGAAAGGCTGTCTTTGCTGGAACTGTACAGTTTGCCCAAAGGATGGGTTCTTGCATCCATAATTGATATTATAGAGCCTTGTTAGTGTGCAAATGGGCACAATGTCAATATGGTAGGTGGTGGCTCTTCTACAAAGGTCAGCCTACCTAGGTGATGTGAAAACAACAGAAAGATGGAAATATTTATATTTGGAGCTTCATGATGCTGATATTTTAAGTATATTTCTCTAGGAGTCACCAAATTCATAAAGTGATGAAAGCAATACCTTGTTGACTCTACCATTGTTGAAAGACGTGTACCTAGTGTTTCAATACCAATGCCTGTAACAGAGAAAGTCCTGGACAGGTTACTGATCTGTTAATTAAGGTTAGGGAGGGCCAGCATGTACTCTAGAGGTCACTGCTGTTCAGTATTAGTTTCCTTCTGAGTTCTAAAAAGTTAGCTATTGACAGGGCCATTGAGCTCAGAGTAAACTAACAAAGCAAGAAGCTATTTAGATGAAGATTTGCTTCCTTGTTCATTTTCCTCTAAATAGCACTTTTTCCTCCCTGGATTTAGTTTTAAAATGTGGTTTTCTTTCTCCTTTGCCATTTTTATTCTTCCCCTTCATTTATTTTCCTTTACTCTTAATTAAAGACACTAATATTACTTTGGTAACTTTCTTCAAATTTCAAAGCCATACCAATGACAATCTAAATATGATATTTGGTACTTTATTGCCAGGATGCTTCTTGGAAATGAATACTTGAAATTAATTTTTGTTGCTATTGAAATGATGAAAATATTTTGAATTTGTATTTCGGTGATGGTTGCACAATTCTATAAATATGTGAGAATGCACTGAATTAATTATACCCTTAAACATGAGAACTTTTTGGTATGTAATCATATCTCAGTGCAGCTGCTGAAGAAAATTAAATTTATCTTTTAATGATTATTACTTACTATAATAACAAAATTATCAAGCTTTCTGCAAAGAATTGTCTGTGAGGGTGGGCTTAAACTCACAAGAACTGAAAAGGACTCAATAACCTGTTCAGTTCGAGTTTCAAGGGCATTTTCTAGAAAACAGTTCTCTCAGGCATTGGAATACAGTGGTGTGTTATTGTTGATGGCAAGCCATTTGTTACAAATAATAGTTAGAGCATCAGAGTTTTGAAATGATTTACTTCTTTTTAAAAAATATATTTTATTGATTTTTTTACAGAGGGAAAGGGAGAGGGATAGAGACTTAGAAACATCGATGAGAGAGAAACATCGATCAGCTGCCTCCTGCACACTCCCCATTGGGGATGTGCCCGCAACCAAGGTACATGCCCTTGACTGGAATCAAACCTGGGATCCTCGAGTCTGCAGGCTGACGCTCTATCCGCTGAGCCAAACCGGTTAGGGAGAAATGATTTATTTCTTACACAATTTAGAGCAGCTAATTCTAACATAACATTCCTCTCATTCATTTGCATTTTTTAATTTTTGGTGGTGCAGTGTTTCAAGTAAGGCATTTGGAATTGCTTATAATCTTGGTCAGATCCATGGAAAAGAGTGATTGTTAATTTTTTTAAATCCTCATCTAAAGATATGTTTTACTGATTTGAGAGAGAGAGAGAGAGAGAGAGAGAGAGAGAGAGAGAGACTGCTGTATGAGAGTAACATCGATCAACTGACTTTGTGCATGCCCCCACTGGAGATCAAACTAAAACCTAGGCATGTGCCCTGACCACATGCCCAGGCAACCTTCCGGTGCATGGGATGGTGCTCCTACTAACTGAACCACAGTGGTCAGGGCCAAAAGAGTGATTTTATTGAAGGCTTCTGACTTCTCTGTTTTCTAAAATCCAAGTACATAAACAAGCCTTGTCTACAATAAGATCAGTATGAAATGTTCAGAATCTTAACTTATCACCTTGTCAAAATATACTGACTCTCATATAGAACTAGATACATGCTTGCTTTTTACAGAAAATAAATGAGTAACAGATTTAGGGGTCCTTTCTCCCAGCTCAATGTGACCTGATTTGTAGTACTAAACTGCTAATGTCAGGATATTTCATTCATTGGCTCTACAAAGTGTGTCCCACTAAGGTGGGACATTTGGTATATCACACTCCAGAGAAGCACAGGCAGCGTTATTATCATTTTTTTGTCCAAATGTGTTCATCTTCCAATATTTGATTTGACTGTGACATAAGGACTCAAATGTAAAAAAGATTCTAACCACTGCCAAGGAAACAATCCTGCTTAATTTGTATAGAAAGATATATAATAGTTTTAAACATTGTTTACTTAGGTAGGAGAGCAGGGAGACAGGAAAGGAGGTATTATGCATGATGGGGTAGGAGAAAGAAAAACATAATTAAATACACAATTTAAGGAAGTAAAAATCTATTAGTAAAGGATCTAAAAAAAGAAAACTTTCCTCACAGATGGGATGGGATAAGCTAACAGGTATGGCATGATAGACAATCCAGAAATTTCCTGGAACTATTCTCAGTACAGCTAGAGAAATGAAGACTAGATTCAGAATCCCATATGTATTCATCATGGTTAGTTCTATTCAACTATATCTAGTAAAGGATATTGTTCTTACAGGAAAAAAGTGGCTTTTAATGAATCATGGACCAAACCCAAGGTTAGTTGTTTTAGGTACTCTTGAGTAATATTTAGTTGCATCAATATGTTTTTTTAAAACAACATCTTTACTCAACCTCTTCTGAATTTAATCCTACTGGCTTCTTGCCCAGATCGTCTACAGAAGCAGAGGAAAGAGTTGTGGTTCTCAGTATCATCTGTCCAGGATGATTTTGTGTCATAGAAAAATGAGTAGAGTTTCAAGATCTCTGATACTGATTTTTTTTTACACAGTAGAATGTATTCCTTAGAGCTCAGAAAAAATAAATGCAGATATATATCTTATCTTGGGAAGCAGAATGCATACTGGGGTTAAGATTGTTGAGGTGATCAGAAAAGCAGTTTGACATGAGGTAAAATCACTTCTCTAGACTTTTGGAAGAAGTCGATTCCAACTCACATGGATGACTTTGAGGGGTTCGGGGCTTTAGGAAAGAAGTAACTGCAGATGTGGTGGAAATAGCAAGAGAACTAGAATTGGAAGCAAAGTCTGAAGATGTGCCTGAATTGCTGTAATCTCATGATAAAACTTTAATGAATGAGGAGTTACTTCTTATGTATGAGTGGAGAAAGTAGTTTCTTGAGATGGAACTAATTCTGGTGAAGATGCTAAAAAGGTTATTGAAATGACAACAAAGGATTTAGATTTTACATAAACTTAGTTGAAAAAGTAGTGGCAGGGCTTGAAAGGATTGACTCCAAGTTTGAAAGAAGCCTTACTGTGAGTAAAATGCTATCAGAGAGCATCATGTGTCATAGAAAAAGCATCCCTAAAAGGAAGAGTCAACCAATACAACAAAATTCTCTTAAGAAACTGTCACAACCACCCAGACTTCCATCACCCTGATCAGTCAGCAGCCATCAATACTGAGTCATCTTAGTTACTCATTCAATGGTTTTAGGTTTGGGGTGTTGCTTTTATTTTACATATTATGAACACATGCTAAATTTAGACTTAAAGAATTCTTTGAAAAAATTAAATAATGGCAAGTTTTTTGTTGTCGTTGTTTTTTTTACTCAAAAGAAATATATCCTCCAAGTTTGAGTAACACCCTTTAAGGAATTGGATTAGATATCGTCAGGTTTCCTTAAAACAGTAGATATTGATTCTTGTCCTCATGTTTTATTTTAGGGGTGTTAACCATAGTCCTCTGGGGACTTGGAGTGGCATAAGAGTAAGGTCAGTAACAAATCTCTGAGAAAATAGCTTGAGAGTGCATCCTGGAGGACAAATTGATAGTGAGCATGAGAGAATTTGCTGGAAAATGTACTATCCTAAGTGACTGATTGCAGCTGAGCACCCTATGTATTATATAACTCCATCACCACTCCCTTATTAGTAAAACATTTGTTAACCAAAAATAATATATATATTTTTTAATCACCACCATTAGTAAAACATTCTGGCCAAATTCAGCAACTGTTTTAGTATGTGGCCTTGAGGATTTTGTGGGCAAAAGCTTATACTTTATATGCACTACTTAAATACACTTGCCTAGTTTTTTTATTAAGTTATATATCCTTTGCCTAGTTATTTGCAATGCTGAGCATGGTTTTTTTATTATTTTTTTAAAAATATATATTTTATTGATTTTTTACAGAGAGGAAGGGAGAGAGAGAGAGAGAGTCAGAAACATCGATGAGAGAGAAACATCGATCAGCTGCCTCTTACACATCCCCCATGGGGGATGTGCCCGCAACCCAGGTACATGCCCTTGACCGGAATCGAACCCGGGACCCTTCAGTCTGCAGGCCGACGCTCCATCCACTGAGCCAAACCGGTTTCAGCTGAGCATGGTTTTTTAAAGTTAAAATAGACAATTATAAACTAGAATTGAGTTTGAAATGCACGTTTGACGGATAACCATCTCCCCCCTTGCTTCGTGTTGTCTTGGACTGTTAGGAGGTAGGGCACCTGACTGAGTCTTCGGCATGTCTGTGTAGTCAGTTAATTGTATTATGAGCACAAACAAAGGGAAGGAAATGGAAATAAGATGTGTTATGATGGGAGGAGCCTTGCTAAGACTTCTCTGTTCCTAAACTAAGATATGCCCATTTACCCCAAATCTTCATCCTATTGTCCAAACATCATCTCACACTTTTATTGTAATTCAGTGGATATAGACACTCTCTTAATGGGCCTAAGACATCTGGACTATCCAAGGATTTGAAAGAAATGATGATTAAAAGGAATGATGAGTCTATCATGATAACACAGCTGCCCAAGTTCCTGGGCCCTGTAATAAGGTTTTCTTTTTCAGAGAAAGGAAGAACAGATGGGAAAAAAAGAAACACACCATCTCTGCAACCTTTAGGAGAGGACAACCTGGAAGGGTGTGACAGTTTAATTTATACATAAAAGTAATCAAACCATCCAAGAGAGCCCATTCGCAACCAAAGAGATCTCAGAATTACTTGGAAATTTACCTAAAACTACTTTAAAATGATCTTAAAATATTAATTAGTTTTCATTTCACTTCTCTTACCCTATTTGAATACCCTGCTCCCTCAGAGCAGATGGAGGAATTGTGAAATAGTGGGAATATGGGATATTTTTAAAAATTGCGTTTCTTTATGCTATCTGGAATATTTCAGCAGAGAAGAAAATTTTAGTTTTAATACATTCCTTGCAATATTAAACTCATGCAGATGTACTGACTTAGAAGTAAGATTATCAGAACAAAAATACGTTTATTTTTTTTAACACCCTCAGCCATTTGAATATGCTCTCCCCTGCCCACTGAAAATTCTGCTCTTTATTCATATTGCCAGAAAGAATTATTTCCCAGTCACAGGTCTTCAAATTGATAAATAAGGATCCATAAGTTATTTTCAAAATTTCATCAATTTGGTATGATAACTCTATTTTATTCTGATAAAAACCAGTATATAAATTACTTTATACATTTTGATTTATTTTAATGAATTCTTTATATCCACTGCATGAATAGAAATTAATTGATATTACTTTATTTATGTTACTGGTAATTATTAATTATTGTTTATTGGTGGAAACTTAGGTTGCTACCAATTTTCACTCTTTTATGTATATATTTAAATGTACACTATTGTACAAATATTTTTAATTTATTTTTTAAAATTTTCAATTATAGTTGACATACAATATTATATTAGTTTCAGGTATACAACATAATGATTAGACATTTCCATACCTTATGAAGTGATCACCATTATAAGTCTAGTACCCACTTAGCACCATATATAGTTATTATAATATTATTGACTATATTCCCTATGCTGTATTTTATGTCCCCATGACTGCTTCTATGACTGGTAGTTTACTAATATACTTCATAATCCCCTGCACATATATTTAATTATTAAAATAATTTTTATTTTGGTTGAGTTTTCTAACATTTGGGACATTTAAAATAAGCTCAACTACACTTAACATAGCCAACACACTAGTCATGCTTTGATTTATCCCCTTTTTAAAATCACATCAGTATCATATTTTTCTTTGTCATGGAAAACCAGAAGAGACACTTTGTAATCTCATAGATGCCCACACCAAAAACATCAAATTATATAATCATTTTGAGACTCTACTGTTTGACTAGATTAGGCTACAACTTGTTTTTTTATGTGAAAGTGTATAAAAGGAAATATTTATTAACTGAAAACAAAACTAGATAAATTCTATTTTCTTCTTAAGTTTCAAAAAGAATTTACCTGAAAATAATGATGCCATAAGTGTATAAAAAGTAGACAAATAATGTCTTTATTTTCTTAAATAAAACTTCAGGATTCATTGCATATTTAATAGCTAGTAATGACACTGCAACAGGAGTAAAAATACAGAATCCTAAAAAAATTTAAGACAACTGAGTTTTTTTTTTTTTTTTACTGATTTCATTTAATGTTCACACCCATCACTTTTTGAAAAATTGAACATGAGAAAACAAAAACACTTCCTTATTTAAAGATATGCTGTCATAATGCCAAGCCATCTCTTTAGATTTTTTCATTTCCTAAAAAAATGTAGTCAAGCAGCCAAGAATCTTATTTAAACAATATCAAGCATATTATCTTAAAATATCTAAGAGTTTTAATGAAGTTTCCAAAAAAGTAACTGGAAGCTTGCTAGACACAACCCAAAATTTTGAGCTTCTGTATGTTTCTCACATGCTCTAAGATACAGTAAAACTTCTAAAACTACAGAGTCAGAAACGTACTTACCTATACATTTTAATGCTGAATAATGAAGAGGTCCTTTTTCCTGCTGCTCTGAGGCTTTCACTCAAATGAATGACTGTCATGTATTATGTATGATCCATGAAGGAGCTCAGGTCAAAGGAGGAAATCCCATGTGATTAATACCGAACTTGTTAGACAAGTCTGAAGGAATCAACTTGAACCAATAGTATGGCTGTGGAACAGAATCAGAAATAGACAGGGAATTTCACAAACCAGGAAGAATTTTGTTTCTTCTGGTTAAATTGTGATTCAACAACACCATAAGAGGTGACAGGTGTTTTGTGGAAGCCTACAACCACTCCACATACTGTGGGGTATTTACTTTTTTTCATTTAAAGAAGATGTGACACTTTTGCCTGTGTTATATCGTCACATAGCTCATTCTTTGCCACAGTATGCCAAGGACTATCAGAAAATACTTTCCATATGTCAATGAATTCTCCTGTTTGAGAGAAAAATACTGTTTTCTCATTAGCATATGAAACAGATTCAGAGAAGTAACTGAGTAGGTGTACAAAGTTGTATAATAATCAAGTAGAATAGTTTAAACTAAAATTCACTTTGTCTTTTTGAAAAAGTATTCTAATTACTTCTAGGAGATGAATGGGCAATGGAGCATAGTAAGAGTGTGTGTGGGGTTAGAGTAAGGATGGAATGTTGAGTGATGTTTACAGACAGGAACTATGACCAAGAAACATAGAGGGGAGAATAATGTGGAAGTGAGAAAAAACATTCCTGTTTAGTGTGTTGAAAAGAAGTAGGAAATAAATTTGGAAGGTTACGCTCGGATTACTTTGTGAGAAACAAAGAATGCTAAAGAATTGGAATGTATAATATAATTAGATTGGATGCTAAATATTGATTGAATTCTAGTCTCAGCTTTTTCACCAACTAATGGGAGCCAAGGGGGGCGGGGAGAATCACTTATTTCTCTGACTCTCATTTATCAAATGAGAAATGAGAAGCTCAATCAGGTTGCCTTAGAGGACATTTCCAAGTCTAAAGTCCTATGACTTTACCTTGTAAGTCAATGGTAACTGCTAACCAATAAATTCACACCAGACTCCCTTGCTTTCCCTTATATATTTTCATCAGATCATGTATTTCATGCCTGATATTCTGATTTTTTTAAAAAATATATTTTATTGATTTTTTTACAGAGAGGAAGGGAGAGGGATAGAGAGTTAGAAACATCGATGAGAGAGAAATATTGATCAGCAGCCTCCTGCACGCCCCCTACTGGGGATGTGCCCGCAACCAAGGTACATGCCCATGACAGAAATCGAACCTGGGACCCTACAAACTGTAGGCCGACACTCTATCCACTGAGCCAAACTAGCCAAGGCATGATATTCAGATTTTATAAGTAAAACAAGGAAAGATTATTTTTAAGACTTTTGAACAAAGTTAACCAAACAAATCATATTCATTTCACATGTTAACCTTTAAGTTCTTTTCACACATTCAGGTATTTTTCACACAGTTATATAGAAATTATAATTTTGTATTATGTTTTTTATATTTAATGTTATTTCATAAGCATATCCCTGTATTACTAATTTTTATTTCTAGTAGCTATATAATTACTAGTATATATATATATCCAATTCTATCTAATAATAGACAAACATGGCAATTAACTGTACCTTCACTATGCCTCCCATTGGCTAATCAGCACAATATGCAAATTAACCCAACCAAGATAGCCACCAGCAGCCATGCAGCTGAAGCGAGCAGGAGGCTTGCTTGCTCCAGTGATGGAGGAAGCCAAGGTTCCCCGCCTGCTGCGGCCTGGCTCTGAGGTCCTAAAGCAACAAAGTTTCAATTATAGAAGCTAAACAAACCCCAGATACCTGCTTTCAGCCAGCCGTGGCCACAGAGCTGGAGCCAGCTCTCAGGTCCAGTGACGGCAACAAAGTTTCAATTATAGAAGGTAAATAAATCCCAGAATAAAAAAAAGAATAAAAGGAGCGGTTGGGCGCTGCAGTGC
>NW_006283639.1:3464256-3473760 GCF_000327345.1 Myotis davidii
ACCAGTGGGCAGGTGCTCAATGCAGAAGCTGCCCCCTGGTGGTCAGTGCGCTCCCACAGCGGGAGCTCTGCTCAGCCACAAGCCAGGCTGATGGCTGCCAGTATGGCGGTGGTGGTGGGAGCCTCTCCCACCTCCTCAGCAGCGCTAAGGATGTCTGACTGCAGCTTAGGTCTGCTCTCTGCTGGCAAGTGGACATCCCATGAGGGCTGCCGGGCTGCCAGAGGGATGCCTGATTGCCAGCTTAGGCCCAATCCCCCAGGGAGCAGGCCTAAGCCAGCAGGTGGTCATCCCCCAAGGGGTCCCAGATTGCGAGAGGGCACAGGCTGGGCTGAGGAATCCCCCCGAGTGCACAAATTTTTGTGCACCATGTCTCTAGTAGCTATATAAAAAGTATATTATAACTTTTTGTTTTGATATAATTTCAAACTTACAGAAAACCTTCAAATATAGATTCAAGTATTAACTATTTTAATGGCTTCATTTTAAAGGATGAGTCATATTACACTGACTAGATTCATCATAAAATACTGAAACTATCTCCTGATATGAAGTGTTTATATCTATTTTATTGTTGATGATTCATTCTTTCAATGACCACTTTCACAAACATAGTTTTTTTCCCCACCCTAATGCTCAATTTTTCTTTGAAATAAATAAAAGGGAAAATAATTTATTCAGCCAATTATTTAAATATTTTTATGGCTTTTAAAACTTTGTTTTAATAATTTTTTCAAGGATGTGAAGTATTGTCCTCTGGTTTTTGTTGACAGCACTTTCCCCAGAGTACACATGCTCTTTCTCCTCCATCTTTGTGTTTCTGGAGTACTCAGCAAAGGCCTTCTTAAGGAGTATGTGTTTATTCAAAACATATTGTTTGGATGTCCAGTAACTGAATGTATTCATGCAGATCCGGCGCCCCATCACTATTCCCAGCAGAACTTGGGATGAGTCAGGGGAGTGACATGGGGAAAGCTGTGCTCAGTCTGAAAGTGACTTCCTGCTTGCCTGGAGTGAACCCCATACAAAGAGAGCTGGGGGCATAAAATTATTATTTGAGAGGCAAAGGATTTGCTCTTAACAGGGATGAGTTCAAAAGATGTCGACTCTTTAAAAACTTTTTTAAAAAAATTCTCAATTACAGTTGGCATGTAATATTATATTAGTTTCAGGTGTACAACCAGTGATTAAATATTTATGTAACTTATGGAGTGATTACCCTGAGAAGTCTAGTACCCATCGGACATCATATATAGTTATTACAATATTATTGACTGCTTTACATCCCTGTGACCACTTCTGTGACTGCCAATTTGTACTTCTTAATTCCTTTACCTTCTCTCCCTTCCCCAAACCCCTCCCATCTGACAACCATTTGCCTTTCTTTTTCTGACTTATTTCACTTAGCATAATACCCTCTTCATCCAGGTTGTTGAAAATAAGAAGATTTCATTCTTTTTTATGATTAAGTATAATTCATCATACATTCATCTATCTGTGGACTCTTAGGCTGCTTCCATATCTTGGCTATTGTAAATATGCTTCCATATTGGCTATTGTAAATAATGCTGCAATGAACATAGGGGTGCATATATCTTTTGAACTAATGTTTTGGTTTTCTTCAGATATATACCCAGAAATGGGATTTCTGATTCATATGGTAGTTCTATTTTTAATTTCTGGAGAAACCGCCAATACTGTTTTCCACAGTAGCTGCACCAATTTACAATCCCACCAACAGTGCATGAGAGTTACATTTTTCTTCACATCCTCACCATGTAAAAAGATATTGACTCTTAATCTTAAGATCCTTATCAAGGGGCAGGTTAGGCCTTGACCTTTTCTGTTTGTGAGAGGCAGCATTGCAAGAATAAGGAGCATAGTATTACATACAAAAATAGCATAATCCTCTTCTCTGTCATAAGCTTGATTTTATTCCTCCAGTTGTAAGTTACATTTTTCTTCACATCCTCACCATGTAAAAAGATATTGACTCTTAATCTTAAGATCCTTATCAAGGGGCAGGTTAGGCCTTGACCTTTTCTGTTTGTGAGAGGCAGCATTGCAAGAATAAGGAGCATAGTATTACATACAAAAATAGCATAATCCTCTTCTCTGTCATAAGCTTGATTTTATTCCTCCAGTTGTACATTCACAAAACTAAGGCAGCCCAACTTAGGAAGACTAACAGGAACAGTTTTTTTTTGTTTGTTTGTGTTTTTTGGGGGGAATTAAAGAGAAAATTTATTTTGATGAAGGATAAACTGGTAGTAAATGAGCTATTGAAATTGATTCTTTTGCCTGCCTACGCTGAGGGGGAGAGCTCATAGTAAAGAAAATATCTCCGAACATGCAAACAATCAGTTCATAAACTTAACTTTGAAAGAAATATGAATTGCTCATTGGAGTCTGTCATAACAATACAAGCAGAAAAACACAACCAAAATGCAGATGATCTAAGAGGGTGTGGGCCAGTAGTGATTTCTTTGAATTTGGAGTTTGACTATTCAATTCAGAGCAGTCCAGTCATATGGCTTTGGTTGGCAATGAATTTGTCATTACCTCTCTCACAGTTATTATAAAGATAGAAAAACAAAGATAATAGACATGTTCACCATCCTATATAATAAAGGCCTAATATGCAAATTTCCCCATCTACCAGGAGTTCGACCAGGAGTTTGACTGCTTGCTATGATGTGCACTGACCACCAGGGGATGGCGACATGTGCCACCTGGGGGTGGGGATGAAATTCTCTTTGGCCAATTAAGAAGCCTTCATTTTGTGCAGTGGCTGAGAAGTACTGGAGAAATTAGGGGGTCCAATATCCCCAACACTAGTGGGAGTGGGGTGGCTCTTATAATAGCTTCAGAAATAGAAATTATAAGATTAGCACAGGAGAATGAATTTTTTGTGTGTGTGTGCAGAGTTACATTTTTTGGGTTTTAAAGTCCCATGCCCTTTAACCCAGTCCTGAAAGAGGAGCAGCTGGGGTTCCAGTAGAGCCAAAAGCAGAACCAGTGTCCAGAGCTTCCATTCCATGTTGCAACTGGATCCAGTTCAGTATTCAGGCTAATTAAAGCCCATCAGTACATTGTGTGGGTCCTACATGGCCATGAGCATATGGGGAATGCAGGGGAGTATGCCCCATGCAAAAGGAGTCACAGGAGCACAGACAAGCAGAAGAGGCAAGAGAGCCACGATCCTTTATCTAGGAGTTAAAATATTCAGGATTTACACCCCTGCTGTAGCCATGCCTATTCTGGTCACTGACTCACTTCCAGGTGTAACTGTCAGGTAAGCATCTTCCCTTATCACTTAGACTTTACTGGGCATGTGTCCAAGCTGCCTTTGTCCAGTCCCTTCCACCATTGATCAGCAAGAATGTACTTGAAGAGTGTTAAATCAGCAAACCTGTATAAATGCCATGTCTATATCATTTAGTCTTCCCTCAGCTCCTTTCCTGTTAATAATGACCAGATTATTACAACAGTATCAAAAGGGGCTGGAACGTACGGCTGGATAAAGAAGGGTTTATTGACTTTGGAGCTGTCTCTCCGTATACAAGGCATCACACCTGACAAGATGCCCAGGAAATGATGTAAACTCACTGCTGGAGTGACTCTTAGAGCAGTGATGGCGAACCTTTTGAGCTCAGCGTGTCAGCATTTTGAAAACCCTAACGTAACTCTGGTACCGTGTCACATATAGAAATTTTTTGATATTTGAAACCATAGTAAAACAAAGACATATTTTTGATATTTACTTTATATATTTAAATGCCATTTAACAAAGAAAAATCAATCAAAAAAATGAGTTCGTGTGTCACCTCTGACACGCCTGTCATAGGTTCGCCATCACTGTCCTAGAGACCTGGAAAAAAGGATGATCCATGTTAAGCAAAGTTGAAATGCCAGAATTTTTGTGAGAGACAGTAGAGGTCAAAGGATTAGAAAGCTCGAGAAATGAGCACAATGGAATGGATATATTATGTTCATGGGAGGGTCTAGAGATAATAGATCTTTCACCAAGGTCATCAGGAATGTGCTAGTGAGGAGGGCACCAGTGGGGGATGAACTTGTTCCACTTGGCCCAAGATTTTCTAGGATTTAAAATGGGAAGTGGAGTGTTCTGGAAGCCTCCTACAATCCTAGGCAGAATGCACAGTTGGTCACTCTAAACTAGAACTATTAAAAGTTGGCATGGTGGACACATAAATCTTATGGCCACAGTGAGAGAGATGGAGCCCAACAGCATGAAATCTCACTTACCAACACCAATCTAACTAACCCTTCCTCTCAATGTTCCACCTATTATCAAAGTTTGAACTCACAGCATCTCAAGCTGGTGACAAGCCAGCTACATTGAGCCGCTTCCATCCTGGAAAACCAGCCATTTTTTCTCATAGGAATAGACATCTATTTTGGGTATAAGTTTGTCTTGCCTACCCAGAGGACCTTAGCCAGCTGTACTAGTTGGGTTGTTGTGAATGTTCTAACTGGGCAGATTCCTTATAATTGAGTAGAATTTATTTTCTGGAGAAACTTCTTTAACAACTGCTCTCATTGTGATTATTACAAGTCATTAAAAGTACTTTATATTGTCTTGCACATTTGGAAGTAGAATGAGAATATCTGGCAATACCATCTGCCATTTATTTTCACTTTTTTGATATGTAGAGACAAAATTCAGGGATGTCACAGTTGTTGTTTTTTATGTTCCCTTTTCTTATAAATTATGTTATTTTCTGGTTATGACTAAGTGTAATTGGAGTGTGATGTGGGTTTTTTTTTACAGTGTCATATCTTTTGTACCTATCTTTTCATTTTAACAGTATTCTTGAGCAGTAATAAGACCATGCATTTGTATTTAAAATGTTATTAAAATGTATTAAAGACAGTATAAAAATCTCACAAGCATTTGGACATAGTTCTTGCTTAGAATTAAGAAAGCATTATTTAGAAGATTCTTTCTAACATCAATTCATGTCATGAAAGATAGCAAAGGGGATGATAAAACAAATTTGTTTATAATCTTAAAGTTAGAGACAGTACTGTATCATATATTGACTTCGATATGTGGTAATATTGTTAAACTAGTAATTAAAAATATATATCTCACCCTCACCAGTGTGGCTCAGTGGTTGAGCATTGACCTATGAACCAGAAGGTCATGATTAGATTCCTGGTCAGGGTACATGCCCAGGTTGCAGCACGATCCCCAGTGTGGAGTGTGCAGGAGGCAGCCAATCAATGATTCTCTCTCATCATTGATGTTTCTATCTCTCTTTCCTTCTCCCTTCCTTTCCGAAATCAATAAAAATCTATCTCAATCTATACAATGTTGTATTTAAAAAGCTTTAGGACTCAATAAATTATATGCATTAAATTATTATATGGATTCCCATAGCAAGTGTTCTTTTTAATATGGGGAAGCATCATGGCTTTCTCCAAGAGCACAAGACAGGCCTCTGACAAAGAGGAATTTCACTACGAGGAGGAACAAGTGAAAGTATTGTGAGACATAAGGTTACATTAAGTATTAGCATACAAACTTCTTTTTCACTTCTGCTTTTAGGTGCTTTAAAAGAAACAACTTATGTATGTGTAAAGCAGAGTTATTAGACCATTATGAATAAGATGTAGAAAACTTCCCACCAACGAAGAGAACCTATTTACTAAGGTTTCTATTGCTCTGGGGATGGGTGTGTGTTTAGGAATAAAATACAGGGTTTGGCAAAAGTTGGTTTATAGTTGTTCATATGGAAAGTAATAAAATTTTTAATAAACAGTAATACAAGAATAAACTATGTGTTTTGCATACTCAGAATTGTAAATCTACTTTTGCCACCCCCATATAAAGAAATTAGCAAGAAAACAGAAGAAACAAATGGTACAAAGAAAGTTGACACAAGTTATAGCAAACATAAAAATTGTGCCAATATAGGTAAATGGTTTCAACAGATATAATAGAAGGCAAAGACTCTTTTGAGTCTCTTTTAAAAAGAAAATCCAGTTATAAGAAACTGTACATTTTCAGATACACAACTAAAACAAAAAGAATGTTAAAGAGAAAGAGAACAAAGACAGCAGGCAAATATACAGAGATCCAAAGCAACAGCATTAACCAGGATAAAGAGTGAAATTTGTATTGGTCAAAAGTATACAAATATACAATTTTGAAAATGAGAACAAAAAACGTAACAACAAATGTAGAAAAAATAAGTAATTATATGTGAAACTATACTAAAATATTTAGTCTCAAGAAAATAAATTTCTGGGATAAAAAACAAATCATTGAAATCGATTTAAGAGCTAGGAAACAACAAAAAAATAACCACAAGAGAAATGAAAAATGTATTAAAATTTTTTATAAAAACATCTTGCCTCATAGCATTTCCAAAAACAATTGTTTCCTATGCTATCTTAACTGTTTCCAAGTATAGAACATGCTGAAATCTTTTCTGTCAATTTTATAACGCTGACGTGATCTTGGTTAACAAAAATTTTGGTAAAACACTAAGGAATTTACCAATCTAGCTATGAGAAATTATTAACTATATTTGAATAGGTAAAGCCCTGGATCTATCTTTTCTAGAATAAGCTACATAGGGTTGCTTATGTAGACTACAAATCAATGCTGTTGGGTCCATCTCTCCTGCTGTGATAGAGTGTTTGCCCTCATGATCTTCAATTTGGAGTTTGCATGTGAAAATGCTGTTTTTGGTTTTGCTTTACTTGTAATATACATAACATGTCCTACTAGCTCTTTAGTTATAGAGACCTTTCATTGAACTTGGGTTTTCCCCACTTTGGTGATGAGAATTGTCAAAGTAAATTTCTTGATTTTGCTTTGTTAGATTTGTTGTTATTATTTTGAACAGGTTACTTTCCCCATTTATTTTTCTGGGTGTTTACTGCTAAATTAAAAAAAAAATCTACCCCTATGTCATACTATCCATCATCTAGCAAATGTGTGATTTGGTAGTGTAATCTTTTAAAAATATTTTAAAAGATTATTTGAACCTATATTCAATAATCCAATTGGTTCAAATAGTCATCAATGGACAGGTTTTGTATTAGTGTTTTACTCTTTTACCAAACTCTGAAATATGTGACTGTAGCCAGGTACTTGAACTGGGTTTGAGGTCATTTGGAACCATGAAGATGTATCATTACACCTTTCTGATTCAAGGTAATAGTTCTCACAGTTAGAAGAGCATGTACTTACATTATCTCTTTCTTAGTAACACAGGGACGTTTCACTGATTCATCCTTATTTGTTTCCAAGGCTTTTGGACAGGAACACTTAATACTGTGATGGTTTTCTGGGATTAGGGATAGACTGTAGTCATGGATCAGGGAGAAGCTATCAAGCTCACCTTGAAATCCAGTCTGTGGTTTTTCTTTTGTTTTTATTATTTGTCCTGTGCTATAATCTGTTGATCTCATTTCTCAGAGGCTTCTAAAGGAGGATATAAGGACTATGGATAAAATAGTAGATCATGTAATCAGAGTATGTTGTTAGGTCCTTAAATGACCCAATGAAAGGCATGTGAGGGCTTGGCTGTTTTTCAGAGTGTTTGTCATGAAAAGCCAGGGGTAATGTTTGTGCTTTGTACCAAGAATTGGATTTCTTGCCTCAGACAAAGTGAAGAAAAGAAACAGAGCTGTGATTGGTTGTGAGCAAGACTTCTGACCTAGAAGGGGCTTCTCCATGCTCTGTCCTATTCCCTAGTTGTCCAAGAGAATCCGGGAAAGCTGAGGAGGTCTGGTTGTTGAGGCACAGGTAAAGCCTTGTTTGTGTTGGACCACCATGGTGTTGTGCATGATGGAGCCAGATTACATTACCCCTTTTAGACCAGTTTCAGGAAGAACAACTGATAGGAACACTGAGTGCTGTCTCCATCTATGACATGATTCCAGCAAGAGAATTGATAACAGTTTTATCATTGGGAATCTTCAAGGTTGATAAAAAAATTTGAAGGTTCTCATTGATTCATTTCATACTTTTCTAAACACACACATACCCCAGAAGATAAGCCTTTATGTGGGAAGGAGGTTTGTCTGGAACCCTAGAGGTAACTGTAGTTCCTGTACACAGTGACAGGATTAACCCAATCTCTTCTAAATTAACCTTACCTTCCATCATTGAAACTCTATCTCTTCTCCACTCATATCAAATTCTCCAGGAAAGCAGTCTCACAAAGATAAAATGCCTTCTTTCTTCAAGACGAAGCATGCTTTTAAGATTTAGAAATTCTCCTTTGCAGGGAGCCAGCATCATGGAATGATATGATCAGATATCCGTGGCCTGTACTACTATGGTAACGGCCACTGCTACTTCTGCTGTGTTGCGTTCACTGGAGTAGAGTGTCAAAACTGCCAGACAACTCCTCCAATCCCAGAAGCCAGGTGACCAGGGAAAGGTAAAGAAATGTTTCCTAGGAAAATCTAACAAACTTGAGAATGTGGATGTCGTCTAGCCTCCAGGTTCCTCCTAAGGCTGACGGTCCCGTAAAGGGTAACAGGAGAAGTGTTGTGCATAAGAGTGCCCAGCTGAATGCCAGAGCCTCCTGAGATGGCTCTGGGAGGCCCAGAGAGCAGTCTGGTCTATGAGGGCAGTGACCACATCACTCAAGTCAGGGAGGTACTCATCCTAGTGCTTTCTCTGTACCATGAAGCTACTCTAGCTGATCACTACAGCCCATACAAAATATTCAGCGGATTTTACAGAATCCTCAGTGACCCTGAATACTGCATAACATCTAGCATGCCCAAACCCAGAACATGTATTTCAAGGCTACTAACATTAGCATAACACTATCCAGGAAGTCTCCAATACCCTCCTGAAGTTATTAATCTTTGCCTGTACTGGCCCTTTATCACCATCAGTTTCCACGGAATTTTAAGCTGCATAATATTTAGCTATTTACATAGGAAAAATACTTTTAGTTCCTGTTCTCGGCCTAAACATATTGATTAAAAAAGATTCAACTTGGTAATGAGGAAATATCATATTTTGTATTTTCTGCTAGCAGCATAGTTCAGGGTGCTGCTAAATATTCGACACTGCATAGGGTAGCACCTCACAAGTTATCTAGGCCAAAATGTCAAAACTGCCAAGGTTGAGAAACCCTGCTTCAGTGTGACCCAAACTAGTTATTTAAAAGAAAAGCAGCCCTAGCCAGTGTTAGTAAGTGGTTAGAGCATCGGCCCATATTGAAGGGTCTCAGGTTTGATTTCTGGTCAACGGCAGGTACCTGGGTTGCAGGTTCTATCCCTGGCCTCTGCCAGGTGCCTGTGGGAGGCAACCAATCAATGTGTCTTCTCATCGATGTTTCTCTCTCTCTTTTCCTTGCCTCTCTTTCTTTCTCCCTCCCTCCTTTACCCTCTCTGAAAAAGTAACGGGAAAAATATCCTCTGGTGAGGAGGAAGAAAGAGAGAGAATATTTTATATCCACTAACTGGTTAACACTGTAGTCACAGGCTGAATTACCTAAATGCGTT
>NW_006283639.1:3473831-3480762 GCF_000327345.1 Myotis davidii
TTCTTAAGAGCAGCTGAAAGATTCATACTATTGGCCTACCACAGATTACATCATATTTATAGAATGTTCTGACCACCAACTTTATTATTGATTTAAAATTACATATCAATATTTGCTTGCGCATGTCCCAAAATGAAATGCCGTACCAAACAGTTTAGAAATACAAAGTTTATAACTCTAAGATTATTTTGAATCTTAACATCTAAAGTCAGAATTATATATCACCAAAATAGAGTCTAATTTGTATGTCTGTATATATTTTGCTTATAAACAAGCAACTTTATCTTGAAGTGAGTTCAGAGAATTGGCAGCCAGCTGCCTAAGTGAATTCCATCATTTAAGATTATTTTCTTAAGAGTTTCCTAATTTAAGACAGATTCAATAATAGCACTTGCTGAAACTTTTATAGATCTGATGTTAAAAAAGATGCTCTGCAAGGTAAAGAGCATGTGAAATTGGTACCTGGGTTCACGGTCCTTGCTGGATACAGGCTATCTGGGCCTCACCAAGTCATTTACGATTCCTGGCTTCCGTTCTCTGAAACATGTGTGCTGGCCTGCATGACTTGTATAGCCTTTTCTAATTTTTAAACTTTTGTGAGTCTAAGTTATGGATCATTGGCGGGTGGTGGGGGCGGGGCGGTGAATAAACTGTAAATTTCCTTTCCATTATTTCAGGGTTATTTTCATGCCTTCTCAATACCACATGAGGGGAAATTATTGTAAGGTCATTCAATTTCCCAATGCTTTGGCTTATATTTGCACTACATGAATAATTGACACCACACTGCACAGCTGAAGTTTAGCTGGTGTTGTCACACAGAGTAAGTTCCCACAAAGGCTTCATTCAATTGTATCATCGAATACATGAGCCTGACTTTCCCAATGTCTTCACAAGGCACTTTAAATAGGGCCATGTTTGTTCTTTCAGATGACATTGTTCACGTATTCTGTGTGGTAGGTCTTCAAAATTTATATTTATTTTAAAACATATTTTTAAAACTAGGGTTTCATGGTTGCAGTAGTCAGGCTACTGCCACAAGCCTTAGGGGAAAATAGGCTGCAGCAATACAAAGACACTTGATTTCTATCTAGAAAGCGATGCTCTTTGATTCTTTAATGTATTATCAAATTTTTAAGTTTTTTTTCTAGGCATTTAACCTTACAATTATAATTTACAGTCACCTCTTGTTGGTCCATACATGTAAATGCATCTATGAAATGTCAAAATGTGCCACTGTTTTGGGACTGTTCATAAAGTTATCACATTCCCCCAAATTTCTTATAACAAAAATATATTTTTGATTAGTTAATTTATATATATATATACTTATTCATTAATCAGGCTTTCTCTGAGTTTATCTGTAGGGTAGGGATAGGTGTGTGTGTGTGTGTGTGTGTGTGTGTGAAAATCACCACAAATTAAGGTTAGAAACAACATAAAAAGGTTAGATCTCTGGCTTGATTTGTCACAGAACTTTGTTTCCCAGGTATAACTTTCTTTTATGAAGACCCCTCCAATGAGTTTATAAGTAAACAATTAGTTTCTTATGGTGGAAAATCTCTTTGGAAAACCTGGAAGAATGAGAAAAAAAGAAAAAAAAAGTATTTGTGAGTTCTGGAGATTATATAAAGGTTTCCTGAACTCTCTGAGTGTTTAAAAATTTACTCATTTAAGGTGACACCCCTGATAAATCTCATGGATTATCCTCAATAGATTGCATTGCTCCTCTTTCATGCTCCACCTTGTGTGATTTTAAGAGCTGAGTAGCTCTGATGTATTTTTCAAGCCAGGATAAATTGACCCACGACGTTACAAATTTAAATTCTTTATGAATGGGCTGTGGGTTATTGGTTAATTAGAGTGATTCTAAAATAAATAGTGACATATGTTTTGTGTTGCTCGGCCCAGTCATTGAACCTCACTGAATATTTGGGTTCTCATACATGTGTGGCCTGCATACAGCTCTTGATGTTGAACTTTTACAGTGATTTAGAGCCCTGTTTTTGAAGCAATCCAGTTTCGGTAATAAGTCACCATTGTGTAGACTCCAGGTTTGTTCTTTTGACCACAGTTATCTCCCCAGCTCACAATTCCAATGAGATACCAGGTATCTTTAAGATCCTTTATGACTAATGGTCCCCCAGAATCACCCTGAAGGTAAAAAAGAGAGAGAAAGAAAATATTAGTTAAATATAAAGCTTATTACTTAAGATATTCTGATGAAGCACATATTTTATTATTAGGCATATATATAGATTACCAACTATAGGATAATTAATTGAAACATGTATTTCAAAAGTTATAAAACCCTTTAAAAAGTCTGTAAATTTCAATGTTGACATTTTAATTTTTTCAGTTTTATAGATATCTAGAGGCCTGGGGCACGAATTCATGCACCAGTGGGGGTTCCTTAGCCTGAGAGATTGGGCTGAAACTGGCTATCTGACATCCCCTGAGGGGTCCTGGATTGTGAGAGGGCACAGGCCAGGCTGAGTGACCCCACTGGTGCACGATCAGGGCCAAGGAGGGATGCAGGAGATTGGCCAGCCAGGGAGGAACCATAGGAGGGCTCCAGTGCATGTCCAGCCCATCTCGCTCAGTCCTGATCAGCTGGACCACAGCAGCAAGCTAAACTACCAGTTGAAGTGTCTGCCACCTGGTGGTCAGTGCACGTCATAGTGAGTGGTTGAGAGGCCTTAGCATATCATTAGCTTATTATGCTTTGATTGGACGACTGGAAGACTGGACACTTAGCGTATTAGGCTTTTATTATATAGGATAATTGACAGATAAAATTGTATATATTTAAAGCAAATGACATGATGATTTGACATATTATACTTTGTGAAATGACCATCAAGTTAACTAACATATCCATCAGGCTAGTTAACACATCTATCCCTCACATAGTTACTGTGTGTGTGTGTGTGTGTGTGCGTGTGCGCGTGTGTGCGTGCGCGCGCGCGCGCGTGTGTGTGTGTGTGTGTGTAGGGGGCAGGTAAGGATGCATAAGGTCTACTCAACAAATTTCAAATACATAACAGAAAGTCAAGCTGATGTTGGGTTTCTTTTTACTCTAAGTAGGGTGCTTAGAGTTCTGTTTTCCCAGACAGACTAAGCCCCACACCATAGACCCCAGTACAATTGCTTTAGTTTTGTCTAGGACCCTGTGCCTGAGTCTCTTCCTTGATAACTTTTTCACTTTTTGTATGACTCTGGCTTATTACTCACTTGCACAGTAATGGGTTAGGAATCTTATGTCTGCTCCCCAATCCAGGGAAGTCTCTTCATGAGCACCAATCCTTTCTGAGGCTTATCATTAATCTCACGTTTGTCTAGATTCCCATATCCTGTCTGCTCCTAGACTCCTGTCGCCACCTTCCTCTTATCTATCATGGCTTGGGCCTCTCTTTGGATTCCCTGAATTCTAGCTGCCTTCCTCCACATTCTTAACAACTGAGGCTAGGTTTGTGTCAGATTCTGTTCTTTCCCAGCCTATATGCTACTTGTACATATATGTAGCAAACCTTTTTCTGACAGAGGCTGCCCATGTTTTATAATCTGTGGGACTCTGGGAAGGGCTTGCTGCCACCTGATATTAATAACCCCATCATTTCATCAGGTAGAATCACCTCCTTGGAATTTTCAAGGATCTCACGTTATAGAGCAAGTGCCTCCAGGAAGAAACACTTTTGTACCTTGTCAGAACACATACATGCAGGATAGATATTGGATGACAGAGGGGGACGTGGTAAGGGCACTGGATAGTCATGACATGGTCTAATCCACCTTCTAAGCATTTGCTACTTCTCACCTCTCATCCTCCTATGCGAGACTCAACAGGTTGCCTGGGGTCCCCTCAAATATGAATTGTAGTTTCACAGCTTTATAATTGTGGCGATGCTCTTCCTCTTTTCTATAATATTATTTTCTTATTCTATAATTGGGCAAGTGCTATTTATCCTTCAGGCCTCATTTAAATGTGATTTTTCTGATACTTGCTGTAAAAATATTTGCTCTTCATTATATCATTTATAACCTCACATCATCGTTCATTATTCCTGAGTGTTTCCTTCCTGTATGTGAGCTCTTTAATAAAAGAGAATTTTATGAATCTTTGGACTTCCAGTATTAAGGACATTTAATTTTATTATTTATTTTTCTTCTTAATTCTCACCCAAGTATATTTTTCCATTGATTTTTAGGAAGAGTAGAAGAGAAAGAGAAAGACAGGAACATAAATGTGAGAGAAACACATAGATTGGTTGCCTCCTACATCAGCCCTGGGCCTGTGAAATTTGTATTTAGAAATTTTTGAACTGATAAGATATCTGTATTTTGTACTAGTATAAATAATATAGAATATTTCTTAATTCAGGTAAAAAAATTTTGAGTTAATGATATAAAAATAATGTCTTTCCGCCTACCCTGCAGGCATCATATATGCCTTCCAGATATCCAGCACAAAACATCCCAAATTTAATATCACTGCCATATACATCTGGTTGCTTGCACACATCATCACTTATCATCTTGAGTCTGGCTTCTCGAAGTTCATTTTGAGATTCCCCTTAAGGAAAAACAAAATAATTTTAGTGTTTACAGTCAGCATTCTTAGCTAGAATGAAGTGAGCAGACTTTATTCTAATATTTTTCATACTAAAATTGTCAACACAGCATGAGTTTAATGTAAGCAGTTTCCAGAGGAAAATAAAATTCTGTTTAAAACCTGGCACATTTAAATGATTTTTATCATATCACATTTTTTTATTCCTCACCTGAGAACATGCTTTTTAAATAAATAAACAAATAAACAAACAAATAAATAAATATCTTTTTATTGATTTCAGAGAGGAAGGGTGAGAGAATCATTGATAGGCTGCCTGCTGCACACCCCACACTGAAGATTGAGCAATGCTGGCATGAGCCCTGATTGGGAAATGAACCGTCCTAGTTCATAGGTTGATGCTCAACCACTGAATTGAACCGTGCTAGTTCATAGGTTGATGCTCAACCACTGATCCATGCTGGCCGGATCTGAGGACATGCTTTTATTGATTTTTAGAGTAAGAGGAAGGGAGAGAGAGAGAGAGAGATCGATCAATGTGTGAGTGAAACTTCCGTTGGTTGCCTCCTACAAATGCCCTGACCAGGGATTGAACTCCCAACCTGGACATGTGCTCTGACCAGGAATCCGGAGAACTTTCGGTGCATGGTATGATGCTCCAACCAACAAAACCACATCAGCTAGGGCCTTATCACATTTTGTTAATCTTCACCGAGGATATTTTTTCATTGACTTTTTAGGGAGAGTGAAAGAGAGAGGGAAAGACAGAGGGAAAAACTGATGTGAGAGAAACACATCAATTGGTTGCCTCCTGCATACACCCCGACCACCTGGGCCAGAAAGGAGCCTGCAACCCAGTATGTGCCATTGACAAGAATCGAACCCGGGACCCTTTGGTCCACAGGCCAACACTCTATCCACTGAGCCAAACTGGCTAGGTGGGGGCCTTATCATATTTTTATAAATAGCTCTACTAGCAAGAAATACCATTTTATTTCTTTTCCTGGAAAATCTTTGTATCTTTCCATTAAAAATGATCAGTTTATATATTTAGGAAGACATTAATTTTTTAAAATAATATTTATATTTGTGAACTCTAGTTTATTTCCAGAACTTTGTAGGTCAAGTTTTCTCTCTTGGCTTGATAAAATAACTGGAACACTATGTATATTTATTTTGTCCTTTGCATTTTATGAAGAAGTTTCACACATAAAATGACATTAAAGGCAATGATTTCATTTTTTATGTATTGTAAGTTTGGGGCTCCCGATTCTAAACTAGATTCTGAATTATAGAAACCAATAGTATGGCAGGAAGGTAACTATGGCACAAACAAAGAATATCACAAGCATTCACAGATGCTTTGCGTCAAACAGTATGGTCGTTGGGAAACTGACATTGAAATAGACAGAATTCAGTGACGATCCCCACGATTCCTTTGTGATGTCCCTACCCCCAAGTGTGGGTGGAATCTCTGAATATAATGTGTATCATGCCTATGATTAGGTTATGATATGAGGCACAGGTGAGGAAATTTTTTAGGTGTAAACTAAGAAAAATTCCCTTTGACACTGAGTTCATCAAAAGGGAGACTTTCCAAGGCGGGTCTGACCTATTCACAGGAGCCCTTTTAAAAAGGGCTGAGGTCTTCCTGGTTTTGAAAACTTTCCTAATGGCATTGAACAAGCAGTTGTCAGAAGTTCTATAGCTGCAAGAAATTGAATTCCACCACCAACCAATGATCTTGGAAGAGAACCCAGAGCTGCAAATGAGACCACAGTCCCAATCAAGACTTTGCTTGCTGTTTCAAATAAATCCTGGAACTCCCTGAACTGTTTCTCAACTCTTGTGAGAATGCTGAATGACATTTCTCACAAAATATTGATTTTTTTCAAAGAATTCGCTTTCCCCCCCATTAATTTTCTCTATTGTTTTTTTCTTTTGGTTTTATTCATTTTCTAATCTTTATTATTTCCTTCCTTCTGCTTATTGTAGGTTTATTTTGCTGCTCCTTTCTAGTTATCTGAAGTGGGAACTTAGATTATTGATTTGAGACCTTTCTGCTTTTCTAATTTGCACATTTGCTGTAAATGTCCTTCTCTGCACTATTTTAGCTGCATCTTGCATGTACTGATATTTTGTTTTTCATTTTCATTCAATTCTGTGTATACTTGAAATTTTCTTCAAGACTTCCTCTTTGACCGATGGATTATTTACAAGGGAGTTGTTTAATTTCTAAGCATTTGTAGATTTTCCTGCTGGCTTTCTGTTACTAGTTTGTAGTTTGATTCCATGATAGTCAGAGAGAATACTATGTATGATTTCAATTTTTAAAAATGTGTGTAGGATTGTTTTATGGAA
>NW_006283639.1:3481026-3485949 GCF_000327345.1 Myotis davidii
GCTTCTGAGCTCATACAGTATGGAATGAAACCACATGGGACATTTATTCTGGGTCACATTAGTGAAAGGTATTCCTAGTTTCTTAGTAGAGACTGAGAATTAAAGGTTTATTCTTTAGAGTTTATTGTATTTAAATTGTATAGAGCTCTGTGAATGAATTTTGTCATTCTCAGAATGCCCTTTCTCATCTTCTCAAGCCCAGAGTTAAAGAAAGCCTCTCGCTGTTGTATATGTATGTACCTGGACCAGATTTTAGGATCCAGAGTGTGTCTAAGTATGCCCCCCAAATATTCAAAAATAAAATAATTTTTACTTGTTAGGAGATCAAGTTAGTATTATCTAGTTAAATAATCTTAGCGAGGGTAATATCTGGTATTGCATAGAGAACGGCACATAGAAATAGATTTTATTGTTGCTGAGGGAACACCTTTGAAGTCTTCCTTAAAGCTCACCCTTTTAGAACTGCCTCCCCCTCATTCCATGTGATGCTGACCAGGCTACCCATCACACACTTGTCTTTCTTGGTGTAGGCACAGGTCCGAGCATTTGAGTTAGCCCATCAATCTGAGTACTCTTGGACACAAGCTGGGCCAAAAGAGATATTCTCAGGGATTAACATAGATTCTGGCAAAGAGAGAGACATGTTCTTCCCTTGGCATCTATAGGTGGAGAGGAGGTAAATCCTGAGCTGCTGTTGGCCACTTTGGAGCTGGAATCCCTCCGTATGAAGGGGGAAACAGAGCCAGGATGCAGGCAGTTTGCTCCCAGAATTCATGCGCTTGGTTATGCTATGACAAGTGAGGTCCCCGCCCAGGAATTCCAGCAGCAGCCCTACTGGGGAGCCAGCCAGCAACCCATGCCCTTGACTGGAATCGAATCCATGACCCTTCAGCCCATAGGCCAACGCTCTATCCACTGAGCCAAACTATCGAGGCCAGCCAGAATCACTTCTTGATTTCCAAATTACAAGGGCAAAAGTTGCCATTTCATCATTATTCTTTTCTTTAGCTAATCTGAGTTGAGGTTTTGTCACATGCAAAACAGGACCTTAACTAATCCAACCAAGTTGTAGAAATGGCTGGCAATGTTGATGGAAATTAAATCATACTCTGTGATCATTTTTGAGATACCCACCACCGTAGTAAAGTGCTCCAAATCCTGTGATATAGACAGTTGAATTTGGTTGGAAGGATGCAGAAGCTTCTGGCAAACAAACCCGGCGGATGTCATCGGTAAAGGTGACTCTGGGAGAAAACTGCACAACAGCAATGTCGTACTCTCTTGCCGGGGAGTGGTACTTCTCATGGAGAATAATTCTTTTGATATTTCTTTTCATTAGTGGAGGGTTGATTGTTGTTCCAAAGCTAACAGTCCATTCACGTGGATTTATATTCCTAGAAAAGATTAGCAAATAACAGAATATATAAACTGCACTACAATAATTGCACTAGGCTAATAAAAGAGAAAATGGCATCCTGAAAATACTTGATTGCACCAATAACTTTCTTTGACTATTTAAATGGAGTCTACTGCTACTATTTTGAAGGTTAAAACATATACAAACAGCATCTTAGACCTGAATCTAATACAGCATTATTAGATTTTAGAACTGCAAAGGCACATAAAATATCATTTACCTCTTCAACCAATATTTATTGAACATCTACGTGCTGAGTCTTATTCAAAGTGCTGAGGATAAAGTGGTGAACAAGACAGGAAAGGTTAGATTCTAGTGAAGGAAAAAGAGTGAAACCAATTAATAAATGGGTAAATAACCAAACAGTGACAAGGGCTAAGAATAAAATAAAATAGATCAATGGAATAGAATACTAGAGGGTAGTTAGGGAAGGCTCTTTTGGAATATGACAGTGGAACTAATACATGGTTGACAAGGAGTCAGCTGTGAGAAGATGGAAAGACAAGTTTCCAGACAAACTTCCCAAGGCTTTAGACTGGAGGGGCTGCAGTTCAGGACCCAAAGGAAGAATGGTGGGGGTGAGGTTGGAGAGGTAGGTAGGAACCAGATTTTAGAGTGCCTTATACGTCATGAGTAAAGCACCTGGATTTATTCAAGTGATATGGATGATTTTAAGATGACAGTACTTGAGTCTCATTTATATATTTTTTTAAAAAACCCACCATGTTGATTCTGGAAAATAGATTGTTGGATGATAAGAGTGGATGAGTTAAAAGCTGTCAGAGGTCGTGTGAGAGATGGCCAATTGTGTATGACTTCTAGCTCGTGGGCTGGAGCAATTGGTGGATAATGGTGCATGTAGGGATTGGAAAGGTCATCTAGTGATGACAGATTATCTAATAAAACCTGTGTCTCATACATAAGGAAAGTAAAGCCTAAATGGGCTACACTATTTGCCTAGTATCACATGTCTGCTTGCCTCTCTATGCTCTTTTCTTTATAGGACATGGTCTTCAACCAAAATTTATTTATTAATAGCAAGATAAATGTTCCTTAACTAATTAATTGAACATCATCCATAGGGATAACAAAGAGACAAATACTGTCTACATAGATACTTGTTTCTCAGCCTAATTATTTCTCAGTAGGTAGCTTCATAGAAAGAAGCATTTATTATAAACATCAATGGGGCTTAAATCCTATTTGATAGCTGTTAATTGTGCTGGGATTATTATTTTCATTTTTGAGGCAATTTAAAATTTTATTCTTATACACAATTTTTATGTGCAAAAACATTCTAATGAGAAAAGCTAAATAAAGATTGGTTTATAAACACAATTGTTCATATAGCATAAATATACACACATTTTAAATTTATAAATCAGTCTTTTGTGAGATTTATTGGTACAAATCTGCACTCGCAACTTAATCATGCCTAGAGGAACATCACATTAAATAGATATTTTGAACTTGGAAATGCAAAGGACAGAATTATATTTACTCAAATTGGAGTGATCATTCTAACACTTTCCAACAATGGCTTGCTACCAATTAATATAGTTTGTGTTTATTACATATGCAGATTACAAACTAGAAATACCTGACATGAGGATGCTGAGTAAAGATTACAAATAAACTTATCAATTTTTAATTTGGCCGCATATCAATAAGGTGCAATTTACTAGTGATAAATATAAAACAGTAATTTAGATCCCCAAATAAATTGTAAACATTTAAAGTGGTGACACCTGGTCTGAAAATCATCCCTGTAAATAGGCTCTAGGAATTGTGTTATTAGCTTTAAAAAAATCATGTACTGAGGTTTCTTAAAGTGTTAACTCAATGTTAGACTCCACTAATATAAAGTTATCTGAGTAGTAAATGCCATACAAAGTCATGTGGTCCTTTCACTGACCCACTGCTTGGGAAATGGGATTTGCCATGAGGAAGTTCAACTCTACCATCTCCTAATATTTGACCTTGGGCAAGTTACTTAAGCTTCCTTATTTCCCTCACTGAAAAGGGGCTTACTAAGCAGGGATTAGCAAGCAAAGGAGGGCATAGATAAGAATCATATAAAACAAACCTTAAGCACCTAACCAAATGCTTGTAGCATATTGGGGCTTAATGAATGATGATAGTTGTTACAAGAACACTCTCAAGTGGCCATTGTCTACGCTTGAACCCTTCTGCAGATGGGGACATCATTGCCTTTATATCCCTTTCTTTACCTTAAAGTCCCTTTCATCTTTGAGCATCTCTGACTGTTGAAAAATTCTTACTTGATTACCTAGTTGTCTTACACAGGAAAGTATCTCAGATATATGAACATAATTATTTATCATCTCTACCAGAGCTTTTGCAAGATAACTTTTTTTCTCCTAGGATAGTTTCTCAAGCTGTAATGTGCAAACAAATAACCTGGGAAGCCTTTAAAATTCAGCTCCTGATTCTGTAGGGTGGAGATAGGGCTTAAGATTCTTTCATTTTTTTTTTATCTTTTTTTATTTTTATTTTTTAATTTTTTATTACAAATAGTTGTTGTTACAAGATCACTCTCAAGTGGCGATTGTCTACACTTGAACCCTTCTGCAGATGGGGACATCATTGCCTTTATATCCCTTTCTTTACCTTAAAGTCCCTTTCATCTTTGAGCATCTCTGACTGTTGAAAAATTCTTACTTGATTACCTAGTTGTCTTACACAGGAAAGTATCTCAGATATATGAACATAATTATTTATCATCTCTACCAGAGCTTTTGCAAGATAACTTTTTTTCTCCTAGGATAGTTTCTCAAGCTGTAATGTGCAAACAAATAACCTGGGAAGCCTTTAAAATTCAGCTCCTGATTCTGTAGGGTGGAGATAGGGCTTGAGATTCTTTAATTTTTAACAAATTCTATAGTTATGTCAATGCTGCTGGTCTACCAATTATGCTTTGAGTGGCAAGACTGTATGGATATACCAGCTCCTTTCTTTATCACCAAGGACTCGCTTCTACTCTACCAGTAAGAGCATTTTGTTTTGTCAAGTTCTTTTTAAGTATATTGTCCAGGACAGAATTCACTATTCTAGGCAAGATCTGACCAACAAAGAGTCTGATATCTCATTGATTCTGGGTTCTGCATTAGTCCTTTTGACATTTCTGTTTTTCTTACCAGAATATTTGGTACTGGGGAAAGGTCATAAAGTGAACCTAGTAAGAAAGAAATCTGAGGACCTGATCAATGACTACTCCACTCCCCTCACAACTTTTCAAATAAGTTTACAAGCGTAACATTGTTTTAGAAAAGAACCAGAATTTCTCATTATACCTCAGTAATATTTGGGGGTCTCAGAGACATTTTTTTAGCAATAGAGGGGTCCAACTTAAGGTCTGTAACTTACTTCTTAAAGCAGTGTGCTGCAGTGACGAGCCACGTATTGCTAATCAAGGTGGCCCCGCACTGATGGATGTTATCACGCTGAATGGAAGCTTGCCACGGCCAGGCAGCCTTGGCCGCAAT
>NW_006283639.1:3486122-3488112 GCF_000327345.1 Myotis davidii
TCATTTTTAACAAATTCTGTAGTTATGTCAATGCTTCTGGTCTACTAACTATGCTTTGAGTGACAAGACTGTATGGATATACCAGCTCCTTTCTTTATCACCAAGGACTCGCTTCTACTCTACCAGTAAGAGCATTTTGTTTTGTCAAGTTCTTTTTAAGTATATTGTCCAGGACAGAATTCACTATTCTAGGCAAGATCTGACCAACAAAGAGTCTGATATCTCATTGATTCTGGGTTCTGCATTTCTTTTAATGTAATCTAAATCACAATTGTAGTTTTGTGAATCGACTGACCAGACAAGTAATGTCCTATTTGTTGGAGCTCCTTCTTCTTTATATTTTTCTGAGTGGCCAGTTCTTAAAGTGTGCATGAGGTAATGTATCGTGACCAGTCTCTCACTTTCAGGATGGAGTTCCATGTTTCCACACAAACATCACATTCACTATTGGTGGAAATAAGTGTGCACTCTGTTGTATGCATCAGATCAAAGATTAGTCTGCTGCTTAGGGTTCCTGCTAAGAATCAGCCTCCTTTATTAGCCCCTTTATGGTGATAATAAGGAAAATAAACTAGCTTCACTTTTTGTTCTAACTAATTAGGTATCAAAAAAGAAAACTGATTTTACTGGCATTGATTACACTCCAACTGTGGCCAGTCATTTCAAAAATCTCCATCACTCTGCCATTGCTCTAGTTCACCATTTTTCTCATCTAGAAGACTTCTACAGTGTCCCAGTTTATCTCCCTGCCTCTAGTCTTGCCCCTCCAATCTGTTCTCCACATTGAAACTGAGTGATCTTTCTGATCTGAGTAAAGCAATTTTGTGATTTTTCACTGCCCTCCAAATAAAGTCAAAATGTGTCAGCAGGATTCTGGTCTTTGGTCACTATTAATCATGCCTCTTTCTGATACCTTCAATCCCCAATCTGTGTTCCAGCCACACTGATGCTTTGCAATTGCAAGACATGACCATGTCCTTTCTTTCCAGAAGACATGTTTACACACTACTTTCCCGGCCAGGACACCCATCCTACTTGTCATTTGTTTCATGGTCTCTCCTCTTTTCTGTCTCAGATCATGTTCTGACTCCACAAGATGAGGTTAGCTAACTCTCTGATTGACTCTCATAGCAGTGTGCACTTTCTCTGTCATAGCATTTATCACACCATTTTAATATTTCCTGATTTACTTATGTCTTCCCCTAACTTCAAACTCTTAATTTTAGAAGCAGTATTGTGTCTCATTCACAATGATATTCACTTCCTGGCACTTAGTAGATATTAAAATGATATTTGTTGAGTGAGCGAGGGAATTAATTAATTAATTAAAATGTGTAGTATGGTGTGTTTGCAAGACACATAGATGAATGCATGAACAGCTTTGCTCAAATTCATCACCACTTTTATAAAATCTTTCAAAAATTTGGTTACACTGATATAAAATAAACAAGTGGAGCTGCTGTCAACCATAAAGGTAAGATATATTAAGCAAATTTTATAGGTCAGTTACAGATAATGAAATCTATCTCTTCTCCATCTCATTTCCTCATTTTATTTCTCAGCAGAAAGAATATTTGATAGCATTTAAAAATTAGAAAAGTGGATAACAGACAGACAGGAACCAAGATGGCGGCATAGGTTAACGCCGGAGTTTGCTGCCTCGAACAACCACTTCAAAAGTGAAACTAAAAGACGGAACGGACATCATCCAGAACCACAGGAATGCTGGCTGAGTGGAAGTCCTACAACTAGGAGGAAAGAGTAACGCATACGGACACTCAGAGGAAGCGCAGTGCTGAAGTCAAATTCTGAGGTGCGGAGTGCGCGGAGCGGGCTGGCGCAGAGGGCGCGGTTGGCGTTTTCAATCGGGAGGGAGTCGCAGACTCTGAGCCCCAGATCCGGGCGAGTCGCTAGGGACCGAGACTCAAACGGGAGAAGAGGGACTGTCTGGCTTCGGTCAGAGCGAGTGCAGCTTTCTCTCCAAGGATTT
>NW_006283639.1:3488713-3491082 GCF_000327345.1 Myotis davidii
TGCCAAGAACCTACAACCAAGATTACTTTATCCAGCAAAGCTATCATTCAGAAGTGAAGGTCAGATAAAGAGCTTCACAGATAAGGAAAAGCTAAAGGAGTTCATCACCACCAAACCAGGATTATATGAAATGCTGAAAGGTATCCTATAAGAAGAGGAAGAGGAAGAAAAAGGTAAAGATACAAATTATGAACAACAAATACGCATCTATCAACAAGTGAATCTAAGAATCAAGTGAATAAATAATCTGATGAACAGAATGTACTGGTGATTATAATAGAATCAGGGACATAGAAAGGGAATGGACTGACTATTCTTGTGGGGGAAAGGGGTGTGGGAGATGCAGGAAGAGATTGGACAAAAATCGTGCACCTATGGATGAGGACAGTGGGTGGGGAGTGAGGGCAGGGGTGGGGCGGGAACTGGGAGGAGGGGAGTTATGGGGGGAAAAAAGAGGAACAAATGTAATAATCTGAACAATAAAGATTTAAATAAAAAAAATTAGAAAAGCAAGTTCATTTATTCCAAACCAGAAATATATATGTATAACTTATGCAAAATGTTCAAAATTTCAATCATGTAAAATATTTTTCTTAAACATGAGAAAAGATCAATCTCAGAGTTAGAAATAAAAGTATTTTCATATTGCCCAATTGCTATTCTCTCCCAAGAAAAGTGGGACATGGATGGGAAATTATTAGCTAATATTTGAAGATATTGTTCTTTCTGATGTGGAAATAGAACTTGTTTTTAAAAGCTAACTAGACTTACATGCTTGGACAGTTAACTTCCCTGTTGATGAGCTCATTGCTGAAAAACAAAATAGAACAAAGAATAATAATTTGACATTCTCCTGATTGGCCTCCATGACCTGAAATTATCAGGAAGTGCTGACCATATATGGATTCTAGACAGAATTCTAGAGTCAGCAGAATGGCTACTAGATATACCAGATATATGCACAATTTTTGTAGAGACTAATAGGCAACCTCCAATTAGGTGCATAATACCTCAAACAGTGGATGATTAGGGCACAAATAGTGAAGATTAAAATTCACAAATAGTTTATATTCCTACAGAACAGTGGTTTTCTAATGGTGTAGAAAACACCCTCTTTGGATTTCACCTTAGAAGAAAGAAAAATCTATCTCTTCTCCATCTCATTTCCTCATTTTATTTCTCAGCAGAAAGCACATTTGATAGCATTTAAAAATTAGAAAAGCAAGTCCATTTATTCCAAACCAGAAATATATA
This sequence comes from Myotis davidii, assembly GCF_000327345.1. Taxonomy (NCBI): domain Eukaryota; kingdom Metazoa; phylum Chordata; class Mammalia; order Chiroptera; family Vespertilionidae; genus Myotis; species Myotis davidii. The sequence goes on from NW_006283639.1 coordinate 3,489,968, forward strand.
TGTATAACTTATGCAAAATGTTCAAAATTTCAATCATGTAAAATGTGGGGAACTAGGGAGCAAGTAGGTGGGGTTTTGAGGCTTAAACCCAGCCTCAACCAGAGAAGGTCTGCTTTTATCTCTTCTGTTTAAGAGTTCACAGAAGGCTTTCTCTGGTAAAAAGGTTTAGGATAATAATAATAATAATAATAATAATAATAAATTAAAAACACATTAAAACACCCATGTGAACTGTACTTAAAATACTTCTAAAACATAGTTCCTAAATTATCAAAATTATTTTTTCTGAAGAGTAAGCTATTGTGTATTCTTATCCAACATCAATTATTGAACATAAACTAAGATTAAATTCTGTTAATTTCCAACAAAGTTAGGGATCTGATAAAGAAAACATGAATACTTAAACTTAAGTTGGTGGAAGGTTGCCTGAATACTGATGATTTTCAAGATAAAATTGCTTGCTGAGCAGAATGAAGATAAACTTTTACAAATTTCCACCAATGGTATGTTTAGACTCATGTTGTTTGCATTTAACTTCTCATTGTGCAAAATAAGAAATTTTACCCACCTTCTATAAGTCCCACTTGAAAAACTAGTGATGATGAACTCTGTAAATTGGGGTTTTGAAAATATTGAATTCAAAGATTCCCTTAAAGGCATGCCCAAGTTATTATATGGTGAAGAATCAATTTTTCAGGACACATTCTCAATGTGTATTTTATATCAGTTAATCAATATGTAATTGTTTAACTTGGTGCCAGGCATGCCTCCACCCCCTCCTCCAGAACATTACAGAGGAAAAGGCCTGTGCTCAAGCACAGCGATCCGTATGCTGAGGAGGGCCCGCCCTGGGTTCCAAGGTCTCATTTGGAAGGAACTCAATTTTCTGTCAAATATTATTTTTAGCAAATTTCTTATTTCACTTAAAAAAAACAATTTAAAATCCCACATGGTAGTAATGCACTAAAATGGAAAATAGTATAATGTTAGAATTATATATTGATGGGCCCTCTGTGCATGACAGGGGGGAGCTCCCCAACCCCCTGATCGAGCCTGCTCTGTGCGTGACAGGGGGCAGCGCCCCAACCCCCGGATTGGCCCTGCTCTGTGCGTGA
>NW_006283639.1:3491712-3513990 GCF_000327345.1 Myotis davidii
CCATCACTGAAGCAAGCAAGCCTCATGCTAGTTTCAAGCTGCCTGGCTGCTGGCTGCCATCTTGGCTGAGTTAATTTGCATATCACCCTGATTAGCCAATGGGAAGGGTAGCGGTCATCTGCCAATTACCATTTTTCTCTTTTATTAGATAGGATAATGTTAGAATTCTTCAGTTAAAACTTCTTCAGCTTAGTTTGGGCAGGATGCAAATACCTCTTTTCCAGGAATGATACCAGGTTAAGTGTAATGGTTGTAAGTATAATTGGATTTTTAAGGGTTGACTTTCTAGGGAACATGATTATGCCTAGAGGTAAACTACCTATGCACAAGTCACTAGCTGTTGAAGGTTCCTAATTTGTATCAATATTTTGACTTTCCATATCTAGGAGCACAAAGAAACATGAACATCCTAGTCTTGAAAGTAACCCTTTCACACATTTCTGAGTCGGGGGTAATGCAGTTAGTATTCAGGGCTCTACAGCCTACAAGTAACATGATGGGAGCGGGAGCACACTCACTCCAGGTAGGCAGTGAGCTGCTCTGCCACAGCCACGGCATTTGCAATGCAGAGGTGTTGACTTTGGCCTTGTTTTCACACACTGCATCACATGAAGGACTCACACCACACAGTTATTTGTCAAAACAAAACACATATTTTGACAAATTATGGATAAACCTTGGGCTGCAGTTTTTTATTCATTGGGAGTCCCCCAAATTAAGTGTTTCTATAGACCAATGTTTTTGCCTATAAGAGCAGCCTTGAGGTTTCTTAATGAGCTTCCCACTAATGGGCCTTTCCTAAGTGCTAACAAACACTGCTCTTTTTACATTTATAAATTTGGAAACCTTCAAGGTTCTAGCTTTTTCTATTACCAGTCACTCACATTAATGCTTTCAGTTTCCAAAACATATGTACAATTTACTAGTTTTCTAAGTGGTAATAGTCTATATGTTCCATATTATTTATATATATATTCCTATATCCTCATGGTATTTCTATTTCAGGAAGAACAAACATTATCATTACAACTAGAGGCCTGGTGCATGAAAATTCATGCACTCAGGGTTGGGGGTGGGGTCCCTCAGCCAAGCCTGTGCCTTCTCACAGTCTGGGACCCTTGGGGGATGTCCTCCCTCTGGCAGCCCAGAGTTCTTGGGGGATGTCTGACTGATGGCTTAGGCCTGCTCCCCGTACATCCTTAGCACTGCTGTGGAAGTGGGAGAGGCTTCCCGCCACCACTTCCTTGCTCATAGCCATCATCCCAGCTTGTAGCTGAGCAGAGCTCCCCCTGTGGGAGCGCACTGACCACCAGGGGGGCAGCTCCTGTGTTGAGTGCCTGTCCCCTGGTGGTAAGTGCATGTCATAGTGACCGCTTGTTCCACTGTTTGGGTCAATTTGCATATTACCCTTTTATTATATAGGATTTTTTAGATGAGAAAATGAAGGCAAAGGCCTGGGCCAATTACTTGGGTGGTCCTTCAGTGACTCAGTGGGGTTAGAATTAGTCAGGTAACTCTTAAATCAGGTTCTCTATCAGCATATCCTACCCTTTAAACTACTCCAGTGATTAAAATAAACTGCAGTGTACAATCTGAGTCTGTAAGAAACAAAAAGACCAGGCAATCCATGACCATTTCACACCTCATTTCAAGTTTCAGATAGGTCAGGCTTTTAAATTCCTGGTAAGTTAACTGGTTATTGGGAATTAAATAGAACATATCATGTAACTTATCAGGATTGCCACTATTTCATAACCTCGATTCATTTGCTTTCCCACCTAACAAAGAAGGTGGATTAAGCCCTTGACAGTTTCTTCCCCCTTGGCTTGGGAGAGGTCCACAGCTTTATTCCTTGAGTAGCTGACTCTTTGCCACATCAGCAAACTCCTGCCCATCCCATTCATTCACATTTTTGCTTCCTGGTCTGGTTTCCTCTTGAAGAGTCAGTCAGACCCTTACAAGGGCAGGGCATCCTGTTTCCCATCTGATATTAATCACTCTGATTCTCTTTGTGACTCTAAGGATTGTGTCCATTGGAATTTGTAGGGAAGTCTGCCGGAAGTAGATGCAGCTTAATATACAAGGGTAGACAGGTTTTTGTCTGGTGGACTCATCAGGGTATGCTAATAAGGAATGAATTTCTAAGAGATGAATCTTAAAAAACAGAATTTCTAAAATGTGTTTGACCACAGAACCATTTTAAATAGAGCCTCTTAAGAAATTAGAGATCTAGATTTGAATTTTACCTCCTTTTAACAATTAGAGTCCTTAATCTTTTGAGGCCTTCGTTCACATCTATAATATTTGCCTACTTCTTAGGGATCTAGAAATTAGATGCAGCGTATAAAGGGTATAGACAGGGCCTTGATAAAGGTTGATTCTCTGTTTCAGAGAAGTGATAACAGTATAATTGTTTCAATAATTTTTTCTAGGTTAGTGATTTTTACTTATTAATTGTAAGATTGCTTTAGTGGCTCCAAAGTTAGTTTACCAATTTTCCAAATGCCCATGGGAAAAAAGTTAACAAAAATGTCATAATTGCCCTAGCCAGATTAGCTCATTTGACAGAATGTCAGCCTGTGGACTGAAGGGTCCTGGGTTCGATTCAGGTCAAGGGCACATGCCCAGGTTGCTGGCTTGATCCCTAGTAGGGAGCATGCAGGAGACAGCCAATCAATGATTCTCTCTCATCATTGATGTTTCTCTCTCTCCTTTTCCTTTCCTCTCTGAAATAAATAAAAATATATTTTCTAAAAATGTAATTTCACTTGATACAGAAATTACCTATATTTTTGAGAGGCAACACATGAGTTTATATTTAGAAAGTCCCACCCAGAAAAGCAGTTGTTGCTAAATGCTTAGTATTTTCACTTACTTAGTCATGGAGGCAGTGATGGGTCAGATTAATTTTCTATTAATGGTAAAGGTTGGCCTTTATTTTGGGATCAGCACCAGTCATTTACTACAGGAAAAACCCCTTGACAACTAACTGCAGACATGCTTTCATCAGTCAATAATATTAGTAAGACCTTGAAATTTTACTTTTTTAACTTAAAAAAAATTAGTCTTGATTCTAGCTATTGTTTGGAATAGAAATATGGCACTTAAGTTTAAGGTGAGACACAACATGAACCTAATAGAGAATTTCACATCACACAGAGAGGTGCCTACTTACCATTAACTTGCACTGATGAGGCATTTATTGACAAGGCTCTTGTGTTCCTTATCTTCTGGTTTAGGATGTTATGGATTTTCTTCTTCCTTACTGCCCTTTGCTCAGCAAAGGGGAACTGGAACACCATAATGATATCTGCTTTCACACCATTGTCCTCTGGACTTTGAGACAGAAGAGAAAGGTGATTATTCGAAGTAATAATCTGGTATCAATGTTACCTGTGTTTTTTCAGTCTTCCTCAGTACTGAATTATTTTGAGGCATTATAAAAGGAAAAATATTCATCAATTGTTGGATTCACACAAAAATTCACTGATAGACAATGGCTACAGATTTAAAGGAGTTCATAAGTTTATGATAATGTTGTTTGAATATTATGGCAAATAAGAATTTCAAAATAGAATTTTTGGATTCACACAAAAATTCACTGACAATGGCTACAGATCTAAAGGAGTTCATAAGTTTATGATAATGTTGCTTGAATATTATGGCAAATAAGAATTTCAAAATAGAAGGCATGAAGTCCAGAAAGTTTCAGCAAATATGTTCCTTTTATCTCCTAAGTATTATGGAATTTACCAATTTTATAAAATTCATCTGGTAGTCACTAGTTAGTAAAGTTATAAGGAACTTGGAATAAGTCTGTTAGTAGGCATTAGTCTATGGGTGAGGAAAGTGATTATTTTCTTCAAATAAATCTGTGTAAATATATTCATTTTCTTTAAGAAGATGAGTCATACAGGCCCATACATTTGCACCTATTACGTATATGTTCTGCTATGTGCTTTCCAAATAACATAATAGAAACCTCTGAGTGATTCCTGCAACTGATATGAGTCTTCCCCCTCCACCACAACAAACAGAACATTTATTAAAACAGAAACCTGTTTTTGTGTAGGTGTGCCTGCTGACACTGGGGCTTTATTACAGGTAAAACTAATTGTCCCAAATTGTAGTCAACTTTTCCTTCTTAATATTTTTGAAATAACATATTTGTAAAAAAAAAAAATACAACTTGGTGCCCGCAGTGACGTGCTGCTGGGTTTTCCCCAGACACAGATTCTGGTAGTTCCAGATATTGAATCTTGGTTCTGTTTCACTTGGGAAACTGTCACTTGGGGAATTTTGAACATATCACTTAACCTTCCCCCAGTTTTTGTTTTCTCCTTTACAAAATGGTGATCGGTGCCATGTCTTGAGACTGTTGTAGAGATAATGTTTATGAGAAACCCTTTCCAAAGCCTAGCTCATAGAAATGCAGCACATACGAGGGTCCCTGTCCCCTTTGCCCTTTGTCCCATTAGGCTGTGATTCCTCCTTTGCCCAAACATACATACGTCAGTCTGACTACTCGGTTCTTGACATAATGCTGATTCAAGGCCGAATCTATAAATATCTCATCCACCTGTTATTACAACAAGAGAGAAACTTTGTGTTAATAAAGTATTTCATAATGAGCATATACTCCTGATTAAATACTAAAGCAGTAGAAAAACAATTCAACCTGAGTAATATCATTATTTAAACCAGTGGTTTTTTACCCTCACAGTACAACAGAGTAATTTGCAGAATTTAAAAAAAATTACAGATGCTGGGGTGGTTTATCTTCCAGAGTGTTAGTTAAAATTGGTCTGGAAGGAACCTAGGCATTCATATTGTAAGACTTTGGCCAGGTGATTCTGAATGTGCCAGTGTAGGTATGTTGGGTGGAAGATACTTAAACGCCATAGAAGGTAAAGCAGAAAATGACAGAGCAGCCACCAGGCATGAAGGGAGGCCCTGAGAGGTGCTGAAGAGAAATTGGCTCTTTCCTGGGTTTGAAGCATATCCTGCCGCTCACGAACTGAGTCCATTTGAGCCTTAGTTTCATACTGTGAGACAAAGATATTGTATGCTGCTCCTAGGGTTTCAAGATTAAACACATATAAGATGCTGGATATATTATGGTCGTCAGCTACTGGTGGTTCTCTAGTCTCCCTCTGGGAATTTTACATCTCAGATTTCTTTGCAGGTCTTTGGCTGTATGTATAGAAAAGAGAGATTAGGAATTTAGGAGAGAGCCAATGATTTTTAACTTGTGGATTGTGGGCTCTAGGAAGAAAGAGTAATATGGTGTTTCAGGTTAGATAAGAATTGTGTTATCAGTTTATGTCACCAAGGAAGGAGAAGAAAAGCTACTGTTTTGGTCGATATGCACAGTTTGAATTGCTTGTCATAGCACTATTACTGGTATGTTGTGGTTTATCAGGTCTAGATTTTGGCTTGCAGTACCCTACAGCGACCACTTGGTGGCAACAGTGTCATCAGAATGCTGGCACTGCATTTCACATTTGGTAGATCAGTCACACTTGCAAAAAACCATGTCTTACATCCTATGGAAGGAGCAAGGAGACCAACTATCATTTTGAAAAACACAAAAGATAGAAATAAATGGAAGGCTGTTTTAGGTATCAAGGAATATGTTATGACTTACCTTGACATCATTAGACATTCAGAAATGTTTGAGAACAAAAATATTAATGATGTCCTTTAATCCCTACAATAACTCTTGGAATTAAGAATTATATTGATTCTTATTTTATATAATAATTAAAGAATAATATGCTAATTAGACTGGATGTCCTTCCGGAGGAAGCCGGGGCTGCGAGGGAAACCTGGGTCCAGGGTGCCAGAGGGAAGCTGGTGCCAGCAGCTGTCCGGGAAGGAAGGCCTGCTCTTGCACGAATTTCATGCATTGGGCCTCTAGTATTTAAATATGAAACTAAGACTCAGAGACATTATATGAATTTATCTGGAATCACGTGAATAATAAACTTGGACTTAAACCTATGTCTTCTGTCTTTAGGTCTCTTTTCATCAAACATACAACCTCCCTGTTAAATGTGATATACATTTTACTTCAATTTTTTTTTATAGAAAGCATAATAGTAAGTTATCAAATAACTAACTGGTTGACTTTAAAAGACAAAGTATAAAAGATGTAATGATATGCATTTGGTAATAGCTGTTCATTTAAGATCAAAAGTGTCACTTGGAAAACAAAGAAATTGCTAGGATCCAAAGTATAATTTTATTTGTATTTAAATAAGAAAAGCTTAAAGGGACTGAGGAGGTATGGAGCTTATTTATTAGTAACAAAACTGTTTTTGAAAGATACGTTTTTGCAAGAGCGACATTATTATAATCACTTCTCTCTTGTAATCCACAACTAGTCCTATTACTCAGTTTTCTGGGGAAATTCAAAAGAAAAGAAAAGACAAACAAAAAAACAACAGAGATAAAAGTGAAAAATATTAAAAAGAAAAGTTAATAGCAGTTGGATATCTTTCAAAATTTGGTTTCTAATTATTCTCTGAAATCCCAGCCACAGTTGATCCCCTGGCCCTTTGTAACTTGTTGGTGAAGGTATTGGAGTAAGTTTTTGACTGGGGATGACATCATTCATATGGCAATATGCCTCTGAAAAGACTATCTACACCCAGCATCAACTTTGTCTTTGAATGATTCAACTGTCTGGGAAGATAGGAGCTGAAATAATAACATAAGAGGAATCTGGGTAGAAGTAACTTCAGTAATCATAGAAATAAAGGACTTTCTTCCTTATAACTCAAATCCCAGGACCTTGCCTCATTGATTAGGGCTGGGGTGAGGCCCGGATTTTTAGGTGATCAGGTAGCTTCAGGAAAACACTTTGAGAAATGCTAGGGCACAGACTGGCTAGGAGTATTGCACTAAATAAATTTATGACGGGAAAAATTAGAGCAAACATGAACATAAACTTTATTGCTGACTGGCATTTTTGTATGAACTAGCTTTCTAGAGACTCAAAATCATGTTTCCCTGGTAAATGAAGGCCTATCTCATCAGAAACACTCTACCAACACTTGTTGGCATTCTAAATTCTCAGAAATGTTGGAGGACATTTAACTTGTGTGCCAGCTTGTTATAAATTTATTATTTATACCACCTAATAGAGTAAGTGGTTTCTAAATCTATCCTACTTCACATTTGGAGCATTTGTAGAATTTTGTAGTTGGAATTACTCTCCTAACATTGAATAAAGACCCCTTTCAGGTTAGTACTTTTTTGTGTTGGATGACTTTGAAATGCTAGCAATTGCACTGAGATTAAGTTCTAAGAGGGCAATTTGAGGTTACTTGGGTGTTTAATGAAAGAGCTAGGGAGAGGCTGTCAGCTCAAACAAACAGACCTCACCCAACCATTCAGTGATCATTCCCAAACTAACTCTGTTTACACATGTAGCCTCCTTTCACTGTCAGATGTGCCCAACCGAATCCTCTCTCAGCAGTCTTTGTATTCACATAGGGGGAATTTCAGGGTTGAGACTGCAAACTTCAGATGGATAAACCACTGAAGATTGTCCAGTGAGATATAAAAGCAGTTCCTTCTACCATCACACCAGAAAAGCCCCAATGAATCAAAATATGCCATGAAGAAAACTTCAGATTCTGTTGATTTCTCATAATTATAATAAAAATACCACATAAAGGATGTATAAAAGATGCTTTTTAAAAATACGCCACTAAGCTTTAGTAAGGCTTAATGGATACTGCTTGATTCAAGGGTTGAACTCAAGGTAGAAACAGAGAACAGAACACAACCGAATTTGAGCCTCCAGTCATAAAGTCAGACATTGAAGGGCCTCACCATGTGCCAATTCCCCCCACCCACTTCAGCACCACCGCTCCCTTTCAGGCTTGGCTATGCCCTTGCCCTTCTCAAGCTATTCCTTCGGTCAGGAGCACCTCCCCATTCTGCTAGCTCTGTGTTTCTGAAGCACAGCTCTCCTTTAAGTCTACTTCAGATAATACCTTCATTGGGGTTATTCCTTGAACCTCAGAGTAATTGTTTTTCCTCCTGTCTTAATTTTTCTTATCCCTCTTAAACCTTCCGCTCTTTAATATAGTTACTTATGCAAATATGTTATTTCCTCTACTAAATGGCAAACCCTTTCTCGGTAGGAACTGTGATTCATCTTTTCATGCTCTATACTATATACGAATGCAGCATGTTTTTGTTGAATGAATTAATAAAAGATAAATTTATTTATCAGAAAGTCTTGCATTTATTAGGACATTTGTAAGAGTTTTTAAATGTACTTTATATCAAATTGTGATTAATGCTCTTAGAGAGAAAAAAATTGCCCATCCATGAATTATTTAAAACATTTGCCTCCTTGTTGACATTTTCAGGTAATTTGATTCCTTATGGAAAACTCCTCCATGATGAGACTACACTAGTTATAATAGAAGACTAGTATCACTGCTGTCTCCTACCTGTGCACCAGGCACAAACTCCATTGTATTTGAGCTCATTTGCTTTTCCCACCAACCTCTGAGGTAAATACTATCATTTCCGTAAGTAAGTGAATTGTCCAAGGTGACACAGCAGGGAACCAGCTGACCTCAGTGTGAGCACACAGGTGGGCTCTCACTAAGGGTTCCTACCCGCTTACATGTAGCAAGCAGCGTGTTAAGGGGGACCAGAAACTGTTATACTCCTCTCCGAAGGCAGCCTGTTTTCTTTGGTCCCCCAAATAAAGGTCATAAGCTCGATAGTTCTATTACAATCCTTTGAAGTTATTATTGTATCCAGATTTTTTGTGAAACCCAAGATTCAACAAGTGAGCTGTGAATCATTATCCTAAGCTTGTATAGAGCATGGCTAACCTGAGCATTGGTGGGTCTCCCAGGATTTGGGGGCTTGTTGACCTCTGGGAATCAAGTCACTTCATTTTCATAAAAGTCCTCTTTATAACTCCCACAGCTTTGTACCCAGTGCTGTGTCTTTTGGAGAAGGCAGCTGGATCCATTGTCATATGGGATCTGTGGGTGTGTGAGCAGTTTCCATGGGAGTGTGACATTCTGATTACTCTAAACCAGGAAGTGATGATAGCACCCAATGGGTTGTATTGTTATGTGATGTTACCAAAGTTGTTTCTTTGATTGTACTACTACTTCCTCAGTGTTTCTTTGTGAAATGCCAGAAGGAAACAGACATCTGTGACTAAATAACCATATATCACAAGTAGCAATATACTGGATAAACTTATCTCAAATCGGTTTATATTCTTGAGACTGACAGGCAAGATAAAGTCATAGAATTAAGATGTTTGCAATTAAGGGTGATAAAGACATTATTAAGTATAGTACATTTAAGTATACTACAAAAGCCTAGATCTCTGAATTATCTTTTTTAAAAGAGGAAAATATATAATTAGTATCTGTTTAAAGTTGTACTGAAGATATTTAAACCAGAATGTTCAAAGCAAGGGATGATCATTATATAGAAGATTCATGTCCTCTCCAGGTGATTGTCTTCAAAATTTCTAAATTTGATTATTCTTTCGGAAGGAGAGAGAGAGAGAGAGAGAGAGAGAGAGAGAGAGAGAGAGAGAGATAATAATTTCTCTTAGACTATTTTATAGTGCATGAATAATGAATAATAACCTAAATAGGTTATCCAATAGAGTGAAGATTGTGAAATATTGACAACATTTTTAGGAAGTTTAGGGATAGCTAATATTGCTTCCTTTCACACAAAACCTTCCCTCAGAAAACACCCATCCACATCTTTCCTCCAATCATAGATTGTTTATGCTACACATATACAGGGTGTCCCCCAAAAACTTATACACATACATTCTTGATAGCTCAATTGCTGGTTCTTCTTTTTCAGATTTAACTCATTGGAATTAATAATTATTCAAAGTGTGTATATGATTTTTTTGGTACACTCAGTTAATGCGAATATATCCACTAACCTCCTTCCTCTCTCTATTACAATTGCTTTAACCGTTGTCTTTCTCTTCATAAACTGACACAGATAGAAGAGATTATAAGCTAAAAACAGTAACAAGAGACAAAGAATATAATGAGGAGGGTCAATTTATTTAGAAACTATAACCATAATAAATATATATGCACCCTACAAATTAAGCAACATATTTATGAGCAACCAATGGGTTAAAGGAAAATCCAAAAAATATCTTGAAAAAAATAAAAATGAAAAAACAATATACTAAAACTTACAGGATGCTGCAAAAACAGTTCTAAGAGAGAAGTTCATATCAAAAAATGCCTACATTAAGAAAAAAAGATGCTAAATAAACAATCTAACTTTACATCTCAAGGAATAAGAAAAATAACTAACTCTAAAATTAGCATAAGTAAGAAAATAACAAAGATCAGAGCAGAAATAAATGAAATAAACATTAGAAAAATAACAAGAAAAGATAAAGGAAACTAAGAGCTTGTTTTTTGAAAAGATAAACAAAACAGACAAGCCTCGACAAATTTAAAAAAAAATGAGAGGAGAGTGAACTAAATAAAATCAAGAATGAAAGAGGAGACATTATAGCTGGTACAAAAGAAATACAAAGAATCACAGAACACCACTATGAACAATTATATTCCAACAAATTGGATAACCTAGAAGAAATGGATAAATTCCTAGAAACATACAATCTAATAAGACTGAATCATGAAGAAATAGACAAATCCAAATAGAGAAAACATGAATAAGGAGACTTCATGGGTAATCAAAAGCCTCCCAAAACAGACAAGCCCAGAACCAGATAGTTTCACTGGTGAATCTACCAAACATTTAAATACAAATTGATACCAACCCTTCTCAAATGTTTACAAAAAAATTGAAGAGGAAGGAATAACCCCAAAATCATGTTACAAGGCAAGAATTACCCTGATACCAAAGCCAGATAAGGACATTACAAGAAAAGAAAACTAGCCCAGCTGGCATGGCTCAGTGGTTGAGCAGTAACCTATGAACCAGGAGGTCCTGGTTCCATTCTTGGTCAGGACACATGCCGGGGTTGCAGGCTCGATCCCCAGTGTAGGGTGTGCAGGAGGCAGCAGAGCAATGTTTATCTCTTATCATTGATGTTTCTATCTCTCTCGCTCCCTTCCTCTCTGAAATAAAAAATATATTTTTTTTAAAAAAAGAAAAGATAATGATAGGCCAGTATCTCTGATGAATATTAGTGAAAAAATTCCCCCCCCCCAAATATTACTAAACCAAATTCAACAGCACATTGAAAGGATCATAATGGAGTGGGATTTATTCCCGGAATACAAAAATGGTTTAACATACACAAATTAATAAATAATGTATACACATATTAGCAGAAAGAATATAATCATCTCAATAGATGTGGAAAAGCATTTAACAAAATATAGCATCTTTCTTTATAAAAACGCTCAACAAATTGTATATAGAAGAAACATCACTATTGTGTATAGAAAACCCTATAGACTCTACCAAAAAACTGTTAGAACTAATCGATAAATTCAGTAAAGTTTCAAGACACAAAATCAACATACAAAAATCAGTTGCATTTTTATACACTAGCAACAGAATATCTGAGAAAGAAATTTTGATTCACAATAGCATCAAAAATAATAAACTACCTAGGAATGAATTTAACCAAGGAGGCGAAAGATCTCTACACTGAAAACTATAAGACTTTGATGAAGGAAATTGAAAAAGACAAAAAAAAAGAGAAAGATATCCCATGTTCATGGATTGTAAGAATTAATATTGTTTTGGTGATAATTATCTTGTATATAAGTGTATCAAATCAACATGGATTACACTTTAAACTTACACAATGTTATATGTCAATTCTATCTCAATAAAGCTGGATAAAAACTGATACAGGAAAGCAAAGTGAGTAAGGATAAAGACATATTTATATAATAAGTAAACACATGTGTTGTATAACTAAAAGTAATCTGATACTATATATTAGACTAGAGGCCCAGTGCATGACATTCGTGCAGTGGGGGGCGGGGTCCCTCAGCCCTGCCTGTGGCCTCTTGCAGTCCAGGACCCCTCGGGGGATGTCTGCCTGCCAGCTTAGGCCTTGGGGAGCGGGCCTAAGCCAGCAGGCTGACATCCCCTGAGGGGTCCTTAGCACTGCCTTGGAGGCAGGAGAGGCCACTGCCACTGTACTCGCCAGCAATGAGCCCGGCTTCTGGCAGAGTGGCGCTCCCGCAGTGGGAGCACACTGACCACCAGGGGGCAGTTTCTGCATTGAGCATCTGCCCCCTGGTGGCCAACGCACATCATAGCTACCAGTCGGGCCACCGTTCAGTTGATTTGCATATTAGCTTTTTATTATGTAGGATTTATAATCTTTATGGACTTAAATATTATATGAGAGAAAAAGTTATATAGAACTGAGTTGTCTATCTTAGCTGAGTTTTTTCTTGACTAGTAGAACAATTTAGAGAAAAGAGCTTATGTTTGAGTGACCTATATTTCTTCAGATCTCCCCTCTATCATGTCCTAGTTGTGCACCTTAACTTCAGAGGCTTAATTCTCTTATGTGTAAAATGTAGATAATAATCCCTCCTTTGCAGTGTTATATTGAAGATCTGACATGAAATATACAACAACTAGCCTTTTCTTTCAGGATTCAAATTAAAGACATAGAAAGTAGAAGTAGTGTTACACATCTTTCTCTTTCATCATGCCTAATCTTTAATTACAAAACACAGTAAGTCTTAGCTCTCAGGTAAGGACTCAGCCACTCTCTACATCCAATTTTTCTAACTTCTGAACACAAGATTCTTGGTAACATCTGCTTATTTTTTTCTGAAAGTTTCCAAATCCAATCTGTTCTCTCTAGACACAGGGCTGTCGTCCTTCATCAAGCATGAGGTGTCTTTTACCTTTCTTACCTTATTCAACCCAAAACTTTATATAGTTTAATACCTTTGTTAAGTTTAAGTGTACCTTGACACAGTTGCTTTTTCTCTGCGTCAGTGTTGATCTGAGCCAAATATCACTTCTGCCTTCTAATTCATTATAGAGTGTTCCTAACTACATTCCTCTCCTTGCATCACTTTCTGTTTCCAATTTTTTTTTCCACTACAATTCTAGACACATAAGCTCGAGGATACTTTGGGGATCATTTCAGGCCCTGTTCTTAGGGTACCTGGATACAAAAAAGGTAAAATTAAGAACTGCTTTGGGTATAGGAGTAGAGTGTTGTTTTTGTTTTTTGGTGGGAGACAACCCCAATAAGAAAATTCTCAACTGTTGCCTTTGCTAATGCAGACGGTGATCACTAACCCATGTTAATAGTATAGTTGAGAGAGACGAACGTACCAGGAATAATTACTTGATTTCTGGTATTTTATGGGATGGTTGATGGGAAAGAAAATCACATAGATGATTCTTATGGATGATAGTTTATTAAGAACATGTAATCTCAAGTCCCAACTATATCACTTACTGGTTGTGTGATCTTGAGTAAATTAACTTTTCTGTACCTTAGTTTTCTCATCTGTAAAACTGTGATAGTAATTGTACATACCTTATAAGGCTGTTTTTTTGAGGATTAACTGAAATGACACATAGGATGCTTAATGTGGTGTTTAGCATTCAGTACATGTTAGCTATGTTATTGTCATGGTGTTATTTGTAATGACCTTATAATTTAAAAGTATTTCTTGATATATCTAAAATATATTTTTTCCAAATAAAGTACTCCCTCTGTCAGTGACACTACTCAAACTTATAAGAATGATGAAAGTGACCTATCCATTTGGGAGTGTCATGAATTACTGGTTTCTGGTTACTGGTGTCGTCTCTGAAGAATTATATGAAAGATGAGACATGTCTGTGCCACTATCTCAGGGAACTGGGATGGGTTTTAGCATATTTGAGCATGAATTTACATCTCCACTCTCATTCAAATAGTTAAATTTCAAATTATGAGGAAGAACAGGACTGCAACCTGTTTGTCCTGGCTGTCTAGTGAGCACCCCTATGGTGCTGAGAGAAGAATCAGGTTTTATTCATTGGAATTTAACAACAATAAATAGGAGTGGCTCGGGATGAGGCATGAACCCTTCCTGTAATTCCTAGGGTAACTTAGTGGGGAGTGGATGGAAAGGGACACCGGTCTTCTTTAAAGAGGGCTACAACAATACAAAGCCTTTCCCGACCATGGGAACCCTAGTTGATCTTCCTTTTCTTTGAAGTTCTTTTGTACTTCTTTCCTCAACATACAATTTAATCCTTAATTATATCGTGTCATGCTATTCAATTTCATGTTACTCTCATCTCTCCAACGAGATTGGGAGCAGTTTTAGGGAACAGATCATATTTCCTTTCTTGCAAGACTCAGATGCTGAGAAATGTAAAGAGCTGAATAACATACCATATGTTGGGAAAACAGATTGTTGGAATCAATTGGGAAAACTGGCTCACTATATGGAGAATAACACCTGGGTTCCTACCTAACATCACACTCAAAGGTAGACTCCAGATACATTAAAGGCCTACTGTCAAACTATAAAGTTGATAGAAGAAATTATAGTAGAATGTTTTAATATAGAATTAGAAAGTGGGAATGACTTCATAATAACATTTAAAAACACAACAGTAAGGCAAAGAAAATTGATGAATATGATTATTTCAAAATTACCAATCTGTATTTTTAGGAAGCATGGTCCAAATTAATAGAAGACAGAATGAATAAGTACAATGTCTGTAACCAATGGATTGTTTGCATTACAACATAAGGAACTCCTGCAAAGCAATGCTAATAAAATAAAACAGCCTTAACAGAAAATAGGCAAAGGAAAGGTACAGGCAGGTTATGGAAATGAAAGCTCAAAAGGCTAACAAGTATATATAACAATGCTCATACTCATTAGCAATTAGAAAAATGCAAACTAAATCACAAATAAGATACAACTGAAAGGTTGGCAGAAATGAGAAAGCTAACTAATACCAGGCGTTAGCAAAGATGTTGGGACATGGGGATCCTCACGCACTGCAGATGGGAGTGCACACTGATGCAGTCACTCTGAAGAGCAAGCCAACACCAATTAGTTAAATTAAGTGTATGCAAACCTAATGACCCAGTAATTCTGCTTCCTGAAGAACTTGCATGGGTTCATAAGGGGATAAGGAGGAGGCTGTTTAGTGCAGCATTTCTTGGAATAATGGGAGGAGGTAAAACATGGTCGGTATATAATATGAATCATCACGTAGCTGCCAAGAGCAGTTAATTAGATGCACATTTAACAGGGAGATCTTAACACATCTGAGTAAAAATTTATGAAACAAAAAGTGATACAGTGGACTGAATATTTGTTTAACCCAAAACTCATATGTTGAAATCCTAACCACCAACGTAAAGATATCAGAAAGTGGGAAGATATTGGGAGGTAATTAGGTCATAAATGGTCATAAATTGGTGCCCTTACTAAAGAGACTCCAAGGGCTGTGTAGCTCCCTGCTCTCCACCCTGTGAGATACTCCAAGAAGTCTATGGTCTGGCCTGAAAGAGGGCCCTCACAGAACCTGATTATGCTGGTGCCACGCTTCAGGCTTCCAGCCTCTGGAACTGTGAGAGGTGGCCTTCTGCTGTTTATAAGCCACTCAGGCTGTGGTACTTTGGGAAGCAGCCAGACCTGACTAAGCCAAGTGATTTATAACACAAAGAATAATTAAAAGCATACACATACAAAACATCAAAAAGTATTTTTTTGCAAAAATAAATACAAACAAAAGTCTACACATGAAATACAGAATGGTCACCTGCAGAGGAAGATGAACAGGAGTGTACTATGAGAATAAAGAATCATAAATAGTGATGCCTACAAGTCCTTTGGTTGATCGCTCCTCCTTGCCCCCACTCTCCCTACCTTCCCTCTGAAAGTTGACGGTCTGATCAATGTTTCTCTGTCTCTGGATCTGATTTTGTTCATCAGTTTATGTTGTTCATTATATTCCATAAATAAGTGAGATCATGTGATATTTATCTTTCTCTGACTGGCTTATGACACATATGTAATCCCTTAATCAATAAAGAAAAAATATAGTGATGCCCAGAGAAGGCCTTGCATGTACTCAGGATGAGAGTGTGTCATTACCTAACTTAGCCTTTGCCGCTAAGGCAGCGGTTCTCAACCTGTGGGTCGCGACCCCTTTGGCGGTCTAACGACCCTTTCACAGGGGTCGCCTGAGACCATCCTGCATATCAGATATTTACATTACCATTCATAACAGTAACAACATTACAGTTATGAAGTAGCAACGAAAATAATTTTATGGTTGGGTCACAACATGAGGAACTGTATTTAAAGGGCCAGAAGGTTGAGAACCACTGCTCTAAGGCTTCTCCATTCCTAGAAATGCATTCTGTATTGAAACCTAAAAGTCTACTTCCAAACACAGTTCCTGTTATAGGTGTACTTTATCATTTCTTTTGCTTTCTTTTAAAACATCTATTGCATTCTTGTCCATTCACTTCAATAAAGACAATATCTCAATTAGCCTAACACAACAACAACAATGTTGGGAAGAAAACATATAATAAAATAAAAAACACAGATTTTTAACTGTCTCAATACTTACTATAAATTTCCCATTGTTCAAATAATTTGTATACTATTTTCACTACGTATACTCATATTTTTCATTGAGGAAGTTATGTGGAGTTTCTCAGGATTAGAGGAATAAAGGAAGTGCTAGGGTATATATATATATAGTTTTTAACTGGCATTCCTCAAGAACTGATTACAAATTCTATTTTCTAAGGTGTCAAGAATATAGAAGAATTTAAGGATCTATATCAATCTGTAAATGGTTATTGATTTGGGGGAATGAAACTTCAATATAGAATAAGTATGCATGATTTAATGGTAATTGAAAACATACATTATAAACCTCATCTCTATATTTACCATATGCTGTAATTGAGAATGCCTAGGAAAAAGATTGGATGGTGATATGGAAAAAATAAAAATTGATTTGAAGGAAAAAAGAAAATGTTTTAAGAGAAAAAAAGTTCTTTGACTAAAACAAACCAATACAACTGTTATTTTTATATCTTTAAAATAATTATATTTCTGTGTTAACAGGAAAGTTAACTTGAGCTGAGCATTTAAGTAAGGGTTCAAGGTATCTTGAGCAAAATTATTGGACAGCTAAGTTTACTTTTTATTTGCTTTTAGGAGCATTCTTTAATTTTAGTTTTAAAAAATGTGTTAGCATTTCATTGAACTAACTTGTAATAAGCCTGGGTATTTTACTTTATTACTATGTAAGAGAAAATGAATATTTATGATCATCTTTCCTCATATATTTAAAAATCTTTAAATTTTTAAAATGTGGTCTCCAAAAACAAGCATGTGTCTTACAAATAACCACTTCTGACATGGTTAAGCTTTCCCATTTAGGTAATATTACGGCCTCAGTTCTCTCACCTTTAAATGAAGTAGTTGAGTCAGAAAGAGTGGTTAATCAAAATGACTCATTTGTTAGACATGCTGACGCCCTTGCTCCCTATCCTGCCCTGCCCTTCCCATCAGACACCTACCTATCCAGTGGGTCTGGAGCGGGACCTCAGCATCTGCAAGCTGATTCTGGTGCAGGTAGCCTGAAACTTCGGTTTTGAAAAATACTGAGTGAAATGATCTACAAAGTCCTTTCCACCTGCATTCTCCTACGATAGAAATAGTTGTGTCTGACTTACCAAGTTTTCACTTATCTCTTTTAAGTCCTTCAGTTGGTATACTCCATTGTGTCCAGAATCACTATTGGTTCGTACATCTAAAATTTTAAAGACACCATGATAATACTCCGTTTTCTGGCCTGCGGTGAAAAGGAAAAGCAGAGAATTAAGTGGTTTTGGAAAAAAATTCAGAATCCAACTATAGTGAGGCTAATATGGTCTTGAATATATTGCTGACAGCCTTTCTAATTTAGTTTAATAAAAAGTATAGTGAAAATAATGATCACTACCACTGGTTAATAACAGCAGCTTACATTTACTGAATGGCTATTATGTGCCATGCCCTGTTATGGGCACTCTACCTGCAGTATTTCCTCACTCCAGCTCTCTAAGATTATAATCACCTCCATTTCACCAATGAGAAAAGCGAGGCTCAGTGGTGTTAAGAAACTTGCTCTATGCTATGGAAGCGGTAAGTGACCTACCTGGGTTTTAAACCCGGACTGTCTGGCTCTCGTCCTGGAATGTTTAATTACCATATTACCCCTTGCTGAGGTGAAGTGTATGCCATCTCATACTCTACTGGAAGTAGACGTAAATAAAATTTTTTTTTATGTTTTCACTTATATTTTAAATTAATTTTTTCAAATAAAAATCTTTATACATTTTAATTTGTAATGTGAGAACCAGGCACACGAAGAAATACATGAAAAGAAAGGCAGGGGAACACTATCAGTTGGTAGTGAGAACAGTGTGTAACTGGGATGAATCAGTAAGAAAGGAGAGAGCACAGAGAGCTGTGGGAAGTACTGAGGAATTTGGTAATCTCAGGAGTAAAGCGTCCAGGTGGAGGGCAAGAAAGCTATGAGAGAGTTAGAAATTGAGAACAGAGCAACCACAAAACAACCTTTCTCCTCGGGGAGCCTGGCATCGACAGGACACAGTGAGGGTTTCCCATGGAGCTAGGAAAGAAACGGGGATCTCAGGACAGTCTCTCTCCTAAGTGGGACATCTCTGGATATGGAATGCTTTTTTTAGACCTCCTGATGTTTATCCACACAATCCACAATTATCAATCTTTTTAATCATAGCAAAGGAGTTTTTGTGCAATCAAATTACCTGACCTAAAACTCCTTTGCCATCATGTAAACTGTAGGTTGGATGGTTATATTGGACCCAGAACTATGTTTTAAGCCCTTCAAAGCTCACAATGGAGTCTTCAGTCCCTCATCTAGTCTGAGGAAAGTGACAGTAGATAAGACCACTCAAGTTAGCAACCTGAACTATTTGTTTTATCACATAATCTGGGTCAGAGCCACATTGTAGAGATTTGTGAAAAAATGTAAATGGATTTTACTCTGTGCAGAGAAAAATGCAATGTTAGAAGAGGCAATTCTAAAATGCATTGTTTATGTGGTTATAAACATGTCAGGGAATACAAAAATCCCTGAATATTATTTTGGAGAGTGCAAATTTTTCTCTAAAAATTAGTAAAAACGTTGTGTCATATTTATAGTTTACCAGTCATTTCAGAATTAATCATTTCCTTGGGCTTGTGCTTGGCTTTTAGCTTTGAAATGTTGGTGGACAGAAAAATGATGAGTAAAAGAGCCAATTTTAGTTACTAATTTAGTAAGTAATTTATCATAGTTTTTCCCTTGAATGTGCAATGATGATTAGAATGTATTATGATTACTATCTTTGATCTTTTGTGTAGCTCTCAAAAGAATACTAGATTGTGAGCTCCAAGGATATAGGAAATTGGTCTGCTTTGCTTAATGCTCTATCTTGAATACCCAGCAAAGCAGTTGCATATAATAGGCATTCAATAATTAGTTGATGAAATAATTGAATAAATAAAAATATTCAGAATGTGGGCATTTACGGGTAACAGTACAAATGTCTTTTGGATGAAATTGCATTTACGTGTATGCGAATGAAGCTTGACAGAAAAATGAACTCAAACTGAGTGAAATCCATAACTTTACCTACCAGAGACTAAGAAGTGAGCCAGAAGACCAATGGTCACTGCCACCACAATCAGCAATAACACAACGAGAAGGGCAATCATCCATGGTTTCAAATCTCGGCTTCGGGTGCCAAATCCTACTGCTCTGCATAAAGGAAAACTCAGCAGTAACTCTCATATAGTCATGGTCACAGGCTTTCTGATACTCCTTGAATAAGTGCAAGCTGCTTTAGCTTACCTTTCCCAGCAAGATGATATTTGTCTTCCATTTTGGTCAAGGTCATCTTGGTGTGAGGGGTGGTGTGGAAAAGATGAAAATTTGGGAATCCATAATATTGCTTCTGTTTTCTATTTCTAGAGACTATTCATGGCTCTCTGTGGTGGCCAGATCTGATTTCCCTTAACAGTGTGGTCCAAAGCAGCATGCATGCTTGAAAAAGGACCATTTCTTCTTTCTCCAGTACTTTAAAAATTATCTCTTTTATTTGTCTACCCTTTTAGAGTGTACAAAGTCATTTCAAATCTATTATCCCATTTACATTTTTTAAATTTATCTTTACTGTTGAAAGTATTACAGATGTCACCCTTTCCTCCCCTGCTTTGACCCACTCTACCCCGCTCACACCTCCTCCCAAGGTCTTCCCGGCAATGTTGTCAGTCCATGGGCTATGCATATAAGTTTATTGGTTAATCTCTTCCATTTCTCTCCCCCTTCCCTCTGAAATACGTCAGTCTGTTACTTGCTTTAATGTCTCTGGAACTCTTTTGTTCATCAGTTTATTTTGTTCATTAGATTCCACATATAAGTGAGATCATGTGATACTTATCTTTTTCTGACTGGCTGACTTCACTTAGCATAGTACTCTCACATCCCTCCATGATTTCTCAAAGGTTAATAAAGTACTCATCCATCTCCACAAACAACCTAGTTAAAAAATAGGCAGAGGACCTGAACACACACTTCTTCAAAGAAGACATAAAAATGGCCGAGAGGCATATGAAAATATGTTCAACATCACTAATCATCAGAGTGATGCAAATTAAAATGATGATGAGCTATCACCTCACACCTGCCAGAATGGCTACCATCAACAAATCAACAAACAAGTGCTGGTGAGGATGTGGAGAAAAAGGAACTCTACTTAGTACACTGCTGGTAGGAATGCAGACTGGTATAACCACTGTGGAAGACAGTGTGTAAGTTTCCTCAAAAAAAAAAAAATGGAATCGCCATTTGACCCAATGATCCCACTTCTAGGAATCTATAATAAGAATCCAGAAACACCAATCAGAAAAAATATATACACCCCTATGTTCATAGCAGTGTTATTTACAATAGCTAAGATCCAGAAACAACCCAAGTGCCCATCAGTAAATGAGTGGATTAAAAAACTGTGGTACATTTATACAGTGTAAAAAAGAAGGATATCTTACTCCATTTACTTTTTATCTTTTATTTTTAACTGGCTGTGGAAAGGCAGTGTGTCCTCTGATGGACAAGAGCTAAGGTGATAGAAGCTAGAAGCAGAAGGTCCATAGGGAGTAACATTACTTATTCTCTTAAATGGCTTAAAATCTAAAAATTCAAATAGGAGGGAGAACTTAGGGACTACTTAGTATAGTTTAATGCATTTCCTAGATGAGGAAACTGAGGCCTAGAGACGAAAAAGTCATTTTTTTCCAATATAATAGAACCATCAGTAATATTAAACTCATGAATTCTCACTCCTTCAACCCAAGTTTTTCTCAGTGCCAGACTGCATCTCCATTGATTGCATTTTAATTTTTAAATATGTTTATTATTCATATAGTTATTTAGTCACTCGCTCATTTATTCTTTATATATGTGACCATTCATTTTCTCAGAGAATCTTATCAGTATGTCTCCAAGTCATTCAAAAACACAAAAAAAGAACCAAAACAAAAAGGCTAGGACTCAAGGAGTTTTATGAACTTTGAAATCTTTCTGCCATTTGGCCCACTCCATTTTCAAAGCCAGTGATGGTGAATCTCTCTTACTTTAAATCTCTCTGATATTCTGAATTTCTCTTCAGGTAGAGCCTTATACTTTTAAAATCCTCACCTGAGGCTATGTTTCTATTGATTTGAGAGAGAGAGAGAAAAGGAGGGAGAGAGAAGGAGAGAGAGTGAAACATGGATGTGAGAGAGAAACATCCATCGCTTGCCTTCCGTATGTGTCATGACCAGGGATGGAACCCACAACCTAGGTAATTGCCCTGACCAGGAATCACAACTTTTTGGTGTATGGGACGATGCTCCAACCAATTGAGCCACCTGGCCAGGGCGAGCTTTGTCCTTTTTTAATGTATCACCTGATTAGGTTAGGCCCAAAGAATAATTTTCCCCTCTTAAAATCAACTGATTCGGACCTTAATTATATTTTCAAAACTCCTTCACAGCAGCACCTATATTCGTTTGAATAAATAGAAGAAGGAATATGTGCATGAAGGACTAAGAATCTTATAAATTTATCACAAAATATTATGACTTTGATAAAAATGGACAGAAATCTATAGACTTCATAAAAAAGCATGTGAGATTTAAATCTCTAATGGTGGGGGTGGTGAAGAACTATTTCATTACAATGGAATTCTATGTT
>NW_006283639.1:3514260-3520367 GCF_000327345.1 Myotis davidii
TTTTTCAATAATATTTTTTGCTTTATTTTTTAAAATACATTTTTATTGATTTTAGAGAGGAAAGGAGAGGGAGAGAGATAGAAACATCAATGATGAGAGATTCATTGATTGACTGCCTCCTTTACTCCCTCCACTGGGGGTCGAGACCACAACCTGGGCATGTGCCCTTGACCAGAATAGAACCCAGGACCCTTCAGCCTGCAGGCTAAGGCTCTATTCACTGAGCCAAACCAGCTAGTGCTTTTTGCTTCCTTGTAGAAACATGATATTTTTACACAAATGCAGATAGAGACATGTGATTGTTTTACAAACACCAACTTACAGATAGATTATGGACTTATAACTCTTCATAAAGACAGTTTTGAAGTGTAAAATACACTATCTGATTTTAAAAGAAATTATTGGTTAGCTTGCCAGGCCAACTTAGATGTCTATTTAACTCCTAATGTAACTAAACAAAGGTGCTAAATGCACTAACTTCCTGGGAGCCATTTGGTGCAGAAAACTGTTCCCTTTTCTCCAGCCTGGTTCCCACCTCTGGAGGCAAGTTCTTATAGAACCAAAGTGCCAAAATCTCCTCTCACCGGTGAAAATCGTCATTCCCTCTGAGCCACTAATATCAGGCATTTTTTACAGAAACATCCTTTTGTGGGGAACCTAACATATGACTGTTCTAGAATGAACATTTAATACTAAAAGTAATAACAAGAGCTGCTATTTACTAAGTGCTGACTTTGTAGGAGTTGTTGATATCTTGTAATCTTTCCTCCTCTAAACACTCTTGTCAGTAGAGTTATTTATCTTCATTTTACAGGCAAATAATTTGCTCAATTCACACAGTCGGTAGGCAGAGTGATAATCTAATTTTGGCCACTAGTACTCAGAAACCCATCTTTCTCTGAGATGTCAAACTTCCCTTTGAGAGTGATTTTTTCCCCCAGAACAGGCTTTCTATTAACCCAAATGAATAATGTGTGAAATTTCAAGCAGCATAAAAAAACAAGTGAATAGAAACCCAGAAGAGGAGTTGGCATCTGAAGTGGGGCAAGGGTAGTCTAATGGGAATGAGCCTTTCACCCAAGGGATCTGTGCTAATTCTGATTAGTGTCAGAACTGAACTGAATTGTAGGACAGCTGGTGCTCCAGAATTGTTTGGGGAAAAGCCACACACAGCCGGTGTCAAAGTGTAGTGAGTGTGGTAGTAGCGTGAAAGTGAAGAAAAACACAGAGTTTTTCCAAGACAAAGGTTTTAAAAATTCCTTTATGTCTTCACCTGCCTGGACAAATGTTCAGAAGGCATCCTGTATTGCAGATATGGCCCCGTCTTCTAGAGTAGAAGAATTTGGCCTCAGCCCTTGCTTGTAATTCTTTAACATGTATCATGAGAAATTATATGACTTCTCTGAATTTCAATTGTCCAACCTTAGAACAGTGACAATAAATACTGCCGAGAAGTGTGAAGCAATGAAGTGAGTAATGAAGGACTCTAGCACATATTAAACTTATTCTGTGGGTCAGGAGTTTTCGTATGGGTTATCTCGCGTAGTTATTGCCACAACTTTGTGGAGTTTTGAGTGACTAGCAAGATGGATCTTTTATTCAAATTTTAAATTAAAAAACAAAAGTTATTTTTGCTTGAAAATTATAAACAAACAAAACAAAACAAAAACAAAAAAAGGAAAAGCAGAATATCTTAATAGTTAAGCTCTGATTCCAGATTGCCTCAAATCCCAACTCTTCACTGTACTATCTGTGATGATGTACAGCCAGTTACTTTTTCATCTATGAAATGGAGATAATAATAGTATCTAACAGTATCTAAACACTATGAGATTGTTGAAAAATTAAAAAACAGTAAAATGGATAATTTTCACAAAGCTTAGTAATCAGTAAGAAACATGAAGGTTTTACTTTGCTGTTTTAATTTTAATTCTGAAGATAGAGTTTTTGAATATATTAGAGAATGGCCTTGGCAAATTGTTTAAAATGAGTGTTCAGAATGAAATTAAAATATAAAATGTAAATGTTTGCAAAGACTTTCCCAGGACTACCTTTTTCTCTAAAGAATAAAAATGGAGAGGAGGAATCTAATTTTTGCATTTATTTAGCAATGCCAAAAATAATGCACTATAGGAAGAGAGGGAGATGCAGACTTATGGGAAAAGGACAATCTCAGATGAAGTCGTTTATTGTTTTATTTATGCAAGGGAAATTACTGAGATTTTAAGTGAGTAGTTCTCCCAATTAATACATTTTTAAAGAAGAGTAAGGGTTTGGATATTGCAAAAGGCAAATGCAAATAAATATTTACAGCTAGGTTCAAACACTAAAGATATCTCTGAGCTGTAGAGAAGAGGGTCACTAAATCCAAAGAGAAGAGACCTAAGGTTCCATAGAGCAGAAACAGTGAAGATATGGGTCACATATATTTTAACAAGGGTTCCCATTGTATTTCTTGTTCATTGAGAAGTAGGAACGGTGAGTGTGATTGTAGAACATATTGTAGATTTAATGTAGGTGAGATATAGTGTGTCATGGCACTGGTTTCCCCCACTCTCTGGAAATGGAGCATTCCTATGAAACCTCTAGTAAGCATAAATGGAAGAAATATTTATCATTAATTTATATGGAAAAATTTTCGCGCATTCCAAGATCCCCAAAGTAACTTACCAGATCATACCAAATAACACACACAACTTAAAGTAACTCTAGCATGTAGTAAGAATATGAATGATAGTGATAAATACATGGCCTGTATAAACTAGATTGAGCTTGGTGATGCCTTCAATGCTCACAGTGCTTGCTGCCTCTGTAACAGCTCACTGCAAAACAAACACTGAATGCTATTTTCGCTTTTCGTGTTTTTCTTTTTCTTTTTTATAAAAGCGAAAGTCCTCTTTGGATTTCTTTCAATTAACAATAACAGATACTAATGTAGATTTTTTTTTGTAACAGTGAAGTGGCGTAGCATGAACTTTTGAAAAGTGGGGATACCTAAAATTATTAAGCTTTTGCTTTGCCTCAGTCCTTAGATTCACCTGTTAGTGTGACCTGCCACCTCCTACAAATCCTCTAAATCCTGGATTAGTGTTCCTTGAATTTATCTTAAAGGGACCATAAACCTTTGATGATTCCTACTGTTCCCTTTCTTTAACAACAAATGTCATGGGTGCCCTAAACAAAAGCATTGATTTCCAAAATTATTCCTGTAATTTACTTCCCTAAAACTGAGCACATTCCCATATACACAGATATTCATTAGAAAAAAACTATTTTGGGTATCTGTAATCATGAGACTTCATATTCTTAAAAGAATAATTTGGGGAATGTGAAATATGAAAGGTTGGAACTACTGCTTTACAACATCATGCTTTCAATGAAATGGGATATACATTTTCAAAATCAATAAATTTTAATAAGCAAAACATTTATGCTAAACAGTTACATGTGTTTACTCGTTCATGTGTTCCCCAAATATTTATGGAGTGCCGATTATGGGTGAAGCTTTCTAGACCTGCTCTCGGGATCTCAGACCCTTTGACAATTGCAATGTGCTCACTAAAGTGCTGATGCAAATATGGATTTTATTAGTGGGGAAGGAAGCCCAGGGAAGTACATTAACTTAGTGGCCAATCTAGAGTCAAGTTCTCATCTCTGAAATTTCCCGGTTGGAACCCTGGCCCCCTGGGGCGTCTGCAGGAGTCCGGGAAGAGGAGCTGTGCATTGCAGCTCTCGGACTCTGTCATTACACAGCTCCACAGACCTGGGAGGCCCCTTCGCTTCTGTTTCTCTCAGATTTCTCACTTTAAAGTCAGAGTTAACAATACCTGTTCTACTGATCTCACAACAGTGTCCTGGCTATAAAATGAAATAACATAAATATAAATGTTTTGAAATGGCATAAATGGTGAAGATTATTGTCATCACGGGTGTTTAAAGTCACTATTTTAAATGTGTATAAAGTTATATCAAGAAATCTTACTTTTCCCTCTCCTCTGCATGTAGCAAACCCCATTTGAAAAACAAAAAATTTGAAATCATAGTTTTCTTTTTTCTTAATATTTAATAGAAAAATTTTAAGAGGATAGACATGTTTTCCCCAATCCAGGCCTCCTGTTTTCTTTCTTCCCCCAAGAAGTCCTGACAGTTCTATGATGAAGGCATGTGCCTCTATAGTTACTGACCTCCCAATCTGCCTTAGTTCCCAGGGACTGACTTGACAGTACAAGGAAAAGCAGCTAAAGAGAAAGTGCCATAGAAGCTAAATTTTGTCAGATTGCTAACAGGCTTTTTTAAAAACAAATGAACACCTTTCCCCTAACCCCAAAATCAGAATCAATCAGGATGCAATGTAATATAGTTTTCATTAACTTCTAAAATCCCAACTATTTCCCAACTATTCACAATGTGCAATAATGCTGACAATGATCTTTTAAATACAAAAACATTAATTTCAAATACAGAGATTAATTCATCTGTTATAACAATTTCAGATATCTCACAAAATCCAATGGAGATTCAATCCACTGAGGACACCTCGCAGGAACCTCTGACACACCAAAAATCTAGCCACTGACACAGCAGAGCAAACAAGCCGTTTACAAAACAAAGCTGAACTTACCGAAACATCATCTACAGGAGGAAAATATGATCTCGGAAGCATGCACCCACTGAACTCGACTTTCTAATCAACTATATGACATCTCTCGTGTATTAAAGGTCTACAGCGACAAGAAATAAGGAAACAAATTACAAGTAGTTGAAATGAAACTAGTTTGACAAGTCTGAACAGAGAAGTCTCAACCCATAGAAGAGCTTGAAGAAAATAGCTCAGAGACAGCATAGTCCCAACAAGAAAGCAATACTTTTTTTTTTTTTTTTTTTTTTTTTTTTTTGCATTTAGGCTCAAGGGAGGGAGCGACTAATTTCATCAAAGGAGAAGAAACTGGTTGCTAGTTTGAATGAGAAACACCTAAGGAATGCACTAGGATTAAGAGTTTAAAGAAGATTATTGGTAGGTATACAGATATCTTAAAGAAAACTTTACATTAAAAGCTCTCAATAAACACAACCAGATATTTTTAAAACATATTCATAAAATAACTCAAGAAATCCCATGTGTCACAGGGATATAGTGAATTTATTAATACATAATTGTTTTTATTTTCTTTTTAAAAAATATATACCTTTTAAAAATTGTTTACTTTATTAAGGTATTACAAATACTAGTACATATGTCTCCTTTTTTGCCCCATTGACCTTTCCCTAGCCTCCCCTACCCCCCAGCGCATTCCCTCACCCCATCCCTCCAGTGTCTTGCGTCCATTGGTTATGCTTATATGCATGCATACAAGTTCTTTGGTTGATCTCTTACCTCACCCCACTACCCTCCCTAGCCTTTCTGCTGTAATTTGACAGTCTGCTCAATGCTTCTCTGCCTCTGTTTCTTTTTGTTCATCAGGTTGTAATGTTCTTTATTATCCATAAATGAGTGAGATCATGTGGTATTTTTCTTTCACTGACTGGCTTATTTCACTTAGCATAATGCTCTCCAGTCCCATCCATGGTACTGCAAATGGTAAGAATCCCTTCCTTTTTTATAACAGTGTGGTATTCCGTTGTGTAGATGTAACATAGTTTTCTAATCCATTCATCTGCTGATGGACATTTAGGCTGTTACCAAATCTTAGCTATTGTAAATTGTGCTTCTATGAACATAGATAGGAGTGCATATGTCCTTTCTGATTGGTGTTCCTGGTTTCTTGGGATATAGTCCTGGAAGTAGGATTACAGGGTCAAATGGGAGTTCAATTTTTAACTTTTTGAGGAAACTCCACACTGTCTTCCACAGTGGCTGTACCAGTCTGCATTCCTACCAGCAGTGCACGAGTGTTCCTTTTTCTCCACATCTTCACCCAAACTTGTTGGTTGTTGATGTATTGATGACAGCCGTTCTGACAGGTGGGAGGTGATATCTCAGTGTGGTTTTAGTTTGCATTTCTTTACTGATGAGTGACATTGGGCATCTTTTCATATGTCTGTTGGCTTTATGTATGTCCTTTTTTTGCTATTTATAACTCATTTTTTAAAATTTAATTTATTGTGGT
>NW_006283639.1:3522851-3524710 GCF_000327345.1 Myotis davidii
CACTCTTGGTGCACCCCTTTGTGGGCTTTGTGCACAGTCTTGTTGTAGTTAAGCCTTGATTGTTGTAGTTATTACTGGGAGGAATTGACCTCCAGGCCAATTGGCTGTGAGAATCATCTGTGCCTGCAGTGGGAGAGCTCCTGTGCTGAAGACACCCTTCTGGGGCAAGACTTGCTTCAGTGGGGCTTTGGTGCTCACTGAGTCTGGCCCCTGAATGTGTCCCTTATGGATCTGAGGAGTTGTAATCTGGCTGAACTCACTCTGACCGCTGGGCACACTGGCTCTTGGATCTCTAAGGAGGTGCTAATTTAGCCTCTGCCTGAGGCTACCCAGCAGGAGCTACGAAGAGATCTGCAGATTCCCCTTCCTTTTTTTGGGTTTGGAGGTGCCCAGATGAGGCCCAGATGTGAAGCAATGCAAGTTACTGTGGGGCCTTGGGCTTTCTCTTGGAAGTTATGGGTCTATCTGGCCCAGCTATAATTTGTTAGGTAATTTTCAGATTGCAAAGGCCCAGGCATTCATATTCAAAAGCCTCTGCCACAGCTTGGGTGGGGCGGTGTCTCAGGGAATCAACAGTGCAGAGCAAGCAGCTATGGCTGATCCTCAGCCCTGCCCTAAGGGGCCCGGTGTCTCAATGTCCCGGTAATTGCTGTAAGCACCTCTGAGGGAAAGTCGCCCTCAAATTCTGAGTTCTGCCCACTGCCAAACAGTCCAGTTTCTCCCTGTATGAGTCCTGGGTCCCCAGAGACTTCCCGGAACCAGAGTTCAGAGCAGTCGGGGGCTTGTGACTCCCTCCAGATTCAAAAAGACAGCCACGTCCTCAGGTGCCAGCCCCTTACCACATGAGTGCTCAAGCGTCCGTACCTCTGTACTTTACTTCCTCAGCTCCTCTAAGTCTCAGTGTGCTTTTCTCTTTCCTTCCAGTTGTAGAATTTCCACTCAGCCAGCCTTCCTGTAGTTCTGGATGATGTCAATTTTGTCTTTTCGTTGTATTTTTGAAGTTGTTGTGGGAGGCAGTAGTTTCCGGTGTTTACCTATGCCGCCATCTTGGTTTCTCTCTGATCTTTCTACTGTATTGCTGAATCCTATTTTCTAGAATTTTGTTGAGGATTTTAACATCTATGTTCATCAAGGATATTGGCCTGTAGTTCTCTTTTTTTGTGTGGTGTCTTTATATGGCTTTGGGATTAGGGTAATGCTGGCTTCATAGAAAGACGTTGGAAGTGTGCCTTCCTCTTGAATTTTTTGAATATTTTGAGGAGTATAGGTTTTAGTTCTTCTTTGATTGCTTGGTAGAACTCCCCTGTAAAGCTGTCTGGACCAGGGCTTTTGTTTTCTGGAAGATTTTTTATCTTAAAAATATACTTTTATTGATTTCAGAGAGGAAGGGAGAGGGAGAGAGATAGAAACATCACTGATGAGAGAGAATCTTTGATCAGCTGCCTTCTGCACACCCCCATAGGAGATTGAGCCCGCAAGCCAGGAATGTGCCTCTGACCCAGAATGGAACCTGTGACTCATCAGTCTGCAGGCCGACACTCCATCCACTGATCCACACCAGCTAGAGCCATAATAATTTTTCTTTTGAAATATCTACTTCTGAGAGTTTTTAAATAAATTTATATCAAATCAGATTTTTCTCCAAATGATTTTCATAATAAATATACACTGAGTGACCAGATTATTATGACCATCTGACGTTTGTAGGCAAATTAGCTATAATTTCGCACTGAAGTTGCTAGTGGGCCAGACCGTTATAAATAGGGAAGCAGATTATTTACCACAACAGTAGAAGTTATTTTTTTCTGAAGATATGGGTAAACAATGCAATTTAACAGCCTTTTGAACGTGATATATAT
>NW_006283639.1:3524839-3527390 GCF_000327345.1 Myotis davidii
TTGTTCCACGTGAATTAAAGGGCCCAAATCATGCCAGAAAAACATGCCCCAATCCATAACACTGCCCACACAAGCTTGAAGGGTTACACTCATGCATGTGGGGTGCCTGCTTTCATGCTGTTTCCACCAAATTCTCACTCTGCCATCTGCATGATGCAACTGGAAATGTGATTCATCGGACCACATGACTTTTTTCCAAAGCTTGACTGTCCAATCCTTGTGTTCCTGTGTGAGTTGGAGACATTTTTATCTTGGTAACTGCAGACAGCAAAGATGTTCGAACTGGCCTTCGGCTTCCATATCCCATACAATGCAGCGTATGGCTAATTCGCCTACAAACGTCAGGTGGTCATAATAATCTGATTACTCAGTGTATAATACAATTTACATTTATGTTGTCTATATTGCACATATATGTCTTTCACTATATGGGGAGAGATTACCAGCATAAAGAAAACAAAAAAGAGATAAGAGAAACAAATAATTTTTAATTAGAATATCAGTCAAATAACATAAATACCTGCTTTTTGTGAACAGTGAAACATTAGAAATGAGACTAAAGCACTATTTGATCTTGTCCTGAAAAGGTTAATCTTTTTATAGAACACTAGAGGCCTGGCACATGAAAATTTGTGCACTTGTGGGAGAGGGGGTTCCCTCAGCCCAGCCTACACCCTGCCACAAACCAGGACCCCTCAGGCCTGTCCTGAGATCAGGGCCTATCGGGGCTTTCCTTCCCCTGGCTGCAGGCGGCTGGCCCCACCTGACCTGTGCAGCACTGCGCCCCCTTCCCCTGCCACTGGTGGCCCCCTTGGCAGGCAACAGGCTGGGGTGCGATGGCTTGGCTGGCCTGGTCTTCCCTCTTTCTTTGCTGGGGGGTGGGGCCAGCCTGGGAGGGGCTGTCTGCCTACCTGATCTCCCCTAACCACTTGCCTGTCTACCTGATAACCCCTAACCACTATGCCTGCCTGTCTGATTGCCCCTAACCGCTTGCTTGGGGGCAGGGTCAGCCTGGCGAGGGACCATCTGCCTACCTGATCTCCCCTAACTGCTGGCCTGCTTACCTGATCAACCCTAAGCACTCTGTCCACCTGCCTGATTGCCTCTAACCACTTGCTTGGAGGCGGGGCCAGTCCACAAGGGCTGTGGTGGTCTGGTCTCTGGTCATTTCAGTCGTGATGCCTCTGGCCTTTTATTATATAGGATACTAAGTGTTTACACACACACACTTATATCTATAAAAAAAACACAGATGAAAATCAATTTAAAAAGCATCATGTTGTACTCATGCTTTTGGAGTTCTTTTCTGCACTTAGTATTTTAAAGATCTTCCTATGTTAGGAACATAGATCTAGATTCTCCTTTTTTAAAAAAATCTTTATTGTTGAGATTATTACAGATGTCCCTCTTCCCCCACCCCCATTTGCCTCTCTCCACCCAGCTCCTGCCCACCCCAGGCCTTCGCCACCCTATTGTCTGTGTCCATAGGTAATGCATATATGCATATAAGATATTTGTTTAATTTCTTCTGGCCCCTTCACTCCCCTTCTCTCTGAGAATTGTCAGTTCCATCTCCATGCCTCTGATTCTATTTTATTCACCAGTTTATTCTGTTCATTAGAATTTCTTATTCATTTATTTTACTTTTTTAGATTCAATTGATGATAGATATGTATTTGTTGCCATTTTGTTGTTCATATTTTTTTATCTTTTTATTCTTCTTCCTCCTCTTAAAGAATACCCTTCAACATTTCTTTTCTTTTTTTAAAAAAATATATTTTATTGATTTTTTACAGAGAGGAAGGGAGAGAGATAGAGAGCCAGAAACATCGATGGGAGAGAAACATCGATCAGCTGCCTCCTGCACATCTACCACTGGAGATGTGCCCGCAACCCAGGTACATGCCCTTGACCGGAATCGAACCTGGGACCTTTCAGTCCGCAGGCCGACGCTCTATCCACTGAGCCAAACTGGTTTCGGCCTCAACATTTCTTATAATACTGGTTTGGTGGTGATGAACTCCTTTAGCTTTTCCTGGTCTGTGAAGTTCTTTATCTGACCTTTGATTCTAAATGATAGCTTTGCTAGGTAGAGTAATCTTGGTGATAGGTTCTTGCTATCCATCACTTTGAATATTTCTTGCCACTACCTTTGGCCTGCATAGTTTCTGTTGAGAAATCAGTTGACAGTAATAAGGGCATTCCCTTGTAGGTAACTAAATGCTTTTATCTTGCTGTTTTTAAGATTCTCTCTTTGTCTTTAGCCCTTGGCACTTTAAGTATGATGTGTCTTGGTGTGGTCCTCTTGGTGTTCCTCTTGTTTGGCACTCTCTGTGCTTCCTAGACTTGTAAGTCTATTTATTTTACTAGGTAGGGGAAGTTTTTTTAAATCATTTATTTCTTCAAATATGTTTTCAATATCTTGCTCTCTCTCTTCTTCTGGCACACCCATAATATGAATGTTGGTATGCTTGAAGTTGTCCCAGAGACTCCTTACACTATCTTCATATTTTTGGATTCTTATTTATTTTGCTCTTCTGGTTGGATGTTT
>NW_006283639.1:3527674-3547061 GCF_000327345.1 Myotis davidii
GGGTCTTCAGGGAGGTACAAAGCCAGCCACTGCCTGGGGCCACCCAGTAGGAGCTACACAGAGATCTGCAGATTCCTCCTCTTTGCATTGGTTTTGGAAATGCCCAGATGAGGCCCAGCTGTGAAGCAAGGCAGGCCAGTGCTGGTTCTAGGTTTGGGCCTTTTATTGATAGGTTTGAGGCTACCTGACCCAGCTGCAGCTTGTTTAAGATTTTCAAGGACAGACCATTCTTATGCAAAAGCTGCTGCAGGCAGCTTGGGTGGGGTTGTAAATTGGATGAGGCAGTATTTTAGGGAATCACCAGGGCAGAGCAAGCAAAAATGGCTTCCAGTCAGCCCTGCAACTGAGGAGGTCCCAGCATAGGAACAATGATCCCTGAGAGTACCTCTGTCTGGGAGAAAGCTGCCCCCAAGTTCCTGCCCTGATGCCAGACAAATGTGTCCTCCAAAGCCTCACCCTGGAGCTGGAGCTCCGAGGAAGCAGGACCTTGTAAGTTCACTTCATGATGCTGGCCTTTTAAGAGGAACAGCTGGGTCTTCATTAGCCTCTGTGTCACTGCGCTCCAATCCACACTGTTTTTTATAGCCTGTAGTTATGGGGACTTCTTTTTCCAGCTCTGGGACCCTGGGCTGGGGGTCTGGTGTGGGGCTGGGACCCCTTGCTCCTCCGGGATGCCTCCACAGAGATGATCTCCCTCCTGATTAAAAAGGCGGCACACATCAGTACCAGATATGCCCGTTCCGCGACTCTGCACTCCTACCAGTCTCAGTGTGCTTTCAGCCAGCTTTTCAGCAGTTCTGGATGATGATTTCTGTGTATTTGAGTTGTAATTTTGAGTGGTTGTGGGAGACAGCGAGTACAGGTGTTCACCTATGCTGCCATCTTGGTTCTCCCTACCTTCTCTTTTTGACAGCTATATGAAGTATGACTACCCTCTTTAGTCCTGATTATAATCTTACAACTAAATTATACCCGTTTAAAGGGAAACACTACTCAAACAAAGGTTTTCATCAGTCATTGCTTCTAACATGTAGGAAGAGTACATTTGGAATAATTTTAGTACTGTGTGTGTCGTGCTGTAAGTTGACAGACTCTTTAGAATTCGAGTGCCAGGGTTCAAATTGTAGTAGTCTGTAACATAGAAATATTACTGATGACTACCTTATAGGGCTTTTTGAAATACAAATGTGTTAACATAGATAAAATGCTTGGATTAGTGCCTTGTGCAATGAAAGCATTACAGAAATATCAACTAATCTTGTTAAAAGTCCTTAATTTATTTGTATATATTTTCTTAGCTAACATTTTTCAGAGAAACCCTAAGTGAAGCTCATTCGATTGAACTAATGAGGAAGGAGCACACATAGCTACATTCTTCCCTCTGTTTCCCTTCCTTCCATCTTTTCCCTCCTCCCCCGTCCCCACTCCCCGCAACATAGTGCTTCAAGGAATAGTGAAAAGAGGCATGAACTTAGAATGGAATTATGACTTCCTAATAGTTAGGTGAACTTCGACAGGCTACATAAACCCTTTCAGCATGTGCTCTCCTGTATGAAATGAGCTGATACCATTTATGTACAACTTTTGTGAGAATAAATAACATAATGTATGTGGCACTGCCTAGCACACTGTCTGGTACTAAATGGTACCTTCCACTGTAGGGGCTGAGGCCTGGTTCCTTTCCTAAGCTCAGACGTTGGAGGAAAATACGCATTACTAGTAGTATGCTGGTTAATTCCCAATTCTTTGGAGATTTTTCAGTTATCTTTCTGCTTTTGAGCTCTAGTTTAATTCCATTTTTTTTTGAGAACGTAATTTGTATAATGTCTATGTTAAAATTTGTGAATGTTTTATGGCTCGATTGGTGAATTTCCATGTGAATTTGAGAGTAAAGTAAATGTATGTTTTAAAAAAAGCAAATACCCTTGTCTGTAAATCCTGGCTCCCTGACACCACGGCTGCTGGGGCCTTCCTGCACCTAAGCTTCCTCCTCTGTGCATGGAATTCAAAATAGCTTTCCATTCTGTCGTAAAAACTAAGTGAAAGAATGTATGTAAAATACTCCCCACACTAGTGGCACATGTAAGAACTGAACCGTTAATGGTAATAAGATAACATGGTGACTGCACAGATGTCAGCATGGCGAACATGGCAGAAGGTTTGCTTAGACCACCTCTATTGGCCCTGGTGTCTGTCTTCTTAGCTTTCTGGTCTTTGCAGGAGGGTAGAGGATTAAATGGCTAAATTCAAGAATTAGTAGTGAGATTTGTATAAGCCATCAGCTAACAGAAGGCAATATGGCATAGTGAACAAGAAACACAACTTTGAAGCAACTGGAATCAAATTTTACCAGGCCTCAGTAACTACAACTTTGAGTAGGATTATTAGCTTTCTAAGTATAACTTTCCTTCTCTGAGAATAGTAATGTATGTGAAAATAAAATGAGATTACTTCAAAAGAGTTATGCTGAGTAAAAGAATCTAAACTCAAAAGGCATGATTTCATTAATATGACGTTCTAGAAAACCTTATAAGGACAAAACAGATTCGAATTTCCAGAGTCCAATGGTGGCAGGGAGGCATTCACTACCAGAGATGATGAAAATGTTCTCTATTTTTTGTGGTGGTGGTTATAGGCTGTATGTGTTTGCCAAAATTCACAGAACTATTCACTAAAAATGCTGAGTTTTGACAAACACATACAGCATAAGGATTATATCATCAAACAATGGCGATATACTTTTCTTGGGAATGTGAGATATTTCTATGAATATTTCTCTTCAACTGATATTTTTGTTCTCTCTCTCCCAAGGGGAAATTATGAAACTGATACCAGGTGACAAACAAGTGTTGTCATGTAAGAAAGGAATAGATGGAAAGCATCACATAGCTTAGGACTCATGGTGTTGATGGAAATTAGGCTCTTCCACAGGATCACAAGAAATAATTTCATGGACCCACACACAGTAGATTGTGGTGTGGCAAGGTTTATCAGTGATGTAGCTTAGACTCAATTGTGTTATGTTTATTTCAGAGAAGCCTACTATGGTAAATATCAAGCCATTTAGTAATTGTTTAAACAGATATTTGCTCTATTCCTATGATTTGCCAGGGTATGTTGTAGGTGCCTGGAGATGAGAGCAGTTACAAAAAAAGACAGTCATTAAACTCAGTTCTTTACTTATATCAGCAACTGTTTTACTTGTCTTTTACTTTGTACTCTCTTGATGAAAAGATAACCCTGGA
Organism: Myotis davidii; assembly: GCF_000327345.1. Lineage (NCBI taxonomy): Eukaryota > Metazoa > Chordata > Mammalia > Chiroptera > Vespertilionidae > Myotis > Myotis davidii. Next base: position 3,530,920 of record NW_006283639.1, read on the forward strand.
TAAATCCAAGTTTCTATGATTCTTCACCTGTACCCTTGTACAGATAAAGAGATCTGTAGAAAAACCACACAAACTGATTTATCTCATTTTAAATTCCTGTTTATGATCCTAAAGTAGCTCCTAATGCTGCAGGCAGTCATTTTATGTTTCCAGGCTATTGACTTTCCCATAATCCAGGGCAATTTCTCACCCCTCTTCTTTCCTCAAGCCCCTTCAGCTTCTCTCCCACTCTCACTCTTAGCTGATGACCTTCTTCATACATTCTGTATTAGGTTCCTGAGTCTGTTGTAATAAATTTCTACAAACCTAGTGGCTTAAAAGACATCAATTTATTCTTTCACAGTTCAGGAGACCACATGTCTGGAATTCAGGTGTCAGCAGTATTACACTCCTTCCAAAGGCTTCCTTGCCTCTTAATGTTCTGGTGGCCCCAGGAATTCCTTGGCTCATATCTGAAAACTCCAGCCTCTGCCTCAGTCTCAACCTGGCTGTCTTTTCTGTTCTTTCTGTGTTCTCTCATTTTCTATCCCTCTCTCTTTTTTTAACTTTTTTAAAATAATTTTTAAAAATTGATTTCAGAGAGGAAGAGAGAGGATGAGAGAGAATAATTGATTGGCTTCTTTCTGCATGCCCCCTACTGGGGATCAGGCCAGCAACCTGGGCATGTGCCCTGACCTAGAATCAAACTATGACCTCTTGGTTCATAGATCAATGCTCAACTATTGAGCCATACCAGGCAGGCCTTCTCTTGTCTTATTGTGATAAAATATACACATCACAAAATTTACCATTTTAACCATTTTTAGGTATATATTGTTCTTTGGCATTAAGTATATTCACATTGTTCTGCAATCATCAACATCATCCATCTCCATAACTTCATCTTCCAAAACTGGAATTCTGTACCCATCACACATTAATTCCCAATTTTCCATTTCCCCCAGGCCCTGGAAACCACCATTCTACTATCCATCTCTATTAATTTGACTACTCTAGATACCTCACACAGCATGTCCTTATTTCACTTAGCATAACGTCCTCAAGGTTCATCCAGAAGGTGCCAGAATTTCCTTATTTCTTAAGGTAGGATAATATTCCATTATATGAATCTACACCACATTTTGTTTCTCCATTGATCTGTCAATGGCTTCTTCAGTTGCTTTTACCTTCTGGCTATTGAGAATAATGCTGCTGTGAATATGGGTGTACAAATAAGTATCTGTTTGTCCCTGCTTTTAATTATTTTGGATAGATACCCAGAAGTGGAATTGTTGTTTCATATGTCTCAATTTTATGCTTAATGTTTTTGAGGAACTGTCTGTAGTAGACTGAATGTGTCTCCTCAAAATCTGTATGTTGAAACCCTAGCCCTCAATGTAATGGTACTAGTAGGTGGGGCCACTGGAAGTGGAGCCCTCATGAATGGGATTAATGCCCTATTAGAAGAGACCCCAGAGAGCTCTTGTCTCTTCTTCCAGGTGAGATCACAAGAAGATGGCCATCTATGAACCAAGAAGCACGCTCTCACGAGATACCAGGTCTGCTGGTGCCTGGTCTTGACCTTCCAGACTACATAACTGTGAGTAATAAATTGTTTGTGTTTAATCACCCAGTCCATGGTATTTTTGTTATATTAGCCAAAATGGGTGAAGGCACTTGCATAACATTTTCTATAGCAGTTATACCATTTTACATTTCACCAGGAATGAATGCACAAGGGTTCCACTGTCTCCACATCTCTGTCAATACTTATTTCCCCTTTTTCCTTATGCTAATGGGTGTGAAGTGGTATCTCATTGTGATTTTGATGTGCATTTCTCTAATGATTAATGATGTTCAGCATCATATTGTGCTTATTGCCATATGTATATATTCTTTGGAGAAATATCTGTTCCAGTACTTTGCCCATTTTTAAATTTGGGTGTTTGTTTTTTAGTTGTTGAATTGTAGAAGTTCTTTAGATATCTGGCTATTTCTTATCAGATATATGATTTGTAAATGCTTTTTTCTATTCCGTGGCTTGCCTTTTCACTCTGTTGATAGTGCATTAAAGGTTTGGCTCTTGAAGTAGTCTATATGCTATTTCTGATACCTCAAATTCAATGTACTCAAACAAAATATGGATCTATAATTTCCTTCCATCCATTCCAGGGTCTCCCATATCCATTGAATTGTTATGACCTGCACTGATTTTTTTTAGTCTCCCTCTCATTTGCACAAGAATCTATGCCCCATCTCTCTTCCTTTTTCCATTGAACTGGGTCACAAAATATAACAAATGTCAACCTAAAACAATGCATTAGAGCAGTTATTTGGGGTGGAGGTGGGTGAAGCAGTGGAACCATTCATTCTAACTGAATTTTACACTGAAGCTAAATACATGGAAGAAATTACATTAAAGTAGATCTGGTTGAAGTGAGCAGAGCGTACCCAGAATCCAACTTACTAGAAATGTTCTTTGTGAAAGCTATTGTCCTGACCTAGAGGTTTCAGGAGGAGATTTTTTATTCTGTTTCAAGCCAAAGAAAAGTCATGGCTTGGATACTGATCTAGGAATATCATAGGCATAGCTATCATACTGTCCACACTTCTAAATAAATAGAACAAAAATAAGGGAATGTGTTGGTGTACTTATTTTAATCAAAGTTGCCAGTTAGTGCAGTTAGTTACAAGTATAAGTTATGCATATAAGAATCTATTTAAATGAAAAGATTAAGGTATAAAATCTTTCTTTTTACTGCATGCATCCCTGAGCAATGAAATCTATGTTGGTTGTTTTGCATAGAATGTGAGATCAATCCTTTACTGCTTACTCTGACAACCTTGAGGTTTATTCAAACTGTGAAAAACTGTTTCCCTCCTTTAACAATTAGATATAGATGGGTTGTTGATTTTGAAAACTATAAAGACTGGGAACATTACTTAAGAATGTATGTTTTTCCTTCTGCTATAAATATTCTATTCTCAGAACTAAACTCTTGTCAAATGAAAAATTCCTCTGTTCTTGATTTTTGGTTTGCACTTGAAATTTTATGGGAAAATTAAAATTTTTCCAGATAATCTAATCTGAAGAAAATGCACTGGGATACAATTTGAAAGTGAATTGTGCATGATATAGAAAATTATAAAATTTGGAGGTCTTCAGACATTCAGTATCCTTTCCTATTCTATGGATTTTATTTACCTAACAGAAGCAGTGAATAGTTAAATATATATTTTTTTATTTTATCTTTTGCTTTATAGTTGATACTCTCTGTGCTTTGCTTTAACAATTTATTTTTTATTCTGAGTAATTTAACTAAAATTGTCAGCTAACACCAACAATCCAAGTCTACATACCTGCCTACACTTGCCATTCTTCCACTTCTCTATTTGGTGTAAAGTGACGATGTTTATTTTAATTTTATTTCTCTCAATGAGAGTTATTTGAGCTTTTGCTTTATGTGCTTGCTGGCTTTGGGGTTTTCATTTTCTACTGGAGGCCCAGTGTACGAACTTGTGCACTGGTGGGGTCCAGCCAGCCCACCCCAATGGGGGCCATCAAGGGCAGGCTGGCTGAGGCAGGGGGCCATGGGTGGAGCTGGTTGGCGTGAGGGGCTGTGGGCAGATTTCTGGCTGGCCCCACCCCAATCAGGGTGGGGGGTGACCGCTTGGGGGTGGGGCCGGCCTGGGTGAGGGGCCATAGGTATTCCAGTGATTCTGCCATTCGGTAGATTTGCATATATCCTGTTTATTATCTAAGGATAAACTGCTTTTTCATAATATTTTCCCATATTTCTATTGAAGGAAAGTATCATTTTCCTTATTTATTTGCAGGGATATTTTATATATTCTAATATCATTACCTTTTCAGTTTTAGACATTTTAAATACCTTTTGCATTCTATGGACATTATTTGCCTCATAGAAGCAGTGAATAGTCAGAAGTATGTTTTTTTTTTTTTGCACGGGCTGGTTGGGGCAAGGGGCCATGGGCAGGACAGACCAGGGCGAGGGGCTGCAGGTGTTCTGGTAGTTCTGCCATTTGGTCAATTTGCATATTACCCTTTTATTATATAAGATAAACTGCTTTTTCATATTTTCCCATATTTCTATTGAAAGAAAGTATCATTTTCCTTATTTATTTGCAGAGATATTTTATATATTCTAATATCACTACCTTTTCAGTTTTAGACATTTTAAATACCTTTTGCATTCTATGGACATTATTTGCCTCATAGAAGCAGTGAATAGTCAGAAATATGTTTTATTTTTTTGGCCTTACAATTGATATGTTCTATGCTTGGCTTTAACAATCTGTTCCTTATTCTGAGTCGCAAAGTCAATCATAGGTATATATGACTTATTTAATATATAAATTTTATTCTTTTTTTCTTCTCAATGTGTCTCTAATTTATTTCTGGAGTCTACCTTTATGCATAGTTTTAAGCAGGGATCCATTGTTGTGATGATGTTGGAAATGAGCCTCTCAGATCTCCAGCTTTAGAGAATGTAATTAATTGACAAATGGCCCAGCCACTGTGCTCTCAGCCCACCATGGCGTTCACCCAGTGGCCATGCTTCCTGCTGGCTTCTCCCAGCCTATGATTAAGCAGAGCAGGGCTGTTTAGGCTGTCCCTTTCCTGGGAGATGTGGGACTCCTCTGCTGGGTAACTTCGACTTGAAGACTCCCCCTAGGCCTGATCAAATTTTCTGGGAACTGCACTGCCATGTGAGACTCTTCCCATCTGACTCTTCTTCCTTCCCTCCTGACTTCAGGGTCGGATCTGAACTGCATTCTGACTGGTCTTTGACTCTTCTGGCACGTATTCCATTTTCTTCACAGAAATTTCTTCCAATAAATTTTTTTTCACCTCTGATTCCACCTGTGTCTGATTGAATGGTCTGAGAAAACGTAGGACCGACTAACTCACTTCACTGTCCACTGGGTAAAAAGGGTACCATCTTGAGAGGCATGGGAGGCACAGATAATCCTTGTCGTAACTGGGTAGCTGAATTACTAAAGATTTCACCACCAGTGACCTGGAAAACCTTCCTGGTAGGAGGGACTCCAGGTATGATGGTCCAAGCAATTGAAAAATGAATTGGAAAAGTACCTACAGAAAATAATGGAGTTGGCTGGTTATTACCAACTGCTGTCACTGTTGCCCTGCATAGGGATAAGGAGAAAGTGAGGGTTATTTACAATTAGTTAAAGGTTAAAAAGAGGCCCTGATCTCCTACAGAGAAAGAGCAGACACAGCTACGCAGCAGGCTGAAATTTTAATAGTTAGAATACCAGAGTTTATTTCAAAACGTAGTCAAAGCAGATCCGAGACACTTAGGTCAGGGACCTGGTTGGGAAAACCTAGGACCTTGAGATGTAAGATGGAGACAAGCAGATGGATGTCATGATGATATTGGTTCTGCAGGTCCCCTGAACCCTCAGACTTTGCAGAAGTAGTCCCTTACTCTTTAGTTAGAGCCAGCCCCTGCTCCCTTGCTGAAAGATGCTACAGAGCCCTTTCCCCTACAAGACACAGCTGCCTTCTTGAGAGATATTCCCACCTTCTTGATTGACAACTAGGCCAATAACAGCCAGGAATGTGCAGGGTCTGATAAGGGAGGAAGAAGACTGTGCACTGAAAATGTTATAAGTATGTGCTGACAGAGGAGCACTCCTGTTTCTGGCATTGGATTTTGAGGGTGGTTGATGAAGCAGCGTTGAATGAAAGACAAATAAATAAGAATTTATTGCCAAAACCGGTTTGGCTCAGTGGATGGAGCATCGGCCTGCGGACTGAAAGGTCCCGGGTTTGATTTCGGTTAAGGGCATGTACCTGGATTGCAGGCACATCCCCAGTCGGGGATGTGCAGGAGGCAGCTGGTCAATGTTTCTCTCTCATCGAAGTTTCTGACTCTCTATCTCTCTCCCTTCCTCTCTGTAAAAAATCAACAAAATATATTTTTTTTTAAAAAAAGAATTTATTGACTTTCTCAACATATAGTATTTAACATGCTGGCAAGGACCCAAGGAGATTGGGCAGATTTGCTGCTAGGGTTGCTCTTAGCCTGAAGAAAGCAATAGTCAAGGCAAACTTTATAAATTCTCCTTTATGTTTTTTATATTTAAATGCCCTGATCTGGTGGCTCAGGTGGTTAGAGTTGGTCAGGGCACATACCCAGGTTGCAGGTTCAATCCCCAGTGGGAGTGTGTATCAGAGGCCGCCGATGGATGTTTCTTTCTCACAACAATGTTTATCTCTCTATCCCCTTACCTCTCTCTTTCAAACCAATAAAAACATATCCTTAAGTGAGGGTTAAAAAAAAGAAAATGAAAAAGAAAAAAAAGAAAAGCCCTATGTGTGCTGCAAGAGAGTGGAGAAAGAAATAAATGGCTGGATGTGTGGCGTAAAGCTGGGAGACCCGTCAGGAGATATGTTCTATGGGGTGGCCCAGAGGACACTCTACTGACCAAAGCCACCAGATGAGCTGGTGATTGGGGCTAGAGCATAACTGAGAAGTTCAACACTGGCTCTTCTCTGCGGGTGAAGGCTGGCCATAGGCGGAGTAGCTAAGCAGCACTAGGGGAAAACGATACCAGCCCTGGAGGTCTGGAGGAGTGTGGGTGAGGAAGAGAATACCTGAAAGTAGCTGCTTAGTTATCACCTTTTGTAGAAACTCCTCTCCTTAGTAGACATTTGCCTTGATACTTTCCAAAATTGGCAGTCTGGATTGCTGTGACTGTTTTCTGGTATGAAAAGCAGGAGAACATTGTCTCAAGGCAACATTGGGAAAGGAAGGGTGTTGAGGGTGGGGGTGAGTAAAACTTAGAAAGTGTTTCTTTAAGTCCTCTCTTATTCCACTCTAGGCTTCTGCCACCCACCCTCCTCACATACTCCAGTTCAGGATAGCCTCAGTCTCCTTGTCTCTCACTTTTATTATAATTTCCTGGCCTAGAATTCATGTTTACTTCTTTCTTCTATAGTTTATCTGATTGGATTGATTTGGAGGAAGTATGCTATGCTAGTTCACCATTTTGGCAGAAGTGAGAGAGAGAGGGGCAGATAAAATGATACAATTTTTTTAAGTGAGAAATCCTTTATAACTGAATAGATTATGTTTAGATAAACAAAGAAAACCATGAAAGGATATACAAAACTTACACTTTGATTAACTTAGGAGAAAATTTGGGAGAGATTGCCAGATTTTTCTTTGTATTACAATCTGTTGAAACACAGATTGTATAAATTATAGTTTGAAATGAGATGACAATAAAATATATATTAAAAATAACATTGACCAGGAGATGGCAGCATAGTAACACATTTGGTCTAAGTTTCTTAGTACCTTGCAGCATTGTTTTTGTTTTTTTTTTTAAATTCAAGTATAGTTAACATAAAATATTATATTAATTTCAGGTGTACAACCTATTTATTCAACAGTTATACATTTATGAATTATGAAGTGATCTCCACAATAAGCCTAGTAACATCTGTCACTGTACACAATCTTTATGACATTATTGATGCTGTCCATTACATCACTGTGACTTACTTTATTTTATAACTGGAAGTTGTGCCTCTTATTCCCCTTCACCCTTCTTGCTCATCAACTCCCTTCCCTCCTCTCTGGCAACCAAAATGACATTAGCATATTGCACATGCCAAACCTTGTTTTATTGGAGTTGGCTTCTTGCTTAAAACATCATTTAATATTTTCAACTTTGTGACTCTGATACTTCTCCATTACTTGATATTATTTCCTTTGGTTGTCATTATATATCTTGTTGGGTTATAAGAAATTCCCTGTTTATTTTAAAAGCAACAAAGAATTTTTTTGATTCTTTAATATACCATTAATTGGGGAAGTTCTGGGGCTTCTGGAAGTTTGAAAAGTGATTTCTGACCACTTCCATCTATCTACCTGTGGGTGCCTGGTGGGCCTGCTGTATTCATACAGCAGTTATCAAACAAACTTTTACCTTTGTATGTGATCTTGAAAACAGGACTTGGCTTTATATAGAATTGTATACCCAGTTTCTAGAGTACTCAATGTCTGACTCAACATCAAATAATGTTTGTTCGATGAATAAGTGATTATGTAAGTCAACGATTTTCAACCCGTGTGCTGCAAGAATTTTTAAAACAAACAATACCCATTTAGTCAGGGCACTGACCTCTTTTCCCTTAGTGTCATATAAAAATATGATACTGGTCAACACAACAATTGCTGTCTGGTGTGAATGAATCAAACTTATACCAATTTTTCTGTCAGATTGGCAAAACATATAGTGCATGTTTTGGTTTGCTGCAGTAATTTAGTAATTAGTTTATGTGTGCCATGAGATGAAAAAGGTTGAAAGTTGCTGATGTAAGTAGTTGCATAGAATGTTCTAGGTTAGTAGTGTCCAATAAAATTTTCTGCAGTGATGGAAATGATGTATATCCATATTGCCCAATATGCCATAGGTAGCTATTTTGTGTTTAAAATGTGATTAGTATGACTGAAGAAATGAAATTTTAATTGTATTTAATTCAAACTAATTTAAATCTAAATAGCCCCATCTGGTTATTGCCTACCATATTGGACAGTGCAGCTTTTAATGCCTAGTGTTGCTTTGCAATTTTCTGTTCTTCACTCTACACTGTTAGTGAATGATGGAGTGGACCATTCTGCCTCAGCCAAATACATATTGCTCTTTCAAGTAGTATCTCTTCATGCATTTTGAAGATACTAAATAGGGTATTTATGGTGCAATTTTGCATAATTAAGGTATTTGAGCAATATCTTTCTTTGTAGGTATATATCTATTAGAGGCCTAGTGCACAAAAATTTGTGCACTTGGTGGGTCCCTCAGCTCGGCCTGCATCCTCTCACAGTTCTGGACCCCTTGGGGGATATCCACCTGCCAGCTTAGGCCCACTCCCTGGGGGATCAGGCCTAAGCTGACAGTCAGACATCCCTCTGGCAGCCCAGGAGACCTCAGGGGATATCCACCCACCAGCTTAGGCCCAGTCCCTGGGGGATCAGGACTAAGCTGGCAGTCAGACATCCCTCTGACAGCCTGAGAGCCCTCGTGGGATGTCTGACTGATGGCTTAGGCCCGCTCCCCCTTGGGGAGCCACTGTCAAACATCCTTAGAGCTGCCGAGGAGGCGGGAGAGGCTCCCACCACCACCACTGCACTCACAGCTGTCAGCCCTGCTTGTGGCTGAGTGGAGATCCCCCTGTGGGAGCACACTAACCACCAGGGGCCAGATCCTGCATTGAGTGTCTTCCCCCTGGTGGTCAGTGTACATCATAGCAACTGGTCATTCTCCCATTAAGGTCAATTTGCATATTAGCCTTTTATTATATAAGATATAGATTTCTCTCTATATAAGTCTCTCCATAGGTGGTTGTATAGACAGATAGACAGATGAATTATTTGCCCATAGCAGTCCAAACTTCAAACAGCCTCCTTCCTCCAGCCAGGTCCAGTTTCCAAATGATCTTAATTTATCTAGAATTGTTTAGATATGGGTGAGATCATGATGGTCTCTCAGCACCCTCAATGCATCAGCATTATAAAAAGAGGGAGAAGATCCCTGGCTGGTGTTACTCAGTTGGTTGGAGCATCATCCTGTACACCAAAAGGTGATGGCTTCAATTCCTGGTCAGGGCACATATCCAGGTTGCAAGTTCTATCCCTCAATCTGATGGATGTGTTTTTTTTTCTCTCTCTCTAAAAAATCAATTTAAAAAAATGAGGAGGAGAAAGATATTCCCAAACTCATGTAAGAAAATTATGGTGCAAGATTTTTAACGGTGAAATTTTTCTTTTAGCTATTGATCCCATGACTATGGTTCTCAACTGAGGATGATTTTGCCACTCACGGGACATTTTGCAATGTTTGGATTCATTTTGTTTGCTGCAACTTGGTAGGGTTACTGCTAACATCCAGTGTATAGAAAGAAGGAATGCTACTAAACATTCTACAAAATAGAGGATAGCTGCCAGCCCTCCATGTAACACATCCCCCGGAGCTTTATTTCTGACAAAATGTCTATGGTACCAAGGACGAGAAACCCTGCAGTATGGTGATGACCAAAAAGAATGAGTTTGACTTTATTATTATAAATATATTTTAATGTATATAACATAATATCATGCAGTGCAAGAGAGACTCTCCCTTGATATAAAACAAAAAAACACACAAAAATTCTTAGCATTGGCAGTTATTTCATTAACTAAATTAATTAATTATAAAAAGAATGGGTAAACAAATAAAAGTTTAGATGCACAGAAAAACTTTTGTTGAATATTACTCATGTCATGTTGCCATGTACAGTGCCACAAAAATGCATTTAAATATATATGAAAATGACCTAGGTAAAGAATTAAACCATTTCAAAGATGCTTTCTTGATTGTTAAGTTTTTCTATAAATACCATTTTTTCAAATAATGCCTAACTTTTAAACATAAAATTGAAATATTGTACAGTAAGGCATTTCCCAAAATCTTGCATCAAAGTATCCATGAATGTCTAATTTTATACTGGCTTCTTGTTTAAATTATTTATGAATATCTAATTTACATTGACTTATTCTGTGGGTTCCTTAATTGTTCTGAAATTGATTAAAAATAACTGTTTCTAGAAAATAAACTGTATTAAGAAATTATTAAACAGAATTGAAAAGCAAATTTACACTAAGATCGGAACTTCTCCCATTGTTAGAGAGGACAGAAGCTCATTCTTACTCAGTCCTTGCCTCCTCTTCTCAGTGAAAAGGCCAAGAAACTTTTCTTTTCTTTTCTGAATATCAAAATGCATTTTTACATAGTTTAAAACAAAATCCAGTGCTAGGCAATATTTTCAGTTCTCTTGCTTTCTGATTCAAATATTTTGTTATTGTTCAAAAGTAAAGATTAGTGTAGTAGTTTAAGGAAATTAAAATCTGGGTGTAAATGTAAATGACAGTTTTTCTTCAAATTTCAAAGAGAGGTAACACATGCATCTGAGGGCAAAGGGGAAAGAACTCACAGTAGTGCCATCTCTTAAGTTCTGGCTTCATGTCTAATGCCCCTCCATCATTTGTGTTAGCATTGGCCAAAAAACTAATTACCTTGATTTGCCTAGTACATGGACCTACAGATTCCTAATGAGAACTATTTGATGAGGAAGATTAAAAACTGTGGAGTCAGGGGAAGGACAGTGTGATCTGTCAGCGGAAAAAAATAGAGAATGCTTAGCCAATTGCTACTTACCTACTTAAACTGCTGGATTATGCTAAACTGAGAAGCGTATAGTAGGGATAGAAAGGTGAACAAGGAGGTCATTAGAAACACAGCAGCAATGGTGGATCTTTGAAGAGATGACAGTTTTTTGTATGTTCATGGTCAGAAAAACACTTCAGCAAAATACTTCTTTATGTGAAAGAAAGCCTGTCTTTTCCTCACATCTAAGGGAAGAGTTGTCACATCATGCTTATTTGCACCTTGACCTCAATGACAGCATACATGGCAAACACATACTGGACACAATTTCCTAGACACCACACATGACATTTTCAGCTGGAGGTAGATGGTTGTTGCATTAGATAGTAGTTTTAGATTTAATCCAGTCCCGATAATGAGTCACTTTTGTATAAATTCCAGGATTGTTTTCTTTACCACAGTCTATTCCCCAGCTTACTATTCCGATAATATACCAGATGTTTCTATCACGTGCTATAACCAGAGGTCCCCCAGAATCACCCTAGAGAAGAAGAGAAATATTGTCAATGTAATAAATGAGTGTCAGAATGACAGTTAATCAGCAACTTAATATCTAATAAATTAATATTTTGAAGTATGTAAAACTAATTCTATTTTTACTTACTATTAGTATTAATATAATAATTGTGCTATTACTTATATCTTATTATGTCTGCTTACCTCTATGAATATCTTCACCTGAAAGATGATGATAATAAAGATAATGTTTCAGTTTTATCCTTGTATAGTTTTTTATTTTTGCTCTATCTAAATAGAGAGTGCAAACTATATCTAAATTTAGGCATCCAGTTCTTACATAAATGGTACCTTAAGCTTCAACTAAACACCACCTCTACAATGAAACCTCTCCTAACTCTGTTATGTAGAATAATCTCTTGCTTTGAGTTTAAATCTCACCTTATTCCTCTCTCACCAGCTGATAGGTGTCCTGGGCACTGTATTACTGTGTAGCAGTAGGTTTGAGAGGAAGAAGATATGCAAAGGGCACTCCAAGCCAATGTGCACCATTTATTACACAAATGATTTTGCTTCCAAACTAAGATGGAATCCCTAGCTTTCAAGATCTGGTTTGAATGTTGTGAATCATGAGGACTTTCTTGATATATTTAACCTTAGATCTGGACAACTGATTTGTACTTATCTTTTAGCAATGAACCTATTCATCCCAAAAGAGTATTATGTAGAAGTTCCTTACAGATTTTTTTTTTTAAATAAGAGAAATGGTCTTGTTTGAAGTAGGCATGGGGTCCCAGAGACTTGTCACTTTAGCTCTCTTCCCTTAACATGCCTTTTAGTACATTTCAGTGCACAGTAGAGGGAGTGTGAAAACCTTGGTCTACCAAAAGCTATCCTCCACAGCTCCTTAGCTCCTTTCCTAAGTTAGCCCACATCCTAACTTAGGTCCTCAGTGTGCTAGTGGTGAAGGAAGCATGGACCAATAGAAAGAGGAAATCTGCTTTCTTATAAACTCAAATATAACTTTCTATTCAACAGATTCATTTTTGTGGATTTGAGTCTATCCTAATTATAGACTTTTTTGTGTTCTTCCTTAAAAGTCATGTGATCCAGTTCTATCTTGAAGCATACATGTTGTTTCTGCTTCTTAAGAATTAAAACTAGCCCGAACCAGTTTGACTCAGTGGATAGAGCATCGGCCTGCGGACTGCAGGGTCTCAGGTTCGATTCTGGTCAAGGGCATGTAACTTGGTTGCGGGCACATCCCCAGTAGGAGGTGTGCAGGAGGCAGCTGATCGATGTTTCTCTCTCATCGATTTTTCTCTCTATCCCTCACCCTTCCTCTCTGTAAAAAATCAATAAAACATATTTTTTAAAAAAGAAAAAAAAGAATTAAAACTAGTAGAAGGAGGCCTTGCATTCCAGAAAATGTAGCCAAATACTTGTCTTTTGTCCACTGCTTTTAGTTATGTACTTATGTGCTGTTATTAGATTGTAAATTCATCATGGACTCCTGCTTTTTTAAGTGTTTATGTTTCCTTCAGTAATTGCCATAGACCTTGCAATTCACAAAAAAAAGTGAATGAATATTTATTACCAATAGCAGATCAATGGTGGCAACTTTGCATATAAAAAAGCACTCATGTGTAAAAATCTCAAAGCCATACCTAATCCTTCAAGAATTATGAAATGTTGGGCTCAGTTTCAAATGCTATAGGTAAAAATCTTTATTAATTTTGATATTTATTTTTCTTCTTTTATATAACCAGACTTTAAAAGTGGCAGCATGGATGGACTTGGAGAGCATTATGCTAAGTGAACTAAGCCAGTCAGAGAAAGACAAGTACCATATGCTTTCAATCATATGTGGAATCTAATGAGTAAAATGAATTAACAAGCAAAATTGAGGCAGACTCATAAACAGAGAGCAGGCTGACAGTGGTTGAAGGGGTGGGAGTTGGGAGGCTGGGTGGGAGAGGTGGAGAGATTGAGCAAAAAAGAAAAAAAAAGAGAGAATAAACTCAGACAGGGACAACAAGGTGGTGATTGCCAGTGTGAGGGAAGGTGAGGGGAGGTGTAGGAGACCATAGGAGGAATGAATGATGGAGAGGGATTTGACTTGGGGTAGTGAACACACAATGCAGTGTACGGGTGATCTGTTGTGAAATTGTGCATCTGAAACCTGTATAATTTTGTTAACCAGTGTTACCCCAATAAATTTTAAAAAGGGGAAAAAATAAAAGTAATATTCTCTTTAAATGTTTAATGATTAAGAATTAGGGGTGGGAGTTGGGAGGCTGGGTGGGAGAGGTGGAGGGATTGAGCAAAAAAGAAAAAAAACAAGAGAGAATAAACTCATAGACAGGGACAACAGGGAGGTGATTGCCAGCGTGAGGTAAGGTGAGGGGAGGTGGAGGAGACCATAGGAGGAATAAATGATGGAGAGGGATTTGACTTGGGGTAGTGAACACACAATACAGTGTACGGGTGATATGTTGTGAAATTGTGCATCTGAAACCTGTATAATTTTGTTAACCAGTGTTACCCCAATAAATTTTAAAAAGGGGAAAAAATAAAAGTAATATTCTCTTTAAATGTTTAATGATTAAGAATTTTTTTAATTGCATAATTCTCTCTAGATGTACTATTTAAGATCAATGGCTCAAGCACCCATAAAATGACACTACTGCCAATCCCATCTCACAATGCCTTACAACTAGTAGGGATTAGATATTTAACTATCAATTATAATTATGGATTGAAGCAATGATTGTGTGGCTTCCTGACTTAGTTTCTTTTATCTGCTGCCACTCCTTTTCTCTAACTAGAGCACTAACGTGCATCCGGTGGCCATTTTTTACATATGCATGGAGACAATAATAGGAGTATTTCTTATGGTTCGTCCTTTCCCTCTTTTTACACTCTGCTCTCTCCTGATGGAGATCCATGAAGTGACATTGACTTATGGACAGTGAGCTCATCTCTATTCAACAGATTCATTTTTGTGGATTTGTGTCTAGTCTTACCTCACAGGCATCGAGTTTTCCTTCCAAGAATCCAGCACATATCATTCCCGATGACACAGCACCACCGTATACATGAACTTCATTACATCTGTCATTACTTATGATCTCTACCTCAACTTGTCGAAGAGTATTGGGAAAAGGACCTACAGAAGAAAAAAGTAAATAAGCAATGAGAAAAAAAAAAGAAGAATTTCCAAATTCTTGTATTTATAATAGTTAATTGTGTCTTGCAAAGGATAGATTAATGATAAAATATATGTCTAGAACAGCGGTTCTCAACCCGTGGGTCGCGACCCTTTGGGGGTCGAATGACCCTTTCACAGGGGTCGCCTAAGACCATCAGAAAACACATATTTTCAATGGTCTTAGGAACTGAGACACCACTCCCCTATCCATCTCCAGGCGGGTCCATCCACATGCACATACGCCCACATAGGAGTACCCGGCGTGATGACATCATCACGTCAACCCCATCACATACACCCCGTACAAATACAGGTGTATGTGACAGGGTTGGTGCCATAATGTACTTATGCAGACCAGTCACACATGTGTAGAGAGCAGCTACTGTGTAGAAAGCAGCTGCTATGTTGAAAGCAGCTACTCTGTTAAAAGCAGCTACTGTGTTGAAAGCAACAGTATTGGAGGTAAAACGACACTTCATGAATTATAATTACTGGGTAAATTTAAAATCATGTACTGTAAAATCATCAACTACTGCAAAAAAATATATATCTGTACCATGGGAACTTAATCTGGATGCTGATCTGTCTTTTTACATTCAGCGGTGGTTGATGTAAATACTGCCCCCCTTGTGATAGTAACAGGTGTGTAAAAAAACAACAGAGAATGGTAAATCATAGGGAACTTCAATGAACTGTATTGACTGAACTATGCCATGTATCATCTCTTGTATTATTAAAGCTATTGTTATATATTATTTTCATTAGCATACCATCCCATGACAATGGACCATGTAGAGAGGAACGTTAAGAAAAGAAAATATAGTGAGGATTTTTTACAATATGGTTTTACCTCAGTAAGTACAGCCAGAATTGAGAAACCGCAATGTGTTATTTGTTGTGAAGTTCTATCAGCCGAATCTATGAAGCCGAACAAACTAAAACACCATTTTGATAGCAAGCATCCGAGCTTTGCCGGCAAGGATATCAACTATTTTAGAAGCAAAGCTGATGGACTCAAGAAAGCCAGACTTGACACTGGTGGCAAGTACCACAAACAAAATGTAGCAGCCGTTGAAGTTTCATATTTGGTGGCACTCAGAATCGCCAGAGCTATGAAACCTCACACCACTGCTGAGGATTTACTGTTGCCAGCGGCCAAAGACATTGTTCGAGTTATGATAGGAGATGAATTTGTTACGAAATTGAGTACAATGTCCTTATCTAAAGACACTGTCCA
>NW_006283639.1:3547286-3560789 GCF_000327345.1 Myotis davidii
TTCAGCGGCAAATATTAGCAACAAAGACACTGCCACAAGAGTTACCAGAAGTAATGAAAAGTGTCATAAGTTATGTCAATTTTGTAAAGGCGAGCACTTTAAACAGTCGACTGTTTTCACAACTGTGCAATGAGTTGGATGTGCCAAAAAATGCTCTGCTATTTCACTCTGAAGCAAGATGGTTGTCGAGAGGAAAAATTTTAAAACGTGTTTTTGAGCTTCGTGATGAACTCAAAACATTTTTTAATCAGAAAGCAAGACCGCAGTTCGAAGCACTTTTCAGCGATAAAAGTGAACTGCAGAAAATAGCTTACTTGGTTGACATCTTTCCCATCTTGAATTAGTTAAATTTTCCACTGCAAGGACCAAATGCAACATACCTCGATTTGTCTGAAAAGATCCTATCATTCCAAATGAGATGTTGCTTTGGCAAACAAACAAAAAGGATGAAAATAAAATGTACATGTTGCCTACCTTATCTGCTTTCTTTGAGGAACATGACATTGAACCAGACAAAAGGATTATGATGATAATTTCTGTGAAAGAACACTTGCACATGCTTCCAGATCAAATTTCATTGTACTTCCCAAATCTACCTGACACCCCATTTGCACTTGCCAGAGCCCATTCAGAGTCAAAGTTGAAGATGTTCCTGAGACAGCACAAGAGGAGTTCATTGAACTTATTAACAATGATGCAGCAAGAACTGATTTCTCTATAATGCCAGTTACAAAATTCTGGATCAAGTGTTTGCGGTCATATCCTGCTCTATCTGAGCCTGCGTTGCACCTTCTTCTTCCATTTCCAACAACATATCTTGTTGAAACCGGGTTTTCCAGCTTGTTGGTTATCAAGTCTAAATACAGAAGTAGACTTGTTGTGGAACATGATCTTCATTGTGCTCTTGCAAAGACTGCCCTGAGAATTTCTGATCTGGTGAGTTACATTATGTTCATAACAGTAGCAAAATTACAGTTATGAAGTAGCAACAAAAATAACTTTATGGTTGGGGGTCACCACAACATGAGGAACTGTATTGAAGGGTCGCGGCATTAGGCAGGTTGAGAACCACTGGTCTAGAAGTTGGGCTCTGGGCTTGATGACAGCGCTTCAGAGTCAAGTTATATTTCCTGGATGCTCTTTTGTTTTCTGTGTGTTACCTGTCATCCTTGGCGTGCTTATTTCCACTGTCTTACTTCATACTTGTCACAATTACCAAAGATAAATATGGATTTTTTTTAGATGAATAAACCAAAGATCACTTGACTATGAGTCTTGTAATGATCACTTAGCTAAATGGAGATAAAAAGTCAGGGCATTTATCACTACCTGGGAAAATCTGTCACAGTTTACCTAATTTACAGGAAATCTGGATTATCACTCTTCAAATGACACACTTATATTGGGAATTGAGAATCCTTTAGAAAAAGCAATATAGAGCAAGTCTTTACTATCAGGAATTAACTTCAATACTAAATAGATAAAATATTATTGCTTCATAAAAAAGGCCTGTGTAATATTTTCAACAATAAAGATTTTTTTTAAAGGATGCAACTTATAACAATAGATAGGTCAATACGCAGTATTCTGCACACTTTTGGGCATTGAGTGATTCGTGATGAATTCACAAATCACTCCAAATCTACAACTCTGGAAAGGGGGATGTTAAGTTTAATTAGGTTCTAGAGGAGGCATCATGGTCCTGCCCTAGCGGTCGATGATATATATTTCTGCTAAAATCAGTAAGCAGTTTGGCTAATTCCAAGTCATTTAATTCTCCTTTATACTTATCACCATACCCTACATAACAAGGCCAATCGCTTAGTAATGAGGAAAAGGACTCTCAGGTTATAAAAACAGTGTATCAACCTGGACCCCATGTGAGAATTTTAGAGTGCATATTGAAAGAGAGCAGATATCTATAAAAATCAACTGATGAAGACTCGGTAGATAAAAGCTGTACTTTGAGCAAGAACATAATAAGACTACAACTTCATAATAAGAGCCTGGAACGAGAATCAGAAGGTCAAGGACAGATTAAACCATATGTAGAGTGCAGCCTAAGAGAACTGGACACTTACATCATTATTTAAATGTCTATCAGCAGTTTATTACATATTATTAAGTATAGTAAAATATCATACTTGTCAACTTCATAAACTCTCAAACTCAAAAAACTGTTTTATAGATACATGCATCAGAAGGCCCCATTTAATATTCAGCATCAGAAATGTCATTCAAATTGCTCTCTTAAGACTATTCTGTTTATGATACATTACTACTGCTCACAAATAACATACTTTAGGAATTATGTAGCCATAACAGAATCTTTACATCTGAAAGAGCAATGAAAGAAAAAAATCATATGAAAAAAATGCTTTAATTATGTTTGAAAAGTTATAACTAGTTTTTAGAGAAACCCCTAAAGAATATAATAAACATAAATACCGTGTAATAGTAATAGCCAAAGTTTTCATAAGTCACAATATCTGGTCTTTGTTTGTTGTTTCCGCCATATTTTTCATGGGACATAATGGTTTAATCTCTTATTTTCTGTATTTTGACTTGGTATCTTATTTCATATCTCCTCTCAGATGGAGGATTTGTGTTTTTACTGAGATACTCACCTTTTACTTTCAGTGCTCCCCATCCGGTGACAAACACTTTACTCTTAGGCAAGACTTCAAATGCAGCATCCGGGAGACAGACTCTGTGCACATCTTCGGAAAACAGGACGGGAGTGGAGAGCTTCACCAGCGCGATGTCGTCTTCGTGCTTATGGGCAGCGTAGTTCTCATGAAGGACGATTGACTGCACCCTTCTTCTCATTAGCGGAGGGCTTAGAGTGGTTCCAAAACTAGCCGTCCAGAGTTTGGGGTTTTTGTAACTGATCACAGATTAAAAGGATTATTGTTGGTTCATTCCTGATCTAAAGTTACCCAGGACTCTGGATGAGCAGGGGGCATAGGGTGGGAGAAGGGCAAATTGTTTAAGGTGATAGTAGACGGGGATCCTCCCACCTTCTCATTTAAGGCTTCTCCCCTGGGGCTGCCTTGTATTGATTTAGCTGATGACAAATCCCCCCATTCTCATGGAGCTTAAAGTATACTCTTCCGGGGGAGTTTGTATTTTTTTTTAAAGGAACCAATGGATTGTTGCTATTTTTTGAAGAAAATATACTTGAATAAAAATTAGAGATATTATATACATACATATACATATCACTATGTCCATGCATAGTTATTTAAATGTACGTATGTATAGTTAGAAAGAGAGAAAAGGAGGGAAAGGGAGGGGAGGAGAGGAGAGAGAGAGAGAGAGAGAGAGAGAGAGAGAGAGAGATTAGAGCCACAATTGATTCAGTGTTTTCTCATCTTTTCTTTTAAGTTAAATTTTATCCAGAATATTGTCACATTTTATGTGAATTTCATTAGAGCTACTACATCTCTTTATTTTCTCCAAGTGTCCCATATGTTAAATCTTCAATGAGTATATAAATAATAAAAGTAGAGCACCAAAGATATCCATGTGGGAAAATCAGATGTAAGTTAATGGGATAATCAGATGTAAGTTTGTGGGTTGAGATATTATTAGCAGAGTTTTTAAAAACTCCACAATATATCTCAGAAAAACTGGCAAGTGTGTTTAAATTTTGACAGTGTTGGTTTATTCTTAGTTAAATTGAGACTGCTGGGGAATATATATTCAGTTAAAGCTGAAGATACTCTAATTTTTTTGTACTATTCAGTAATTGTCACTTTTTCTAAGCCTACCAGAAAAATCACGAATACTCTTGGGAGGCCTAAGATGATTGATGGAAAAGGGATACGAATTATAGCAAGTGAAGGTGAGAAACAGAAGTGACATTGGTGACCCTGTTGGTACAGACGGAGGACTTACGTGTCAAAGCAATGCGCTGCAGTCAGGAGCCACTCCTCACTGATCAAAGAGGCACCACAATAGTGGGTGCCATCCATTTGCAGGCTGGCTTGCCATGGCCAATCAGCTTTCTTTGCAATATAACCATTAGCAATTTTTTCCATGGATGGAGACTCCCTCCCTAAACCACAACCTGTCATAAGAGAATAAGATGATTATTTCTAGAGTTATCAATGTGTATAAGTATATTTGGCACATAGTAAAATATGGGAACATTCATAGGTTTGCCTGGCCTTCAAATTTAATCAAAATTACATGATAGAATAATACTTTATACCAAAAATGGTTAACTTAAAGCATAAAATATTTAATACCCTCCCTGATGTATTTAAAGCAATTTCACTTAATTTTTTTCTTATATTTTGGGATCATGTTCTTAGGTGCAGCATTTGCCCCCATGATATTTGATGGTTTTGATTGTGAAATGTACACTAATTATTGGAGGAGAAAAATACTATTTGTACTATTTTATTTAAATACTTGTCTAATATTAAAAACATTACATAACTTAGTAAAAATATCTAAGTTTACATATTAAAGTTAGTGGGTGTCATTTACTTCTAAACAAATTTTCTACTTTAACAAAGTGAACCAAATAAAAATAAATAAGATAAAATGAAAGGGAACTCTTTAAAAGAAGTCATCAGTGAATCCTTCTAGAAAGAAGAGCAAGTTATTTCCAAAGAACCCATGTGACATGAATTCCCAATTATTACTAATAATTATTTTCCCTAGAGGAGAGTTAAATCATGTATCCATTTAGAGATATCATATACTTTTGGAAATAGTAAACATAGGAGTAGAGAAACTCTATTCTCTCTCCCTTTTTTTAATTGATTTCAGAGAAAGGGAAAGGTTGAGAGAGATTGAAACATCAGTTATGAGAATCATTTGATAGGCTGCCTCCTGCACGCCCCCTACTGGGATTGAGCCCACAACTGGGGAATGTGTCTTTCATTGGAATCAAACCCAGGACCCTTTAGTCCACAGGCTGATTCTTTATCCACTGAAAAAAACTGGTGAGGGCGGTGCTATTCTACTTTAAGCATACTTTCAAGGAAGATGTTTTATAAAATTAAAATCCATCTACATTATAATGTAATTGCTACAATAATCATGACTCATAACATCCTACAATTATAGCATATTCAGTGGCAAAACAAAATATTCAAGAGTATATAATATTAATTTATTTTTTTTATTGTATAAGCCAGTTAGGACCCTTTAGTCCACAGGCCAATGCTCTATCCACTGAGCCAAACTGGCTAGGGCAAGAAACTCTTAAAAGTGTTTTTAAGTTTTATTATTTGATATATTAAACATCTCAGAGATATTTTTGAACTTACCGCTGTTCAGAATGTGCTCTGCTTGTATTTTATTTATATCTGGAAAAAATACAAGATGATTGCTCAGCAATGGAACAATTATCATTTAAAACACTGTACCTGCATGACATGAATGTTTCTATTCGGAAGAAACTGAATTAGTTAGGAAATACTTAATTTAAAAGCAATAGAATAAAATCCTACGAAAAGGGGAAGCTTAGAAATAAATTAACCTCTTCATGCCTACTAAATGTGGACTCTAGGAAAATGCTGGTTAATTGTTATAAAAACATTGGCAGAGAGGATGCTATTGTTTGCCATGAAGGCGGATTAATGCCATGCCAATTTATTAAAATATAAGTGAAACTGAAGAGAACCGAAGACCACTTTTACATATATACTAATATGTTTGGACACTGTTCTCCTCCATCCTCATTCACACAGTAGTGTTACTGTAAAGCCGTTCAAGAATCTTAGACAGCTGGCATCGAGGGTTGGTCCACAGATGCTCCCTGTGGAATCAAAATCCACCAATATCCTAACAAATCCTCAAATATGTTAGTCATTTTTATCATGAAGTAAAATGGAAAACAAAGCATGTTCAGTTGTTCCCCACAATTACATGAATTTCTCCTTATGCCAGATAGCATAAGGAGCAATCTAGACCCATATTTTGCTACAATGAAAGCTGTGTGAAATTTCAGTAAACCTGCAAATTAAGGAGTCTTTAATGTAGGTCAGACTCTAACCGAGAACATAAAATTCATCTGCAGATTACTATGGGTAGGGAGTTTATTAGAGTAAATCCCTTAGAATTAGGTTTTGCCAATAATAACAATCTCAAAAGGATATAAAGTGTATGATTCCATTCATGTAACATTCATGAAATAATATAATTACACTAGAGGCCGGTGTATGAAATTTGTGCATGGGGGGGTGGGAATCCCTCAGCCTGGCCTGCACCCTCTCCAATCTGGAACTGCTGGCTCCTAACCACTCACCTGCCTGCCTGCCAGCCTGATCACCCCTAACCACCTCTGCCTCAACCCCTGCTACCATGGCTTTGTCCAGAAGGAGGACTGGACGACCAGAAGATGTCCAGTCTATCTGGTCTAATTTGCATATTACCCTTTTATTGGTATAGATAGATGGAGAATGGCTTAGGGTTCCCAGGGGATAGAGATGAGCAGAGGGTTTGGGTGTGGCTATAAAGAAGTAACACAAGGTAGTCTCATGGCACAGTAGCAGAGTATAGGGTTGTTTTTTTTAAATCATATCCATGTTTAATTCAAACAATTATACCAGGGGTGTGCAAACTTTTTGACTCGAGGGCCACAATGGTTCTTAAACTGGACCAGAGGGCCAGAACAAAAGCATGGATGGAGTGTTTGTGTGAACTAATATAAATTCAAAGTAAATATCATTACATAAAAGGGTACGGTCTTTTTTTTTTTTTTTTTTTTTTTTTTTAGTTTTATTCATTTCAAACGGGCCGGATCTGGCCCGCGGGCCGGAGTTTGCCCACGGCTGAATTATACTAATATCTCTCTTTCAAAAAAGGAGGAATTGCTATTATATTTGTGCTATTATATAATTATTATATAATTATTCTGTCTTAATTATTTCCATATTAATCAAAGGAATATTTTGGTGTTGATTGGGTTTTTGCTTATTATCAAGTAAATGAGAGACTTAAAAATGAAAAGCATTTTCATTTTATGGTGAAATAAAGATCCTTTCTCTGTAGATGAGAAGATAGCAAAATTGTGAACTATAGCAAGGAGAGAAAAATGGTATTTCTTACCTTTAAGATAAGGCAATGAAGTATCTATCTTCAAGAAGCTTTCATTTAATTTTAACTTCTGATGCAAAATGTTAGCAGCTTGACTTTTTACTGTTTCTGCATTGTTAGGAAGAAAGTGAAATTTAAGCAATACATCTGTTTTCAATCCATCATGACTTGACCTGGAAAACAGAAACACCACAATAAATAAGTGAAGTCATAGCCATAATTATTATTTTATACCTTATTATTTAAATATTAGTTATATCTTTAAAAATACAACATAAATATTTTATTATCATAGATTTTTCCCTTTCTTTTATCATATAGGTGTTAATACATAAATTATTCCCTGTTCGTAAAAGTGTTTCATATTTACAGAGGGGAGAGTAAAATTCTAGAGTTTTGGAATTTTTTTTTCTGGGAAAATAAATCAAAAGTACTTGTTAAATTCGTCAACTCTGTCTACATATATTTTTTCTTAATTTTTAAAAATTCATATCTGTTTATGCTTAAAATTTAAGTAAAATTTAAAAATTAAGCCCAGCCAGGTGTGACATAGCAGTTGAGCATGGACCCAGGAATGAGGTCACATGTTCGATTTCCGGTCAGGGCATATGCCCAGGTCACAGGGTCGATCCCCAATAGGGGGTGTGTAGGAGGTAGCTGATCAATGATTCTCTCTCATTATTAATGTTTCTCTCTCTCTCTCTCTCTCTCTCTCCCTTCTTCTCTGAAATCAATAAAAATATATTTTAAAAATTAAGTAAAAGTATTTAATGATTGTGAGAATCTTTAAGTGAAGGGCAAGTCTTTTTTTTTTAAATCCTCATGCGCAGATATGTTTTCATTGGTTTTTATAGAGAGAGCGAGGAAGGGTGTGTGTGTGAGAGGGAAATATCAATGTAAGGAGAAACATCAATAGGTTGCCTCCTGCACATGCCCCAAATGGTGGTTGAACTCACAACCTACGTATGTGCCCTACCAGAATCAGACCCACAATCTTTTTTCTGTCCAAAATATGTTTTTATTGATTTTTTTTAAGAGAGAGGAAGGTACAGAGGGAGAAAGAGAAAAACATTGATGTGAGAGAGAAACATCCATTGGTTGGCTCTGTACATACCCTAATGGGAGTATGAAACCCAAAATCTGGGTATGTGCCCAGATGGGGAATCAAACCAGTGACCCTTTGGTGCACAGGACTGTGCTCAACCAACTGAGCCATTCGGCCTGGTCAGAAATTCAAGTCTTTAAAAGAACAACTAGAAGAATGTATTTAATCTCTACCCAAATCAAGAATGTGTCCCCTCTAGGTACTCTGTAGAAGAGGAATAACAATTAAATATAGTAATATGAAATTATTTTTGCTCTTGGTATATCTAAGATTTTTTAAATATATATTTTTATTTATTTCGGAGAGGAAGGGAGAGGGAGAGAGATAGAAACATCAATGATGGGAGAGAATCATTGATTGGCTGCCTCCTGGTCATCCAACTACTGGGGATCAAGCCTGAAACCCAGGCCTGTGCCCAGACCTGGAATCAAACTGTAACTTCCTGGTTCATAGGTCAACGCTCAACCACTGAGCCATGTCAGCTGAGCTATCTAAGATTTTCATATCCTGGCAACAAAGCAAATAAATGAAGAATAACTAAATAAAACAAAATTGCCCTTTCATTATACAAATTGATTAGTTATGATTACCTAAAGTTGACAACATGAGATTCGATGTAATGATGATTTAAACTGGAATTTTGAAATATTTTATCAATCTGAGAAAAGAAAAAAAAACAACACACAGCATAGAACTTTGTTAAATATGAATTTCACACATTTCAATAGAACACAAAAAAGTTTGTATAAAACCTGCAGTGATTCAAATAGCATTTAATTCTGTGTTGCTTTATACCTATCCCCACCCAGAAAGCTCACTGGGGCATAATCCTGTTATCAGAAAGATCTTCCTAGTAATTAGATGTTGATATTTAAACAATTTGTCACAGGGTTAAAGATGGCTGATATAGAGTTGAATGAAGCTAGCTGTTTCAACAGCCAATATAAAATATGCACAGAGTTGGAGGTACAAAGATGGAGGTTCTTTGAAAACTTGCTACATAAGGACTTAAAATCCTCTGTCATTCAAATTCAGTTATCTTCCTCATGGAGATGATTAAAGAATCAGTCTTTTAGACTTTTCTGAAACTTTTTAGGCCATATTTTGATTCTGTGATAAATGGGGGAGAGGAAAAGAATATATATTTTTGGGTACTTCTTTAAAATTAATATACTCAGCAAGAAAAATCATGAAATAATAACAGAATAAGACTATGCAATTTGTGTGTCATTTTAGACTTTTATGGGATAATTTCTGTGTAATACTAATTCCTAGAAGAAATTATTTCATACTAAAACCACAGATTGTTACAGAATCTGTGGTTGCACTAACCTACTCATTAACATTGACTCATCAATCTGGCTTTTCAGAAAAAATGACAGAACATGTGTCAAATCTTAAGTGAACCTGAGTCTCAATAATTATTTCCTCAAATCAAAAGAGAAAAGAGATGTCAAAATGTGAAACTAGACATGTGCTGAACAAGGGCTTTTCACTCATCTGATTTATGACATTTCCTCTGGTGAGGCACCATATCATTTCCTATTAGATAGGATGGTAAGCATACAGTTATTGAAGAATCGAGTTATTAAAAAAAGAAAATTCAAGTTATTAAGAAAAACAATGACCAGGTGTTTTCCTTTAACAATGATAGAAAATTTGTTTTTCTAAGGATATAGTTTTATATACACACATGTACATTTATATGACAAAACCTAATACATATTCATTGTAAAATGTTATAAAAAGCTAGCAAAACAGCAAAGCATAATGAAAAGCATTAAAATAACTTCTGAATCACTGCAGAGAACCTGTAATTTTCATTTTGGGCATAT
Organism: Myotis davidii; assembly: GCF_000327345.1. NCBI lineage: Eukaryota > Metazoa > Chordata > Mammalia > Chiroptera > Vespertilionidae > Myotis > Myotis davidii. The sequence continues at coordinate 3,557,283 of NW_006283639.1, forward strand.
GTACTTCCAGATTTCTACATAGATTTTTATAAATTTTACTATAAGTTCTCTGCCTATTTCCATTCTCTTTCTATCTCATTATTTTGTTGTTGTTTCCTTTAAATCACAGTTTTGCGAGTCATGTTATTGCCCATGGCAATATAAGTAGTCTAGCTAGATTATAAACAGTCTAGATTATTGAACTCCAAAAGACGCCTCTAAATTTCATTGTAGATACTGATTTTAGTCATTTCTTCTGGGATAATGTTTGCTAGAACTGAAACTCGCAGTCTAAATCAGGGATAAGCAAGTTATAGCGTATAGGAAAAATCAGCCAGCCACTCGTTTTTGTGGGCCCATCATCTAAGAGTGGTCTTCATATTATTTTAATAGTTGAAAAAATCATTAAAAAAGTAATGTTTTGTGCCCGCTAAAAATTTTTACAAAATTTAACTTGCAGCATCCAGAATCAAGTTTTCCTGGGCTGCAGCCACACTGCTTGGCTGATATATTGTTTCTGGTGCAATAGCACTACAAAGACAGATCTGAATTGCTTCAGAAGGACTGTATGGCCTGCAAAGCTGAAAATTTACTATCTGGCTTTTTAAAAAATTTCTTTATTGGTTAAGGTATTACAAATGTGTCCTCATCCTTCCACAGATGAGTGAGATCATGTGGTATTTATCTTTCTCTGACTGGCTTATTTTACTTAGCATAATGCTCTCCAGTTCCATCCATGCTGTTGCAAATGGCAAGATTTCTTTCTTTTTTTACCGCAGCGTAGTATTCCGTTGTGTAGATGTACCACAGTTTTTTAATCCACTCATCTGCTGATGGGCACTTATCTGGCTTTTTACAAAAAATAAATAAAATTGCCAACTCCTGGTCTAAATTACTGTACTTCTGTACTGTATTTCTCAATTATGATCCTTCTCCTATGTGGTCACCATTTGTATTCTAGAGGACAGGGCCACTACTAGTAAATTCTTTATTCCCTAGACATTTGTTTGATGAGTATTTTTATGATCCTACCATGTGGCAGACACTGTGACAGGCGCCAGAATTATAAGAATAAGTTGATTTAGCCCTTCACAAATCCAGAGAAACCTAGACATATAAAATAATAATAATGTCACAAGGCAGTAAGTGCTCTAGCAGAGATAGGTGTGTGAAAAGTTCCATGAGAACACAAGAAACAGATACTAACCTTCATTCAGACATTATTTTTCATACTTTTTATTCGCAACATAAGCTGATTCTCAGAATAATTCAGAGGTGGGTGTGATTATCATTATTTTGAAAGTGGAAACCTTGAGGGGTCAAGCCGCTTCCCAAAGTTGAGAAGCCGATTGAACATAGATGTTCTGACTTCAAAGCTTAGACTGTCTCCAATTCAATATATTTATTCCTGTAATAAATATTCAGTACCCTACCAATGCCACTTAGATGCATATTTCAACTCATTTCATCATTTTCTGATTTTGGTTGGGAAATGGCTAAAGAAATATTTCTGAACCTGGAAAGAATGATCTTTTATCTTTGGTCAAATGGTTGGCTCAGTAGAAGTTGTGTATACATTTGAAGTCTTCAGTGGAAGTCTATGTGTTTCTATGCTCTATTTTTAGGAACAAATGTTCAATATAATTGCCTAATTATTAGGGAAATATATTAGGATCATACACACTGTAGGTGTATTTTTAATGATATATGGTAATGTTGTTTGTGCCTGAATGATTGAGTTATATTTCCAAATATGCTATTTTTTTGTACTTAAGCTATTTTTTTTCTTTTTGTTTAGCTTATGTTGTTCAGTCTTTGGTGCAATCATCCTTTCTCCAGTGTGCCTGAGACAATGTTGGTTAGAGTTGCCAGGAGTAGCAAATAAAAATAGAGTTAAACTTTAATTTCAGATAAACAATAAATGCTTTTTAGTATAAGCATGTTGAAAATATTGAATGGAGTATATTTTCAAGAAGATGTGAAATTAAAATTTAGCTGGGCATTCTGTATTTTATCTGGCAAACCGAACATAGATGTAATTTGGTGTGCTCTCAACTCACCTCTTATTTTATTTTAACCTCTTTCTCCCTAACAGTATTGTCAGGTAGAAATGATGCCAGCAAAACTTAGACTTACCTCATCATTGATTTTTTGTTTCAGGTCAGTCCTAATTTTTGAGTGCTCTACTGAAAAATCTGGATTATATTCAATACTGGGGATCTGGAAGGACGTTTGGAAATAGTGCATCTTTTTCTGATCTGGAAGGCAGAACAAATATGCATGGTTTCTCTTTAGTTCATATGAGCTACATAAATAATGGAAATAGAGGTAATGGCATGCAAAAACATCCCAAAATTGATGAACTCCTGAGAATTAATTCAGTAGCTGTGGCCAACACTTCTCTCTTCCTTTTTGAAGATTGCACAATCTCTTAGTCATGTAATTTTCAGTTGTGTCCTGACACAAGTTGACCTTGAATTTAGAATTGCTACTAAAATAATTTTTTATTCTCAATAAATCATATTGAGAATATAAAATCATACAATAACATAGGATATAAATCTATGGCATTGGTCAAGAAAAAGTATTACGTGAACCAAGTCAAATTTTAATGCTAGAAGCATTTTTACACATAAAAGATTATAATTTCCAATATGTAGATAAATTTATGCAAATCAACATTACATTATGTAAAGTATGTACACATTTAAGGAAATCATTGTTGCAATGAAAATTGTATTCTAAAATATTAAAAATTATTAAAGTTTTGAAATAAGTGAGTGGATATTTAAAATTAAAAAAAAAATGCAATGAGATAGGTTCTTACCAAATGCCAAAAAATAAACAAGGAGACCGATGATTATTGCTAGAACCAACACAACAGCTGCAACAAAAAGGGCAATCATCCATGGTTTCAAGGAATTTGTTCTTCTGCTTCGTATTGGTGGCCTTTTGAGAGAGAGTTGTACATTAAAAACAAACAGAACTTAAAGACTGGAATCTCAATTTCACATAGTTTTGGCATAGAATGTCTGTTTTTTTTGTTTTTACTTTAAAAAAATTTTTTTTGATGAGTAATTATTTTTTTTAATTGTTTAAAGTATTACATGTCTCCCTTTTTCCCAATTAACTCCCGTCCCTGAGGGCAAGCCTGCACCACCCCAGTGTCTGTCCATTGGTCATCCTAATATGCATGCATACAAGTCCTTTGGTTGATCTCTAACCCCTTCCTCCCCTGCCTTCTCCCCAAGGTTGGACAATCTGCTCAGTGCCACCTTGTCTCTGGATACATTTTGGTTCATCAGTTTATGTCGATCATTATATCCCACATATGAGTGAGATCATGTGATATTTATCTTTCTCCAACTGGCTTATTTTGCTTAGCATAATGCTCTCCAGTTCCATCCATACTATAGCAAATGATAAAAGTTCCTCCTTTTTTATAGCAGTGTAGTATTCCATTGTGTAGATGTACCACAGTTTTCTAATCCACTCATCTGCTGATGGGCATTTAGGCTTTTTCTAAAT
>NW_006283639.1:3561035-3564044 GCF_000327345.1 Myotis davidii
TTTTAATGTAGTCCCATTTGTTTATTTTCTCCTTAGTTTCCATTGCCCTAGGAGCTGTATTACTGAAGATACTGCTTTGGCATATGTCTGATATTTTGCTGCCTATGGAGTCTTCTAAGGTTTTTATGGTTTCCCATCTTACATTTAAGTCCTTTAACCATTTAAAGTTTGTTTTCGTGTTTGGTGTAAGTTGGTGATCTAGTTTCATTTTTTTGCACATATCTGACCAAATTTCCCTGCACCATTTATTGAAGAGACTGTCTTGATTCCATTGTATGCTCTAGCCTACTTTGTGCAATATTGATTGGACAGTGTCTTGGGTCTCTTTCTGGGTTCTCTGTTCTGTTCCATTGCTCTATATGTCTGTTCTTGTGCCAGTACCAGGCAGTTTTGAGAACCATGGCTTTGTAATATAGCTTGATATCTGGTATTGTGATCCTTCCAACTTTGGTCTTTTTTCTCAGAATTTCTGTGGCTTTTTGGGGTCCTTTTATATTCCAGATGAATTTTTGGAGAGTTTGTTCTAGGACTTTAAAATATGCTCTTGGTACTTTAATGGGGATTACATTAAATCTATAAATTGCTTTGGGTAGTATGGAAATTTTAATGATGTTGATTCTACTAATTCATGAACACGGTACATTCTTCCATTTGTTTAGAATGTGTGTTTTTTTAACTCTAGAATTTATGGTTAGCTCATATTACATTTGCTAACATTTGAATATGTTTTTCTATAAAGAATTTGACAAAATACTGTCAATAAAAACTCATTGATGATTGACTTTATATCTTGATTTTAAAAAGTCAGAATTACACCACAGTGACTACTTTTTCATATATCCCCCAGTTTATTACCTAGATGTTCTGAAATAGTTTTTCTTTGTAAATGAACTAATACCATATGTTGGGTTCATGTGCTTCATATCTCAATGATACTCAAAAAGTGAGGGCAAATGAACCACTCCTCTCATTCTAGCATGAAAAGACAGAGACTTTGAGTGACTACTGAAATCTGGAGGAGCTAGAATGCAGACTTAGTCTGTTAGGGCTCTTTTCACACATCTGTACATAAATCTATAATCTCCATTTATAAAAGAAGTAATCTGTAATGCATACAAAGAACATCTAAAACAGGACATGTAGAAGAAAATAGAAAAAGAACAATAAGGAGTAAATAATAAACAACACAAAAAGAAATTTATATACTAAACAAACAAACAAATACTGATAGATCAGAACTTAGGGATCCGAAACTTCATAGCATGAGAACCACTGGGGGTATATAATGAATATCTATTTCATCTATATATATATAAAAGCTCAGTGAACAAATGGCAGAATGACTAGAACAACCAGTTGACCAGTCACTATGATGTGCACTGACCACCAGGGGGCAGACACTCAAAGCAGGAGCTTCCCCTGGTGGTCAGTGTGCTCCCACAGTGGGAGCATCCACTCAGAGGGCAGGTCCACAGCCACTTGGCTGACCAGGATAAGTGGCACTCCCACAGCAGGCCAATCCCCACAGGCCACGGCCCCCACCAGTGCACAAATCCATGCACCGGGCCTCTAGTAGGACTATAAGATTCAAACCTGTGATTTTTTATAGATAATACTAGTGGCCCGGTGCACAAAATTCATGCACATTAAAAGGGATTAATTAGAGGAAATATTTTAATACTAGTAGCCTGATGCATGAAATTCATGCATGGGGGGGTCCCCTCAGCCTGGCCTGCAATGATGCCAGCATCTCTCAATGCGGACTGTGGCCAGAGGCCCCTGGCCTCCCTTCCTTATGTGCGTCCGGGGTGCAGACTCTGGCCCAAGGCCCCTCCCCTCCCCTCCTTTAGCACGGACTCCAGCCCGAGGCCCCTCTCCTTTCCTCTCTCTGCCCAACTGGGGTGCAGACTCTGGCCGAGGCCCCTGCCCTCCCCTCTCTTCACCCGGCAAAGCACACATGTTCAGCTTTAGAAGTTATTTACTTACTGATAGTAAATAACTTCTAAAGCTGAACACGTCACTGTAAGCCCAGCATTCCTCACCAGGGACTCTGGCCCCAGGTCCCTCCCCTCCCCTCCTTTGGTGTGGACTCTGGGCTGGCATCACAGCAAACCCGGAATCCCTTGCCGTGGACTGCGGCCCAAAGACCCTGCCCTCCCCTTCCTCTGCCCGGGAGGGGCATGGACACTGGGCATCCCTGGAGGCAGACCCTGTAAGCCCAGTGTTCCTTGTCATGTACTCTGGCCTGAGGCCCTGCCCTCCTCTCCCTCCATGCAGCCAGGCCAGTCACTGGACTTGTGTTGCCGGGGCAATGCCACCAGCGTCCCGCCCGGCCACTATAGGCGTTGCCATCTTTGTCGCAGAGTGACGGTTAACGAAAGTCTTGGGAGCCCATGGGCGTGGCTATGGCCTTGCCTCCTGGGGCTGGCGAAAGTCTTGGGAGCCCACGGCCATGGCTGCCATTACCTCCTGGGGCACTTGGCACCTACATATGCAAATTAATCGCCATCTTTGTCAGATAATTTGCATAGTCACTTGGATTGGCTGGTGGGTGTGACTTGTGGGCGTGGCTTCAGCATAGTGGCGGGACAGCTAATTTGCATGTTTCTCTTTTAATATATAGGATTGCTATTTGCCCTTTCTCTATAATAGAAGTATCAGAGATGAAAGAAAATTAGTAAAATGTATATGAAAATCTTCCTCCTGTCAGAGCCTGGGGCGCACTGCAGGACCCAGAGTTAAGTCCCCACCCACCCGAAGCACCTCAAAACCATGCAAGACCCAGACCCATCTGGCCCCACCCCCACTGGGTGAGATCCTAACCCAGCCAGCCCCACTCTTGTCAAGCTCGGCCAGGCAGAGGGCATAGCCTCAGGTCCCCTGGCCCAGTGCTGGGCGGAGGATGAGGCCTGAGGTCCCCCATCAAGCTCTGCCAGTCAGGGGGCACAGCCTGAGGTCCCCCAGCCTGGCGCCGGGGCGGGGGGTGTGGCCTGAGGTCTCCTGCCCTGG
>NW_006283639.1:3564105-3571975 GCF_000327345.1 Myotis davidii
TTGCTCTTTAAGGCTCGTTAGGGAAACTCTCAGCCTCCGGTGGGTGCAGCCATCTTGTGTTACAGAAACACCACCTCTGCTGTGGGCGCCGCCATCTTTGTGACAGCATGACAGTCAATTTGCACATTCCCTCTTTATTTGATAGAATTGTGTAGAATAAGGCCATATTTATTTGAGTAAATGATGAATCAATTTAAAGACAATTATTATTGAGACAATAATAATGTACCAGTAGCATGCAAATATGAGAAAAAGTATGAAAGTGATATGCAAATGACTGACATTTGGCAAACCTTTGCGGAAACAGGAAAATGTGACAAAGCTCTTCCCCCATCCCAGGCTCAGAGCCCACACCTAAAGACTAAACCTGAACACTTATAGAATCGAGGCAGGCTAGAAGAGGACCATCAGGGATTATACAGGAAGATCTAACCCATTAGAGAACTGGACAGGAATATTGTTCTGATAATTATAGATACTGCTTCTTTTTATCTTACAAGTACACATGGAAAAGAAGAAGGAATTGCCTTCTCTGGGATTGATAAATGGTGATATTAAAGTAGAAAATATAGGCCCTAGCTAAGTAATTGAAAATATAACTGAGGTGTGCCTTTGGCATCAATCATCTCAAAGGAGTAGGGATGCTCTTGTATCTTTGGATCTGGGCAAAGAAGCTAGAAGCAGTTTTGCCGCTCTATAACCTATAATCTAAGCTCTGATAAGTACCTTAGGTAGCATTAATTCTGAGTTCTGCTATATTTCTGGAAGGATCTAACATTATTCTGGTCTGCTACTCTTTGGTTGATGGCAAGACAAGAGTACCTGCATCAATCTGCAGATATCTAAATTATCATTAGAAAAGCTAGGATCCCACTGGGGCACAGTCAAAATCTAATGAACATATTTATCACCTTTATTTTTTATTTTTTAAATATATTTTATTGATTTTTACAGAGAGGAAGGGAGAGGAATAACGAGTTAGAAACATCGATGAGAGAGAAACATTGATCAGCTGCCTCCTGCATGCCTCCTACTGGGGATTGAGCCTGCAACCAAGGTACATGCCCTGGACCAGAACCAAACCCAAGACCATTCAGTCTGCAGGCTGACACTTTATCCACTGAGCCAAACTGGTTAGGGCTTATCACCTTTATTAATAGAGGATCATGGTTAATTATAAACTCATTCAGTTGACATTTGCTGATTTCTTCTCTTTGCCAAACACTTTTTGCTCAAGATTAAAAACTGAATAAGACATAGACTCCCATCTACAAGAATGTATTATTTAGAAACACATTAAGCAATGACTATAATACAAATGACAAATGCCATAACGGAATTATGCCCAAGAGAGGTAAGTGGGTTGATTTTGCTATGACAGGTAAATGAGTTAGTTTTGTCTTAAAGAAGTTGTCCTTTGAAGTTGGTCATGAAGGCTGAGAAATAGAAATTGGCAAAGATGACATGTACCACAGGCAGAGGGAACAACATTAAAAAAGACAAGGAAAGATGAGTCAAGGAGAAGGACTTCTCAAGGACATACTTGAGAAAGTAGAGTTTATGAATGAGAATAGAGGTAAGCTTAACGCATGTTTCCATTAGTTAACTTAGTAGAAATTTATTGATCATTACCTTGTACAAAGTAGGGGAATGTAAAAAACATCTTAAATATATCCTCCTCTCAAGGTGTAGTCTTATAGAGGAGAAGGAGCACGATGCACACAAATTGCTACCAGAGTCACAGAGAGTTTCTAAAAGAATCTTGAAGAAAAACTAATTATTTCTCTTTGGAGGAGATAATGGCTGCAAATAGTGATAATTTTTTAAAGCTTGAAAATGCTGAACCCATTTTTTCACTGTCTTCTCTCTGGGTCAGATAGGACAAACCATCCCTAAAGGAGGAGCTTGTTTTGCAACAAAGTTCTCATCTTCAGAAGCATATAGTTTCCCACTGAACTGTTCTATTTCTAACACCAGAAACATTGTGACTGAATTGCAGACTTAGGTATGTGTAAACCAAAATTAATTTTAGACTGTAATAAAAAATAAGGAGCATTTATTTGAGCAAATGGAGCTGCAGCCTAGGAGACAAATTCAGGTAGCAACTTAAATTGTGTTCCCCTGAGACAGAGTGGAAGTCACTGGCCATTTATAGTGAAAGTTCCCACCAAGATTCCCAATTAGGTCTATTTTATATAAATGAAGTACCAAATTGTGCAATTCTGATTGGATGGGGTAGAAAGACAAAACCAGGGCTTCCTCTGTGTTGGTTGACTCATGTGACTCATTCGTTGACTCATGTGGGGCATAGTGTAGGAAGCTGAGAGTTCAGTCTGAGATCCTCCCCATTTTTGCAGTACATGAGGAGCCCCTGCCAGCAAATGGCTGCTGGGCTCTTATCCTATATAATATAGAGGTAATATGCAAATTGACCACCACATCCTTATACAAGATGGCTGCCCCCGTGTGGGCACAAGATGGCTGCCATAGATGGCCTGCAGGGGAGAGAAGTTAGGGGCAACCAGGTAGAGGGTGATCAGGCTGGCAGGCAGAAGCAGTTAGGGGAAATCAGGCAGGCAGGCAGGCAAGAGGTTGGGAGCCAGTAGTCCCAGATTGTGAGAGGGATGTTCAACTGCTGGTTTAAACCGGCAGTCAGACATCCCCTGAGGGGTCCCAGATTGGAAAAGGTGCAGGCTGGGCTGAGGTACATCCCGCCCAACCGCGCCCCATCCCCCCAGAGCATGAATTTTGTGCACTGGACCTCTAGTTATTTATAAAATGTGGACCCTTGGTTGACTAAGGGGAATCCATCTAAGCAGGTAAATTCCATTTTGAGGTTTACATTAAATGAATCTTTCTTTTGGGGGGTCCACATATAAATAATAAGTAAAAATTTACATTTATTTCCTTAACCAGGCAGCCATGACTTATAATATTTATTCTTGGATGTTTTAAAAAAACTAAAATAAGATTTGATTTTCTCCCTAGTTTTTAGTACTAATATAATTTTAACTTACACATTGACTAGTTTCAATGAGTAATTTCAGGGGTTATTCTGTATTAGTAGAGCTTGCACTTCATACATATTAGGTAAATGTTTGTCCACTAAATAAGAGAATGTGTCTTCAGGTAGTAGGTAACCCTAAATTATTTACAACACAAAAACTATTATCAGAGTTTTGCTAGAGATGAGTTTTTCAAACATAGCAGGAGGGGAAAGATTAAGCAGTTACTTGGAATACAATACAAGTTTTATAATTACAAATTGCTAAAGGACAAGTCTCTTTTCTTTCTTTATTGGCCTCTTTCTCCCCCTAACCATTGTAATTCAAAACTTTTAATTTGGCCAGCCTATCCCAGCAAGATGACTAAACAGGTTCATTGTAATACAGGAAAATACAGCCTTAGAGAAACTTTTGACATTCAATCAAAAGAAAAATATGTGACCTCATCTTTGAAGTACTCCTGCCAAAGCAAAGATGAGCAGTGATGAAAGCTACCCACTCAGCAGGTCAGTCTAGAAATTTTTTCACAAAGAAGAGAAGCATTTTGAAAAGTGTCTTCTATTTAATCTCTTCCCTACCTTTATGTAAATTCTGAGTGGCTCATTACCCAGACGGTCTCCTGAGGAGGTACTTCTTGACCTCAATAAAATAGAATCAACTCCTCTGGCTCTTTACTTTTTTAAAAACATATATTTTATTGACTTTTTACAGAGAGGAAGAGAGAGGGGTAGAGAGTTAGAAACATTGATGAGAGAGAAACATCGATCAGCTGCCTCCTGCACACCTCCTACTGGGGATATGCCCGCAACCAAGGCACATGCCCTTGACTGGAATCGAACCTGGGACCTTTCAGTCTGCAGGCCAGTGCTCTATCCACTGAGCCAAACCAGTTAGGGCCTGGCTCTTTTTAATGTACCTTTACCGAGGTACATCTTCAGGGCCTATTCTCTTAGATAGCTCTCCTGACATCTGTTTTTGTTTTTTTTTCTGGGTGCTTTTAAATTATTTATATTATCAAATGTTGTCACTCAATGAGTCAAGGATGAGGAATAAAAGGATTTCTTTTTGCCACAGCAGTGGCCACATGAAAGAGGTTGTTCAGTATAGTGGTTAAGAGTGTGAGTTCTGCAGCCAGCTGAAATGATTGCCTATCCCAGCTCCCCTACTGTGGGCCATGGGCAGTCATTCAACCTCTATGCCTTAGCTTCCTCATCTATAAAATGGAGCTAAAATTACCCACCTAATGGATATTGCACCTTCTGCAGAGACAATTGAGTTAATATAAGTAAGAGCACTTAGAATCATAACTAAAACATGGTGAGGGCTTAGGAGTTTTGTTTATTTTATTATTTTTACTATCAAAAGCAGCAGAGAAATGATAACCAAGGAATGCATACTGGGGTAGGGTGAGTTGGTGGAAAGTGTGCGCTGGATGGTAGATGTGCTGCTCTTGAAAGAAAGAGGAGGGAACTTGTGCCTAGGATTTTGGGATCTGAGTGACTGTGTACAAACTATGCACAGGAAGCAATCTGGGAGCCTAGCAAAGCCCTGATGATCTCCAAGGGGGTTTCCAGCAGAGAAGAGGTTTAAAGCTTAGGGAAAGGGCCTCTAGAGCCTTCAAGAGTAGTCAATCACAAGGCTCAGAGGTAGCCATCTTGTGGTGAGCACATTTTGGAGCATCCTTGGGAAAAAGTTACTGGACAACAACAATGGGTATGAGAAAGTTTAAGACAAGACAAGATGGGTGAATCATGTAGCTGGGGTTTTAATCTACTGCCTGGAGAAGACAGAGAACTCTGGAAAAAATTGTTATGAAAATATCAGGAGGTGGGGGGTGTTATTATTCATAATAGCGGTGGCTTAACAATGATGACAATGATCACTTTAATTGTACCACCAGATAGGATGAGACTTTTATAAAATCTATGGTGTGAGTAGGAATACTAAAAGTTGTGCATAAGATTAAATTAACATTCATGCTTCCTCTTATATTTCATGTTCTGACAAGCTGTGTGTCTTGTTTCTTTAACCCTACATTATGCAAATAAGAAAGGCATGTTTCATAAGTGAAAAGTTGATTGATGTCATAATTAAAATAACTGGTGTTTTAGTTGTGAAAGAGTTCAAAAGGAAATAATCAAGGTCAGGAGTGCTACTCTTCACATCTCTGTTTATTAATACAAATTTACATGGTGAGGTCCCACGAGAAGCTGTTCGTTGAAGGAAATTTTAGAGTATTGAAGACAAAAAAGAATTGACCTGAGCTATTGAAGAAAAGGCGAGTGTCCCAAGCAGTACTTCCTACCCACTTTGGCCAATATTGCTTCAGTTTTATTGGTACATTTTCCTGCTTTCTTACTAATGTTTTTAATTAATCATCACTTATCCTTAATCATCTTGCTTCCTACTGTGATTTAGCAACAAATTTTGACCTCTAGAAGAAAGTGGGCCTTGTTTTGAATGTTAATACATGCAAAAATGTATTAGCTATAAATCTTTTCTAATGAGCAAGTCCTGCTGTCACTTGTATGTGACAGTTGGGGATCATTTTAATATAAAAAATAAAATTTGAAATGTGAAAAGAAAATTAAATCAGGCTTTTCTTGAGCCTGAAAGAACTATTTAATTCTGCTGGAGATGTCACACGAATGCCAAAGAAAAAGATAATGATAGTTAGATGACTTGGAGAGCTTCAGTGAACACTAGCTGTCAGGAGCTTTTACTTTTAATCAAAACTCACTTTTGAGCATCCAGAGTCTTTTAATGTCTCCTTTCTGCCTTTTTTCCTGCCTTACTTTTCTCTCTCTTTTCTTTCTTTCTTTAATGTCTATATTGATATATAATTAACATAACATATATTTCACTCACTTGAAGTATACTATTCAGTGACTCAATATGTTCAATGTTGTAGAACCATCACCAAAACCAATTTTCAAACATTTTATCTCCCAAATAGAAAACCCATACCCATTAATAGGCACTCTCTATTGCCCCCAAACCTAAGCAACTGCTAATCTACTTTATGTTGCTATGGATTTGTATATTAGAGACATTTCTTATGAATAGAGCCATTTAATGTGTGGCCTTTTTTACCTGTCTTCTTTCACTTAATACACTATTTTCAAAATCCATCAATGTGATATTATGGGAGTTAAGACTGCGTGCCTTTTATTGCCAAATAATATTCTATTTTATGGATATACTATATTTTATTTATATATTAATCAGCTGATGGATATTTGGTTTGTTACCACTTTTTGGCTAGTATAAATGCTGCTGTGAATATTCATGTTTAAGTTTTGTATGGACTTGGGTTTTCATTTCTTTGGCATGTATGTCTGAGAGTTGAATTTCTGGGTCAGATGATAAATCTGTTTAACATTTAGAAAAATTGTTAAACTTTTCTAAAGTGTCTACACCATTTCATATTCACATCAACAATGTAAAAATGTTATAATTTCTCAACATCTTCACTAATATTTTTTTTCTTTACTGTCTCATAGTGGGTTTTTTTTTTCTTCCTTCTACTTCGTTCTTCTGCCTCATTCTTATCACAACACTCTCCTTCTACCTTAGTCTGTTCATATCTTTTTCCTGTCTCCCTATATTTTTTATTTTTAATCACATTTTGAAAAACAAAAATAAGAATTAATAAAATTATTTATAATTTTCCAGTTACTCTCTCTGAACCTTCAAATCATATGTAGCTCCCTCTCCACAACTCCCTCACCTAATAGGTCTAACTTTGAATTGTCTTCCATATTTGCCCCCTTTGTGCATTTTCCTAACACCATGCCACCTACCTCAGGCATTCAATGTGTTTTATCTGGACAATCACTATAGCCCTTAATAGATCCTTTATCTCCAGATAATTTCCTCTCAAATGCATTCTATACTGTTGTTGCCAGAATTATCTTCCAAATATACATTTTGTTAAAAAATATTTTTATTGAATTTATTGGGGTGGACCTCCTATATAATAATCCTATATAATAAAAGGCTAATATGCAAATAGACCAAATGGCAGTATAACCAGTCGCTATGACACGCACTGACCACCAGAGGGCAGACACTCAATGTAGGAGCTGCCCCCTGGTGGTCAGTGCGCTCTCACAGGGGGAGCGCTGCTCAGCCAGAAGCCAGGCTCATGGCTGGCGAGTGCAGCGGTGGTGGCGGGAGCCTCTCCCACCTCTGGCAACACTAAGGACCCTCCGGGTTGTCCACCTGCCGGCTTAGGGCAGGGAGCAGCCCTAAGCTGGCAGCCGAACATCTCTCGACGGGTCTCAGGCTGCGATAGGGGACCACCCCTCCAGTGCATGAATGTTGTGCACTGGGCCTCTAATATGGAAATAAAGATGCGCCACAGCTGAAATCTCAGTGTTCTCTGACAGCCATGTCTCTGAACAGAGCGTCCCAGCACAGCAAGAGCAGTCAAAATAAACAAGCCATGGAAATTTCACTCATGGAAATAAAATACATTACTGAATAAAAAGTGACTAGAGGCCTGTGGTGGGGTCCTTAACTGGGTAGCAGGAAGTCATCTGTGAAGAGAGGCCATTGGATCTTAGAGACTAATTATGGGGAAATAACTTTTAGAAGAACTAGGAACAGACACCCAGGTGGCAGCAAGTTCCTGGAGCTGAAAAAGGAGTAGCTTGTTGAGTTCCTGAAAGAAATGAGGCTAGTGTTGCTGGATCCTGGTGGGTCCAACAAAGACTAGAGAAGGTTAAACCAGAGAGACAGGCAAGGACCAAATCATGGGGCCCCTGAAGGCCATGGCACGATGTTTTTAATTCTAAGGTTATAGGAACCCAATGGACAATTGTAAACATGAGAGGGCATGATATATTTTCCGTTTTTAAAAT
>NW_006283639.1:3572217-3583609 GCF_000327345.1 Myotis davidii
TTTTCTGTCTCATTATTTGTGCCAATGACCTTGTTCTCCTCCTTACTTCAGCTGCCCACTCTCATACTCATATTGTCTATACAGTGGGGCCTTGACTTACGAGTGTCCCGACTAACGAGTTTTTTGAGATACCAGCTGTCTCTCAGCCGATTTTTTGCATTGAGTTGATAGAGTAATTTGAGTTATCGAGCCCCTTAATGAGCTCCTTAACGAGCTCAGTCTCGTAATGAATTAAACTCATAAGTCAAGGTCCCACTGTACTGTTATTCTCAACAGCTTCAATTTCTCCATAATCTAAATTTTAATCATCCAACTCTTCAACTACCACCACTCATCTTTCCAGCTCACTGCCTTTGTACCCTGACTTGAATCCCACTGGCATTTATATATGTTTCACTATCTCCCCTCATTCTCATGCTGGCAGTGCTCACTTACCCAGGATAAATCCCATGGTTCCTCATTATACTCATCCCCTGGCATATATCTTCATTCCTATAATCCTTTCTCAGTCATAATCATGTAGTAAAATTCCAAATTCAACTTTCTAGATACTTTGTGATTACACAACTGTGGCTGGGGAAAAAATGATCAACTATGCTGATGACTCTCACTTTAAATGCAGGACCACTAATCGTACATTGGCCCTTAGTGCTTTCTGGTCATCATGCTAATTATTACTCTCTCTTTCTCCTGTGTGAGAAATAAACAATTATTTTATACCTTCTCTTCTCAAGTCTCCAATAACTTCTCTTTCAACCTCACCCTTGGCTAATGACCTTGATTCCATTTTACTGAGAAAATAGAAATGACCAGAAGAGAGCATCCACAAACTCCCACTAACTCATATGCCACCCCATCTGCCTTTTTTATGGCTTATTTCTGTGCCATGTTCTCTGCCTTTCTTCTTGTTACAATAGTAATACTGAAAAGACTGCTTGGCCCAAAGTGGACAATACATTCTTGTTAATTCATTGACCTGACAACTGTTTTTCTGCAAAGACTATAAAATGTAAGTGAAGGGGTTGTGAGACACGGAGTGAAAACACTGGCTTCTTGTCATATCCTCCTAGAATTTTTAGACTCACTTTGTAAATAGGAAGTAAAAAATTTAGAAAATTATTACAATAATTAAAAGGAAAATTGCCACTTTCTCTTAATTGCCCAGACGGGTTTTTCAGTATATCACTCATCTATATAATCCGGTCTGTATGTGATCTATCAAATATTAAGAAAGTTCTCTATGTTGCTTTCTCATGAACAAGAAAGAACCTGAGAGTTGCCTATTTTTTATTATTGGGTTGCATCTAATGTATGCATTGTACACTATTATGGGTTAGGCTCTTAGGAAAGTATATAAAGACAATGCAATAATGGACTAGTTGTGCATATTTGTGATATTCCACTTCTTCTAGCCAATCCTGCAAACTCGCATAGTCTTGAACAGAAAATAAGCAATATTTCACTCATGTTACTTTTTTCTTAAGAGTTTGCTTTGGTCACAGACGCCTCACCAGCTCTCTGAAGAGAGGTTGCATGTGTGGTGAAAAGCGACTGGGCTCTTTTTAGATGTAATGCCTCCATACTCACTATCATGTGGCCTTGCCTCATTTACTAGAGCTGATTTTATTACTCTGTAAAATGCAGATGATTCCCACAGAGATATTATGAGAACTGAGATAGTAAGTGCTCACTCAATGTTAGTGATTGTAATCAGCCTTGATTAAAGAGTGGCTGTTACTGACTGACCCTACTGAACAAAATTATATGGTTTGGAAAGTCTGTACAATTAATAGCTGCTCTGACCAAGGCTGTTCCATCAGTGTGTAGAGGTCACACTCATTTTGGAGATTCCTGTCTACATGGGAACCAAGGGATCTCTATCCAGGTAGTTTTTTTGTTCCTACTTTTCTATTACTCACCCTTACGTTTCAGTGGCAAAATACCTGCCAGAGAGTAACTCTATGACCTCAGTTAAATATATGTGGCACTTATACATATCTGATGAGCTATCTTAATTGTTGAGAGTTCTTTATGTCTGTGTTTGATAAATTTGCACAGTATAATCACAGTCTCATGAGAGTGCTTTTGGGGAATCTTAGGGCCCCTAAAAATAGGGAGTGGTACTTTACTCAAACTTGCTCCACCTTATTCCAAACAGGTTTGGAGAGCAAAGGGTGGGGTGTAAGGGTAACATAGGTCATCCTAACAATAGTAATAATGATGGTAATATTTTTTATTTAGATAGCACTTTATAGTTCTTAAAGAGTTTGAGCATACCCTGTAACACTCAACATTTCTGTAAGGTTCATATGGCAAATATGTCCATTTTTCAACTGAGACTAAAATGATTACCTTAAGAACTTGAAAGTGCCAATTACTTGAGCCCACCTAAGTTCCCTCTTTTCTATTTGTGAACATTTCCTCTGTAGAACATAGAATCTAATCCAAAATTATAGCACAACAATGACCAATGGGATATGGTAGAAAAATAGAAGCTTGGAAACAGGGAGATAAATTTTGCTGAGAAAAAATTGCACTAAAAAATAATTTTACTCTTAACTAAGATCCAGAGTCTGGAAGAACCCCAAGACTCATCAGAGCAGTACATGGCAGCAATTAAGAGCTTCTAGTACTTTGTAGAGTAACTTTGGAAACCAAAGCCTTACAGCGGAGCTTCCCAGCAGACCATATGGGAGAGGCATGCCTGGGTCACCTGGTGTATGAGTCTTAAAATGGTGAGATCACCAGCTGTCTGGACAGGGCACCCCCAAAAAAGGTGGTGGCCAGAAAATGATTATTCCTCTTGGAGAGACTTAAAACACTTTAGCGAGGAGAGTTAATTCACTTATAAATAGGACACAATAAACCATTCTTTTGGGTCTGTTTTTTAAGAATCTGACTAGGGACTCAAATCAAAGAAATATAATGAACCCCTAGAAAATCAACTGGTCATTTGTTACACAAGTGCGTCTGGCACAAGGGTCATGACCAAATCCTACTTTAAAATACTAAACTCTCTTCTCCACTGAGCCCACTAGCAATGATTACCTTTTACATTTGGAATCTTTTGTAGTTTTTCATGATGTTTATCTCAGTACAGAGGTAAAAATCAGCTAATGACACATATCTATTAACTGGAGGAATATTGATTCAAAGTTAGTTTGTTCTAATCTCAAACCCAGTGCTTCTTTCACAGTGTTTGTTCTAAGCTGCTCTTTATTTTGTAACAAAATTATTGAACTAATTTGAATTTGAATTTATTAATTTTTCATAAAATAAAATGTTTTTAGAGAGGGTTTGGGTATTTTGCCAGAGAGTCACTA
This sequence comes from Myotis davidii, assembly GCF_000327345.1. Taxonomy (NCBI): domain Eukaryota; kingdom Metazoa; phylum Chordata; class Mammalia; order Chiroptera; family Vespertilionidae; genus Myotis; species Myotis davidii. The sequence goes on from NW_006283639.1 coordinate 3,575,541, forward strand.
CTTGAATTTGAATTGCAAGAATTATAAAAGGGGGACCTATGTAATATTTTCAACAATAAAGATTTAAAAAAATAATTCTAGAAGATTCCATTTGTATAAACTTGAAAGGATTGGGAAATACATATAATTACTATCAAAACAATATTTAATTGTTGTAATTGTAAAAAACAATAACAATAAAATTTAAAAATAAAATTATTCATAAAATTTCACCCTGCCTTGTTTGTGATATATTTTATACCTACTGAAGCATATATATTACCCTCTTTATAAACCTGTAAATAAGCATTTGTTTTCTAATTAATCATTTGTAATTTTCATTTTTCTTGAGAAAGTCAACCTGGTCAAAAACAAAACAAAACACCTATTACATTAACTAAGAAGGCATTCTGCTTTGTTAGTCTAATAATCCAAGTCTAGAATTGCCCTCTCCTACTTTCCTACTACTAAAAATGTATAGTAGGGATTCATCCTATTTAATAAAAGACAAAGATGCTAATTGTCCATACCTTCATTACGCCCATCAGCCAATCAGAGTGATATGCAAATTAACTGCCAACAAAGATGGCGGCTAGTTTGCATACTGCAGACAGGGTGCGCCAGTGCGAGCTGCCATCCGGGCCCCATGTGCGGCCCTGGGCGGTGGGGCTTAGGTGGCTGGATTGCGCTGCCTAAGCCCCACCTCCAGCCGGGACCCCATGGCAATCCGTGAGCAGGAAAGCACGGCCTGAAGGCAGCACCCAGGAGGGCCTGCCCCTGGCTCACCCTGGTGATTGGAGAGCAGAAAAGTACAGCTCACAGGCAGCCCCCAGCAGGGCCTGCTCCGCGGTTGCCGTGGGGATCAGAGAACACGAAAGTTCTGCCTGCAGGCAGCCTCCATTAGGCAGCACCCCGGAGGGCCTGCTACCTGGTCACCATGGTGATCCACCAGCAGGAAAATGCCCCCTGCAGGCAGCATCCAGCAGGGCCTGCCCCTGGGTCTCCGCGGCGGCGATCCGTGAGCAGGAAAGCACAGCCTGCATGCAGCATCCCACCCTGGCCACAGCTCAAGGGAGAGAACAACAGGCAGTAGAGGCCAGAAGCCTGAGAGAGCAACACAGAGGGGCTCCTGCTCCAAGCCTCGAAGATGTGGCTGGGGGCAGGACCCCAACAGACACACACACACACACACACACACACACACAGGGGGTGCCTGCTCCGAGCCTCAGATCTGGCTGGGGGCAGGACGCCAGCACACACACACACAAACACATACACACACTCACAAACACACACACAAACACATACACACACACACAAGGGAGGGACTGCTCTGAGCCTCCTACGCACCTGGGGGCAGGCCCCCAGTGGGGACACACACACACACACACACACACACACACGGGGTACCTGCTCTGAGCCTCTGATGCGGCTGGGGGCAGGCCCCCAGTGGACACACACACACACACACACACATAGCACCTGCTCCAAGCCTTCGATGTGTCTGAGGGCAGGCCCCCAGCGGGGAGACACACACACACACACACGAAGCCTGCTCTGAGCCTCTGCTGCCAGACTGTGGTTGTCAGTAGGACATCCACTGAGGGCTCCTGGACTGTGAGAGCGGCAGGCTGGGGTGAGGGAACCCCACACCCCAGTGCACGAATTTTGTGCACTGGGCCTCTAGTTATACTATATTATAAGGTCTCATCCAAATGCTCTATTTAAAATGTTCATTTTCTATCCTGCTTAAAATTAATTATTCTTTCAATGAGTTGTTATAGTGTTTTCCAAATTTCAGTTGCAATCGTCATAATTTTGTGATAAGCACTAATACCTCTAAATCAATTTCCTTAAATTTGTAAAATGGAATCACTTTTAATATAGCCAATCCCTAAGCAAGAACATTCACCAAATACGGAGTTTGATATAGTAGCTTTATTTTCTTGTATAAATATTAAAATAAATCCTACCTAAAGTTATCTCATATATCACCAGCAGCACAAGTACTGACCTTTTAGGTCAGTGGTTCTCAACCTTGGCTGCACATTAGAATCACCTGGGAATCTTTTTAAAATCCTGATTTCTGGGCCCCTTCTCCGGAAATTCTGTTTCTTTGTTATGGAGTGGGGCCACAACATTAGTAACAAAGAAACAGAATTTCTGGAGAATGAGGCCCAGAAATCAGGATTTTAAAAAGATTCCCAAGTGATTCTAATGTGCAGCCAAGGTTGAGAACTACCGTTTTAGGTAATGGTGCTACAGTGCATTGATTACACCTGTGCTTAACCTTCATTCAATTTAAATTGAATTATATTTGTTACTGCTCATTGTTCTTTTTTAACCCCTTACCAGTGATCTTGCTTCCTTTATTCCTCCACCATGTGCCCAGTTACAAGTCTTTTTGTTGGTAGCAATTAGTACCTCTTTTGATGTTGAAATGAAATAACTTGGAGCTCATCTCATTGTTATTTAGATAGTTGGTTGGCATAAGAAATATTCTCAGTATTCACTCACTATGTCCCCTATGTATGAGCCTGAAATTCTCTTTCTAGTTCATTCACCAAACCTAAGGATCATGATTGCATTCTAACTCAGTAATATGTCAATACCGAGAAAATATAGAAGGAAGTTATGTTTAGATTACTGATAAATTGTGAAATATAATATAGTCTGAGCTGTGAATTTTGTGAAAAAAGATTTATTATAGATGGATAGGCCAATTGTAATTATAGGCTACAAACTACTCTTTTATAAGTCTATAAGATAAGATAATTATTACACATTACTTAATCCTACAGGGACATTTAAGTATTATACTATGCCAGAAGCTAATTCCAGCATGTCATAAATGAAAAAGTTTCATGAAAAGGTTGATGGAATTTGGGGACTCAGCAAGGGCTGAATCACATATGTTATTTCCTGTTGGAAATGGCTAAGGGCATTTCCCCAAACCTGAAAAGGATGCACAAATTATTGCTTGCTGCCAGACAGCTGAGGGCATTTCAATCTACATGTTATTGCCTCCTGCTGGCCAAACACCTGAATAGCCGTAGGCAATTTCCCTCAATCTGACAATTGATTCTGTATACTAAACCTTGCCCTTTGATATGTATATCTACCTTGCTTTAGGACAATTTGTGTTAATAAAAAGCAAGGGTCCAAAGATTCAAGAGAACTTGGTTTATTTAGCCAAGCTCCTCTGGCCCCCCAAATGACTTCCAAAATTATTTTTCGTCTCTGGACTCTTTAAAAATTTACACACAGTGCCTTCTTCAGATTCCCGAATCCCTTCTAGATGCTGGATTAAGACCCCCGACAGTACTAGGTCAATACTAGTCAAAAAACTAAAAACATTAAGTGCACTACTTACATTCCACATGATGAGGATAACTCTCCTTATAAAAAACTGCCTTATTTAAATAAATTATATACTTTTCAATGTTTTATTGTCTTTGCTTGTAAAATTTCTGGAGCTAAGAGATTAGAAAAATCAGTTACACATGATCGTGGGTTATATTTACTCTTTGCTATTATATTTATGAATGAGATATCTATTTCCTAAAAATGACATACAGAGGCAGAAATCATCAAGGGAAACACTAAATTGGACTACTTAAATAAAAGAAAGAGATAAAACTAAGTCAGCATAAAATCTTCTGTTGATCTAGTTTTCAAAAGCAAAAATCAAGGGGCAAAATGTAAGTTATATACTTACAAATATGAAAAGAAAAAATTAATTTATCAGCATAAATACAAAGCCATTACATATACATTCATTATAATATAACAATTTTACTTTTTCATTTAAAAATGCTAAGTTCTGTGTGAAATGCTTCATTGTATTTTTAGCACCTGGAATATGATAGATACTCTAGAATTTTTTATTGAATAGGAAGAGGGAAAAACCCAGAGAAGAACGCTAAAGAAAACTAAGATTTAGAATGTGGACAAAGAATGGTGAATCCTGGAAACCTCATTAAGAAAATAAGGAAGAAATAAGAAGGAAAGTAACTGTGGTATGATAACAATGGATAAAGGATATTCAAGGAGGAATTGATATATGCTCTTGAGAAATCAAATATAATAAAAATGTAGAATATCCATTGGATTAAGCAATAGTGAATCACTGGTGACCATGAGAGGAAAAGAAACAGAATAGTGGAATTATAAACCAAATGTCAGTGGATTTGGGGGAAAATTGTAAATGTGGAGAGAGGACTGTGGATATTAACATTTTTTTTCATGAGTTTGACTATGGATAGAAAGAGAGAGACAAGTCATCAAGGCATATGTAGTTAATGGAGGGTTTTATTTTCTTGTGAATGGAACAATTTTGAGTATACTTATAATAGTGTAGACTAGCCAGTAGAGGTCCGGGGGTTGAGAGGAGAATTGGGTTGAGAGTATATTTGAAAGTTTGTGGATTCTCAACTATTATCTTTGCAAGTATGAAATTGACATTTGTGTAGATCAAAAGTTGAACCATTTTCATATAGTTCAACATAAGAGATTGGAAAACTTGGATAAACTGTAGGAATCCTCCAAAGAGCATGAATGGATATAGGTAGGTTTGTTGGTTCATTGTCAAGAAGTTGAATGAATTGTTATCTAATTGATCAATTGATCAATCATTTTATCTCTTTGAAGTAGATGAAACCAGGAAAGGACACATGGTGAGAACTTGGAACTTTGAGGAGACTAGAGAAGTTGAAAATAATCATTGTGAAAACTTGGAATATTAACTAAGATGATATAGTAGGAATAGTGGTAAGAGTTGAGAGTTCAAATGAAATGGCACTTCCAGCACATTTGAGAGATTTTCTGTAACATTCTTCAGTGATCTGGGCAGAGGTTCATTGTTCAGACAGCTGTATTCTCTCTAGAATATATTCAGGTATGAATGATGAAAGAAATAAGGGATAAGAATATTTAGTGGAGTTTAAGACAAAATTCAAAAAAATGTTGAAATTAAGGATCATAAAAGAAACAAAGCTGAATGAGTGAGTGAGTGTGTGTGTGTGTGTGTGTGTGTGTGTGTGTGTGTGTGTGTGTTTGATGTGGATGACAACTGATAGATATGAAGAATTCATAGAGTGGAGCTAATGTTTTTTTAAATGATGCATTAAAAGCAACTGAGTCTGTGAGAAGGAAGTTTAGAATAGTGTTAGTTGTCTAAAGTTATGATTCAGAGAGAGTAATTTCAAGTTATGACAAAGTCTAAGGTGTGGACATCAAAGTAATATTTGGAGAGAATTATAGAGATGAGAATATCAAGGAAATAGATGAGTAGGATATTGAAGATCAACCACCTGGGCACTGATACTACGTGGGGTAAACCTAGGACTTGGATTACAGAAGGAGATAGGGAAGCAGTGTCAGTCTTTAATAAATCATGGCATAGTCATGGGTCCATAAGACAGTGATGAGGAAGAAAAGAGGGTGGAGAGAAGAATTGTTCAAGCCTCAAAAGAACAAAGCAATTTTCAAAGGTATACTATAGAGAGTAATGGTCTGAAGTGGCATTAAGGAGTGAAAGGGCAAAGACTAAATCTTCAATAATAGGGCTGTAAAAATGCTATGTTGTGAGAAAAAAAATACCCGTATTTTAATTTTCTAAGTATGTAGGGAATATTCAGGAAAAAGAAGTTTAGGTTATAGAGTATTTTGTTAATTGTGAGATGGTATTCCAGAAAGTGTGAAAGTATAGAAAACAATTTATCCTAAAGAAAGAATTTTAAAATTTTGAATGTATGCTAAAAATTAGCCAGAAGGGTGTTCATTATTAATGTGTTGTTTACAAATTTATTAAGATTGAAAAATAGAAAAGAACAGTTTTAAATTAAAGATAATCTATCATAACATTTTCCTGTAAAAATACTTAACTGTATATAAAACAGATATGTCTGTATCTTGCTAATCTTATTTTTAAAAAATATATAATAGAATATGAATGTGTATATGTATATATGTATATTTGCATATATGCATAATATGTATGCATAAGTTCTGATAAATTTTACATTGTATTTTTAAACTTGGAATTATGCTATTTCAGAGATACTCTTTTTAAGGGCCATCTGTATTTTTTTGTATCTAGTCCTACATTGTCAGTGCTGAACTCCTAGAGCCCAAGGCTCTATTACAGAAAATGAGTATGGCCTGTCATTTAAATGACAAGTTTGATTTACAAATAAAAATCATTAGACCCTAACGATTTATTTTATCATAATTGAATATTTATTTTATTTTTTCACTTGACATAGTCCTTTTGTTATACATCTCAAACTTGTTTTAACAATGTGGGAAATAGCTTAAAATTCACTAATGGGTGTTACTTTATGAAAAAGACTCTAGGTGGTGCCAGAGCTGGGGTGGGTAGTTTGGTAAAAAGAATGAAAGTGATCAAAAGGTACAAACTTGCAATCTATATATATAAAAAGCCAGTGTCCGTGACAACCAGGATGACCAAATGACTGGTCACCACGAAGTGCTTTGACTTCGGTCCCTGCCTCCTGCCCGCAGGCTCAGATGGATCAGCAATGGTGAACAGAAGGATTGGTGTGGGTGGTGGGAGGACTGGGCTGGCTGTGAGGCCGTTGGGATCACCAGCTCATCCCCAGCTGCTCAGGGGCTCAGGCCCACAGGAAAGCAGGTGCCCCAACTGCACCTCCATGCCTGTGAACCCAGCCAGCTGCTGATGGAACGTGCTGCCCGCTTGGGGCCGCTCACGCCCGGGTGGGTAGGTCATGGGCACACCCCGCAGCTTCCATCAGCGCCTCAAACCCCAGCACCAGTGGCGGGGGCAGCGGCACCTGCATGAGCAGCCCTGAGTGGGCAGCCATTCGATCAGTGGCAGCCCGGTGCACACGCATGGAGGTGAAGTCTCTGGCGCATGCTTTCCTGCAGGCCTGAGCTCCCGAGCAGCCGAGCAGCCAGGGATGAGCTGGTAATCCCAATGGCCTGACAGCCCGGCAGCAGAGGCAGCTTTTGGCCTGGGGACTGGCGAACGGGCAGAAGATGGCCCTGATTACAGGAGTCTAGGCCTAGGGACCCTACCAATGCTGAGCCTCTAGTCTATATATATATAAAGCCCTAATATGCAAATAGACCAAACGGTGGAATAACCGAACAACCAGTCGCTGTGATGTGCACTGACCACAAGGGGGCGCATGTGGAACATGGCAGGCTTTGGCAGCAGGGGGCAGAGTGCAGAACATGTGGGCATTGGCTGCAACAGGATGGTGGAGCAGGTGAGTGGGGGCTTCAGACCAAGGCGGGGCACCGGTCACTGTCATCGGGGCAAGCCTCTGGTGGTTACTGAAAATTCTTTGTTCTCAGGCACCGTGGTCCCACCCTGCGCTCACACCTGCTGCTGGCACGAGCCCCGCTCACACCTGCTGCTGGTGCCTGTGCTGCCACTTGCACCTGCTGTCAGCGCCTGGCACTGGCCCTGATCACTCAGTGTCATCAGCAGGTGTGAGTGGTGGCTGCTGGCCTGATCACCCCTCAGGGCTTCTCCACCCTCCCCTGCTCCTGAGGGGCAATCAGGGCCAGCAGCCGCCTCTTGCACCCACTGCCAACACTGGCCACCACTCGCACCCGCTGTCTGCACCTGGCTCTGGTCCTGATTGCCTCTGAGGGCTTTTCCACCTCCCCATGCTCCTGAGGTGTGATTGGGGTAGCAGCTGCTGTTCACACCTGCTGATGGCACTGGCCCCACTCACACCTGCTGCTGGCACCGGTCCCAATTGCTCCATGCTGTTAGTGGGTGGGTGTAAGTGGGGCCGGTGCCATCAGCGCATGGGAGTGGAGGTGGTGGGAGCATGGCTGCCAGCAGAGAGGGGACTGGGGGCCACAGTGAGAGAGGTTGGGTGGGGGTGCGGAGGATGGGCCAAGACCCGCTCCTGTGCCCACCATAGCCTTGTGGTTCACAGTTTCTTTCAAGGTGCACGAATTCATGCACTGGGCTCCTAGTATTCTTATAATTTCTTACATTCTTATAAACATTGAATTCAGGTGTGGTTCCTGTTACTATAACTGAGTAACGAACCATCACAAAACTTGGTCACACAAAACAGTCATTTCAT
>NW_006283639.1:3583842-3596657 GCF_000327345.1 Myotis davidii
CACCGGCTGCTGGTGCCTGTGCTGCCACTTGCACCTGCTGTCAGCGCCTGGCACTGGCCCTGATCACTCAGTGTCATCAGCAGGTGTGAGTGGTGGCTGCTGGCCTGATCACCCCTCAGGGCTTCTCCACCTTCCCCTGCTCCTGAGGGGCAATCAGGGCCCAGCAGCCGCTCTTGCACCCACTGCCAACACTGGCCACCACTCGCACCCGCTGTCTGCACCTGGCTCTGGTCCTGATTGCCTCTGAGGGCTTTTCCACCTCCCCATGCTCCTGAGGTGTGATTGGGGTAGCAGCTGCTGTTCACACCTGCTGATGGCACTGGCCCCACTCACACCTGCTGCTGGCACCGGTCCCAATTGCTCCATGCTGTTAGTGGGTGGGTGTAAGTGGGGCCGGTGCCATCAGCGCATGGGAGTGGAGGTGGTGGGAGCATGGCTGCCAGCAGAGAGGGGACTGGGGGCCACAGTGAGAGAGGTTGGGTGGGGGTGCGGAGGATGGGCCAAGACCCTCCCCCTGTGCCCACCACAGCCTCGCGGCCCACAGTTCCTTTCAAGGGGCACGAATTCGTGCACTGGGCCCCTAGTTATAAAATAAATGTCATGGAGATATAATGTGCAGCATGGAGACTATAGTTATTAAATGTATTGTACATTTGAAAATTGCTAAGAGAGTAGTTCCTATCACAAGAAAAAGAATTTGTTACTAAGTTTGGTAACAGATGTTAACTAGACTTTCTGTGGTGATCATTTCACAATATATACAAATACTGAAGCATTATGCTGTACACCTGAAACTATTGTAATATATGCATCAATTATATCTCAATAAAAAAGACTAATATTTTTGTGTGAGGTAAAGAGAAATTTAAAATTATCCAGAATCTCATTGAAGGAATGAAATAATCCAAGCAATCATTTTTTGGAAAGAAAACAAGGACTTAATGTTATACCTGTTTATATTATGATATCTAAATACAGAGTGGCTTACTAGAAAAGTAAACAAACTAGTCCAGTGTAAAAATAAAGGCTTTAAAGATGACATGAAATCCAGTTAAATCAAATGGATGAGCTGTTAGCTGGAAATTAGTTGGTACCAAATACATTTGAAGAACAATTAAATGGTTCAACTAATATGCTTTTGCCAAGCATTCTACTAGATACTGGCATGTACAACAAAGAATAAAATATATTTTCTTCACATTACCTCCTGGTGACAAAAACTAATAAAGTTTCATTTGTGTGTTTCAAATAGAGAAAACCCTCTGACTTAATTACCTCAGACATCAATTATCAATAGGAAAAGTAGGGATTGTTTTTCAACAGCATCTCCCCACCCATCCCTCCACTCTCACCCCTTACTATCCCTCTAAGCTACAAAGCCATGGAAAACCAGAGCAAAAAATTATAAAGTAGTCATACTGATTTATCTTGATATGGAATTGAACTGTAGACTTTTTATGGATTTCAGACCTGGAGAGGACAATTTTGAAAATAGCAAGTAATAGGAATGAAGAGAGCTAAATGGTTTCTTGGACTATTCCCAGATGTAGGTCTTCTGTTTTCCCCAGATTTTTATTTCAGGCTATTATTCACTTTCTCTACCTTTATGTCACTTTCATTTCTATAGACACCCAAGTCTACTAAAATACAAAATTTTTATAACTTATTTGCTTCTCACTTTTGCATTCGATGTACAAATTGTTCTATTGTTTTTTAAAATTTTATTTTAAGAGAAAAGGAATGTCTCAAAGGACATTATATTTTAGATTTATTTTTTTGGAATTTTATTTGTATTTATTATTTTCAAAATAGGGGTTAAAATATAATACTTCTTACACAATTTGTGTATTTCTTCTATTTTCAGTGTATCAATTAAATGCATAATTTGGGAATATTAAAAATACTATTATATATTCTAAACTCTGAACTGAGAGTGAGAAAACACTTTCTTCCATGCCCCATCCTTCCACTGCTACAAATTTATAGTATTGTACCTTAGGCTCTCTGTTTTCCCTCCCTCTCTGTGATGATCTTATTTTTACATTAAACTTTGCAATTAAAATCCAACCCATTAAACCTTTTAAGTCCTAAATATTAAATTGTTAGCATGGTTTCCTAAAATAAATAGTATTAGCATTACTATTATCATTTTCTCCAGCAACAGGAGGGAAAGGAAAAAAACAACAACACACCTTTAAATTTCCAATTCAGAATAATTGCCTGAATTGGAAACCACTCTCTGAAATGAATCTTTTTAAACATGAAATAAAGTTAAACTTACTGATACATCATACACTGTTGAGAATGCACACTCCTCCACCTCCGTGCTGCTTTGTGATTCCTCGTCAAATGACCAGCATCCTGGCATTCTTTCAGGCCTGTACGCTGACTAAAGAAAGAATGCTTAAGGATTTAAAATAAACAAGTTTGGCAGGTTGGGATGGGTAAACTTTAACCAATACTATGGTTTGAGGTGAAGAATCGCTTGTCTTTACTGCAGGAAAAATTTCCTGGTTCTGGCTAATTAAGTGGAGAAACAGCACCAGATTCAAAACCGAAGCAACACCCTTGAATACTTTGCATGGTTTTGTGCTTGGCTTTCCAAAGGTGACACTCGGTCTGACTCAGGACAAGCCTGGTCTTCAGGCCCTGCCATTCATCTCTTTCAGAGGCAACATTAGGACTTTTCTAAAGCGTTTGACACCCTCGACTTGCCTTTCTTAGTTCAATGATACATGTACTCATCACGTCTGGCTCAGTAATTCATTTGCATCTACTCTAAAGGGGAATCTGGCTCGAAGGAGGGAAAATTAACATATATTTGTGCCAGCTGCCGTTGTAAAGGGCTTTACTGCTGACTGTCTCCTCTCCATGTGTTCTCCTTTGTAGGCATGTCTACCTTCTCCGAGCTTGAGTTTTCTGTCAATCCAACCCTTCTCTTCCCATTGTGTCTGCCCACATGCCTAAAATATCATTTCCCTTCTTTATAGTGCAGTTCTCAATTCCAAGTCCACCTCACAGGGTACATCGATTCTAAAGATAATTCTTCCAGGATGTTTCCCTTTAATTTCCCAGCTTTCACACTATCTAAACAACCCATGCTTTCCCTTCAAGCACGAATCTAGTTTAGCTTTGCTTACTTTTAGGTTTGTAGACCCATTTCTCATGTTAGATAGTGAAATTGTGATGGTCAGAAACTGTGATGTCTTTTACTAAATGCACCCACCAGAACCTCTGCAAACACTTTGCATTCAATACTTGACTTTCTTTCAGTGGATTTGACCATCAACATACATATTCATATTGAGTCCCTCTTTTGTTTTGTAAAAGAAAAAAAGGTGTTTGTTTTTTTTTTTGCCAAAACAGGAACATATAATTACAATTAATAAATGAACATATGAAAAATGTTCAAATTGGCTAATAAATAAAAATGATATGCCTTTGTCAATTATCTTTTCATGCATAACAAATTATGACAAACTTAGCCACTTAAAACAACAGCCGTTTATTATCTGTTTTGACTTTGTAGGTCAGAAATCTGGGTGAGCTCATCTTTGTTCTCTGTTCAGTGTCTCAAAAGCAAGGTGTGGACTCATCTGGGTTCCTATCTGGAGGCTGTGGTGAGGAATCACTTCCCAACTCATTCAGGCTATTGCAGAAAGACTAAGGTTCCTGTTTCTTTGTTGCCGCCAGCCTGGGCTGACCTTGGCTTCCAAAGGCTACCTGCATTCCTTGACACATGGTTCCCTTCATTTTCAAGCCAATAAGAGTACATCCTCTCACTCTTAGAATCAAGAAAATAGGTTTTTGTCTTTACCCTAAAGGTCAAAGACTCTTGATTTGTGTATGTGTGTGTGTGCCTATGTGTCATGATCATGGCCATCTGTGGCTATCTGGTGAAGACTACAGGAGCCTTCTATAATGATGTTTTTTAATTCATAAAATAGAATATGTAGAAATATACAGAAATCAACATATCACAATATAGGTATAAAAATATTTTTTAAATTTATGGTTTAGTAATAAGTATGATTCTCTATTAACATTAGATAACAGCATATAGCAATGAACCTAATAACATAATTTCAAAGTTGTGGTGAGTATAAATATATTTTATACATATGTGACTTTTAAATAAAATAAAAATATCTATGATTTCTCTTGATCACAAAATCAGTAATACAGCTTATGTTACAGGATTTTTTTCTGCCTATTTTATAATGTAATAAAATAGTAGATTTCTTTCAAAAGTAAGTGAAATTATAGATGCATTTTTTTTGCTGTTGGACTCTAGATTAAGTATCTCTTCTGTAAGAGGTGGATAAATTAGAGTTATTTGAAACAAGTTCAGGAGAATGGACTAGAGGGCATCAAGATTAGTAGAAGGAAGATAATTTTGAGATTGTTTCAACAGTCCAGACTGGAGATGTTGGGAGTGGAATAGAAGTTTAAGTCATTGGGATTTATGAGGTCAAAGAATTGAAGCTAGGTGTGATTCATCCACTTAGATGTTGAAATTGACCACAATGAAGATAAAGTTAGGTAGAGAGGTCTATTTTGAGCAAGTGACTAGTACCTCAATAAATGTGGGGAGTGATCAAGAGATTGACAGTAACTGGGAGGGGCAATGTGTGGTATAGCTATAGGCATGAGCTTTTGTACTAAAACAGTATATATTTTATACTAGTGTGCAACAGTAATTGTTGGGAGACTTCACACATATTTAGAAGCTTTTATTTAAGAATTAGAAGAATTCTGACTCGTAATTAGAATCCGGGAGAAAGAGCAATCGCTTGAGAGGGCTACAATGAAGGTGTGCTTTAGATCTGGATATCCAGACTTTAGTAAGATGGGGAGGGAGCATTCTGTGAAGAGATTGGGGGCATAGGAACATTTTAATTTAAAAAAGCAAGGAGGATTCAGTGGAACCAGCTGAGAAAGGGGTAGTAGAGAGATGTTAAACCAACAGGGAAGACAAAAAGCAGTATGAGGAGAAGGAAAAGAAACCATAGTCACTTGGGAAAGAAGTAAAATTCAGGAAAGTATGGGTGATAACAGTGGCTTTTCATTTGGTGAGTTCCTAGAAGGTTCATGGAGCATGGAAGGGATGATGACATACTTTATGGTTTATGACCCTGGTATAAAATTTAGTTTATATCAGGTTAGCCTAGTGTTCTGGTCACAGTCTATGTAGCATAACTATTTGATGTATCAAGTCAAAGGTAGTCATTAAAAATTATGGTTATATAAAACACATAGTTATTGAAAAAATCTAAGGTAATCTCAGATAAAGAAATACATAATTTTATATATGTAATTATATCAACTTTATAAAATATATGCATGAGTATTTACAAGGATTGGAAGATAAAATAATTATGTTGCTACAATTATGTGCCCTCTCCTTCTGAAAAAGTATTAATTATGATGTTCCTGCTGTTGTTTGTTTTGAATGGAGAAAAATCAATCATCCATTTCCTTTACTTAAAACAATTATTTTTATTCTGTGGTACATCTATATTTTATGAAACTTTTGTCAAGTACCTGTGGCTTAATATTTGTCTTTCCAATGACTTCTTTTTTACTTTTAGACTCTATTTATTTCTCCTCTCCACTCTTGTTCATGGTGCACCTCAGACTGTTCATTCAACTTCCTAATCCTCATCCCTAAATATTGTCACTTGTAGGACAAATACAAGTGGATTTAAAAAATTATCCCCCTGCCCAGCTGGAGTGGCTCACCCCAAATTCTATAATTTCCACCTAGATCTAAACAGGAAGATACAAGCTTGATAATAAGGAAAGGTACTTGTTTTGAATACAGACAAAGGGCAGTTATTAAAACCATTCGGAAGGCAATCCTAGGCATTTATGAATTTTCTCTTCCTGAAAATATTTAAAAGGTGGTCATCCAAACATCTTTTAGAGTTTAGAAGTAGAGAGAAGTAAGACCTAACAGGATAATCTTTCTATCTACAAGACTACATTTTTTTAAGTAAAAGTTGGGACGCAAAATCTGACTGGGAAACAAAATCTATAAAAATTCACAGGAAATCCATGCTATCTGCGTAGCATACTCACTATTGCATAGCTCTGTGACTTAAGTTTAAAACCTTTAATAATTCAGAATATAAATTAAAATATTACTAAGCAGAGTCTTTAAAATATATGTTAAATGATGAGTTTGGATTGCTTTTGGTATTTCCCACTGTCAGCTACAGAATAGCTATAAAAACATTCCTAGTAGATTGATTACAGAGTTTTCCCAGATGTTATAGTAAAATATGCTTTAAATAAAATGAATTTGAATTATATTTATTCTTAAAGCTATCAAATGAACAAAACTGATTTTTCGTTTTAAATAAATTAATATTGACCACACAAGCTTCATTAAATGTTATTTCTTTTGATAAAATGCTAAATATAATTTCAAGAAAATAGTAGTATTTGCAAAATGCACAAAGCAATAATACAGATAAATGAAAACAACCATCACTATGAAAACTTAATGACAATCCTAGTGCATGTGCAGCGTCAACTGAGTTTACAGTAATATACTTTACACTTCCAACCGGTTTGAAACCTTCTCTGGCTTTTGTTCTTCATTAATTAGCAGAAAAGCCTTACAACATCATGAGGTGGATAGATTAATTTTTCATTTGGCAGACTGAGAACAATTTAGAGCGAAGGAATATTTATCTTTTAAATTGTGTGATGTGATTGCATTTCTCTCATTTCTTATTAGTAATAGTTAAAACTTTTGGGCAAGGAAAATATTAAAACCTGTAAAAGAAGTTTCTTTGTAAGCATTTACAAAAGCATGGAATATTCTGACCTGCGAATTTAACTGGCTCTGCAGCTTTCCTACATTCAAATCATCCTTCATTTCCTTAGGGATAGTTGGCTAATGGTTGTATCATTGTCTAAATTGTAAAACTGGTTTTGTCCATTGATATGCTTTGCTGAACACCATCTTACCTCATATTTCTGTAAGAAGAAACCTTGGTTTAGTACAAACATTTAATTCCAATGACTTGTAGAATTGCAGTGTTCCTGGCTAATGAACCGGAATGATTTGGATTAGAGTGATGGAGAGATAGCTACACTGGGCACAAGGGTCTCCTCGGTTAAGTTTCTACACTGACTGTGACCTACTGTATAACTTGGAAAAATTCTCTTGGCTTTGATTTCACATCAGTCAAAAAAAGGTAATGTGACCGTCGCTGTAGATAACCTCTTAAATCCTTCCAGATTTTTATTTTTTTATTATTATTTTTTAACAAATACTTTGTCATTATTTTATTCTTTTTAAAAAAATACATTTTCATTGATCTCAGAGAGGAAGGAAGAGGGAGAGAGAGAGAGAAAAAAAAACATCCATGATGAGAGAGAATCATGGATTGGCTGCCTCCTGCAAGTCCCCCTCTGGGGATTGAGCCCACAACCCGGACATGTGCCCTTGACCGGAATCAAACCCAGGACCCTTCAGTTTGCAGGCCGATGCTCTATCCACTGAGCCAAACCAGCTAAGGCAAGTCCTTCCAGGTTTTAACAGCTATAATTCTAACTTTAGTTTCAATAATTTGTAACAAGTTTATTTTCCATTTCCATGGTTGCATGAAGAAATGCCTCCCACACATTTCCTCTCTGTCAAATAAATATACTAACAAAGCAACAACTTTATTCTCAAAAGGGTAGATTCCTGTTAATACGCTTTTGTTCTTATTGTTGAATCATGAAGATTTCACTGAGACAATATGATTAAGCATTTGTAAAAATTTTGGTTCAATCTTGTTCTATCTAGCATCAAAAACAAAACTTTAGTTCTTTCTCATGGCATCCAAAATTTCATCAAGATCCCACAGAGATTATGTTCTGTAGGGTTTACTGTCTGCCTAATGAATTTGACCTGTCCTTTAAAACAAGGAGTCAGACAAATTAAAAGCTTTTTTCTATTAAAATATGTGAATATTATTAGAGCATTCACAGCATAAGAGGCAAAGCCCAGGTTTTTGTGTTTTTAACCACAATATATTTGCAAAACTCACAAAGCAAGAGTATTGATAAATAAAAATGCTAACACTGTAATTAAAAAAAACTTCTTTATATAATTTCAGCCGCATCATACTTATATGTTTACAATAATATATTTTGTACTTTTTTGAGCAAGTTTAAAACATTCTTTGACTTTTCAACTTTATTATCCAACAGGAAAGCCTCACAATAATGCCAAGAGGTAGCTAGCTTAACTTTGTCCCATTCGGTAGATGGAAAACTGGGGAAAAGCTATTATTGCCTAAATACTATAACACCATACAATAGGTCCGACTTAATCAAACTAGACATAGTACATATAAATTCTGTTTAAAATCCACTTTTCCATTTCTTAAACTTGTTTGTGGACTTTTGGATTTATTCCTCTCATTTGTGTCAAAATCTCATTGAATTGAATTGAATATAGAATTATTTAAATCAGTATATATAGTTTCACAGACACACTAGCAAAAAGTTATCACAGTCTTCTGAAATATAAATATAGTTACACAAAAGTACATATCCATTGTAATAGAACTTACATAGTAGAAAATATTTTTTTTTGTAGACAGATTTGTTTTCCTGTTTCTACCAAAGGCTGTGTTTAACATTAATACAAAAAGGTCTATCATCAATCAAGTACATTTTGAATATGCTAAGTATTCTCCAGGAAGCTTTGGGTGTTTCTCTACATATAGAAATAAGTGTAAAGATTTAAGTTTTCACTTTGATTTTTCCATTGATACTTAGTTATTAGTAGTCATCAACTCAGAAATTTGGTGTCAGTTTCTTTTTAAAAAGAAAGCATGTGTGCATGATCCTTTTCTGTTCATAATATATCTTAATATCGAGGTGTAAATAACTAGGAGATTTTTTCCAGTTAGATACATCTTGTTTACATATATTACATATAAACACATACACATAAATTAACAAAACTTTCAGTCACTAAAGAAACAGAGAGGCTAAATTTTCCCCTGATAAATCAGAGCAGAACATCTAGCACTTGAGGTCTTGCATCGAGGCCTGAAAATGAATACAGCTGCATCACTGTAGTCACAACCCTGAAGCCAGGTGGCGAGGCATCCTATATTTTGAACGATGTCTGCTTGTATATATTAGACATAAAGAGTGGTTTTGAAAATCTAGCATCACCTAATTTTTTACAATGTAATTTGAAGTATTCTGAAATTGATTACATGACTTTAAAGAAGCAAGGGACAGTTTTTTAAAAGTATATTATTTTATTGAGTCCAAAGCACACTAATTCATAGCAGTCCATATTATTGGCCTACTGTGTGCAGATACTGTTCCAAGAGCTTTTTTTACTCATATTAGTTCATTTAATTCTCATAACAATCATATGAGTAGGCACCATTTTTACTCCCACCGTAAAAATGAGAGCACTAATGCACAGTGACATTAAGAAACCTGTGTGATGACCAACAGCTCATATGAGGCACAGCCGATATTCAAGCTCAGGTAGCCTAATTCCAAAGACTGTGCTCTCCCCCATTAGATTTTGGGCTGATTTAAGCCTCAAAGTCATTCACTCATTTGACAACTTACGTTAATTTATCTTAAAATTCACAGAAGCATTCCTTTCCATTATAGCAAACATTTTTATAGTGCATGATATACACCAGGCACTGTCCTAAGTGCTTTGCACAAGTAAGCTCTCTCAACCTGACAGTCTGATAGACATATGACCTGTCAGATGGCTGAAGATTTACAAGGGCACCAGTTACAATACAGTATTGTAGATACTTCTAAATAAATAAGTGGATAGTTCATTCCATAAAAAATCTGGAGTGTTTGTCCTGTTACAAATAATTTGAAACCAACTGTGCTAGTCTAGGTTGCATCGATTCTTTTTATCTTCCTGTATTGATGGGAAAACATTCCCAAGAGTCTATTTTATTCTCCTTTCTGGCCTAATACTAACTGATGATGCTGTTAAAAAACAAATCAGAATTGCTTATTAACAATACAATATGCATCTTGAAGCTTGTGTTTAAAATAATGTTAACAGCAAGTTCAGATACCTTTTAACATTTTTAAAATGACAACTCTTGTGGTTAATAATAATTCTCTATTGTAATTTATAAACGCAGATTAGAGTCCAAGTTCTATTGCAAATCCTGCTTCTCCATTCCAGCCATTGAGCGTCCAATCATCAGTGCCAGAATATTGAAGCCCTGAGCCCTCAGGAAAGACTGTTGTTTGACTTGTTTTGCTAGAAGAATCCCAAGGGCTCCAAATGTTATGTGAAGTAAGATTTTGGCAGCCTTGGAAGCTCTTCAAATCTGGTGGAAAATGATCGTCCTCATCTTCCATTGAGGAAAACCATTTATAAGTATTCATCTTGTTAATAAGCAACACAGTTTCCCTGTGAGCAAGGAGTCAGTGCTCCCTGTCATTTGCTGTGTCTTCTTCCCTTGGAGTTGAGAGTTCAATCACAAAGGATTGGTCTGAGACCTCCAGCAAAAGCACTGATCCAAACCACATGAATATAAATAATATACAATATGCAGGAGTTCTAGCTTTGTGTGCCATGGATATAATTCATGGACAGTTCACACTAGATACCAGTCTTTGAGGCAATCCAGTTTCGATACTGAGTCACTTTTGTGTAGACCCCAGGTTTTTTGGGAAGAGCACATGATTGTCCCCAACTTACTATACCAATAAGGTACCAGATGTCATGATTATCATAAACCAGAGGTCCACCAGAATCACCCTGGAGAAAAAAAACATATTTAAAATTGTTAACTCTAACTGAGTAGGAAGGTAATTGCAATCATCTCTTTTCCACATGGAAAAAAAAAAGAAATTGGTACAAAGAAAAGGCTAAAATGTCAAGTACATTGTTTTCTAGAAAGACTAACATTCATATGGAGTGGATACATTATTTCTGGTTCAGCATCCTTGGATTTTTGTTTTTTGCTAGTTTGATTAGATATTTTATGCATGGTTTAGTAAATATGTGCATGAAATGTTTAATAAGAGGCTAGTATTTGTGCATAGATAAGGGATAAGGCAAGTTGGAATGGCTTGTTTAACAGAATGAAAGGAGGTACCATTCATAGAAGTACAACGCATAGGAGAAGATCAGATGGAGAGGGGAATTAGAGCAGAATCAGATGCAACATTTTAAATGAGATGCCTTTGAAATATCCATGTGGAGTAGAATCTACAGGGTTGGGCAAAAGTAGGTACTAGTTAAGTATCCACTTTCATTGGTCATTGGTTAAATTACCAGCCATCATTACTTAAAAGATAAATCATAAGGATATGAATAATAACAATAAGAATAAGACAAATAATATAAATAAATAATATAATAAATAATAATACAAGAATAAACTCTTTCATGTACTCACAACTATAAACATACTTTTTTTGCCCACCCTTGTGTAAGTCTGGAGATAAAAGTGGAGGTTGAGGAAATATATAAGTCTGGAGATCAATGGGGAAGTTGGGGACCTAAAAGTAAAAAGATGATAATGAAGCTATGGTTGAAAGATCTTCTATAGAGAAAATATAGGGTAAAAAGAGGAACAGGTATAAAATAGACCAAAAATTAATGTCTGGGATTAAAAGAATGATCCCAAAAAAGATACAGAGAAGGAGCAGACAGAGATGTAGGATGAAAATCATTACAAGCCAAAGGAAGACAATATGTCAGGAAAGAGGGATTGGTTAGCTTTGTTAAATGCTGTTGAAAGGTTTAAGAGAAAAAAAGACTAAAAATCATTTGTTGGAGGTGTTTGGTGCATCATTGAAAATCTCAAGAAGAGCTGTTTTTTCATGAAATGATAGAACAGAAGCCATATAGAAATGGTTTGAGAAATTAGACAATGCATAGACAGTTTCCCAAATATTTGATGGTAAAGGGAAAACAGGGTACATTGTGGGCCAAGAAAGAGTTGTGTGTGTTTTTCTTAACTTGAGAGAACTGAATAGCATATAGACAGTTTCCCAAATATTTGATGGTAAAGGGAAGACAGGGTACATTGTGGGCCAAGAAAGAATTGTTTGTTTTTTTCTTAACTTGAGAGAACTGAATGGGGAAGGATCTGGTTACAAAAGAAATGTGGACTATGAAAGGAGTGAGAGGACATAATAGCTACTGAAAACTTTTTCAAAATGCCAATAAGAAGAGAAGCCTGAGCAGAGAAGTAATCAGCCTTAGAGAAGAGGTAGCTCCTCTTTTGTGGCCTAAACTGAAGGTGGATAAAATGGGTCCAGATGAAGGCAGGTCTGTATGTCTGGTGCCAGGAAGATGGAAAAAGTCCCCTCTTAAGATTATTATTTTCTTTGAAAATTGGGAAACAAAATCATCAGTTCAGAATAAAGGATCTATATCTATATATAAAACCCTAATATGCAAATAGTATCAGTTCAGAATAAAGGGATCTATCTATATATATATAAAACCCTAATATGCAAATAGACCAAACGGCAGAACAACTGAACAACTGGTCGCTATGATGTGTGCTGACCACCAGGGGTCACGCGTGGAACATGGCGGGCATCAGCCATGGTGGGATAGTGGAGCAGGTGAGTGGGGGCATCAGACCAAGGCAGGGCGACAGTTGCTGTCATCAGGGTGAGCCTCTAGTGGTTACTGAAAATTCTTTGCTCTCACGTGCTGCAGTCCCACCAAGTGCTCACACCTGCTGCCAGCACTGGCCCTGCTCGCACCCGCTGCCAGTGCCCAGCACTAGTCCCAATCACTCTGCACTGTCAGCAGGTGCAAATGGGGCTGGCGCTGTCAG